>NC_090320.1:268639078-268985411 GCF_040869045.1 Eurosta solidaginis
ATAATTTTTCATTAAACTCACGATACAATTAAATATTTAATTTTTTTCTACAGCTTTTCATTGAAAAGTGGGATATATTTTAAGTGGCGACATATTGTTTGGTACGAAGACGTAAGCGGGTTAGGGAGCTTAGAATCCTTTCAAGGGATGACAGCGCAATTCATAGCTTATCCAACAAAATTGCCAACCTCACATATCCGTGGCGAATCCTGTTTCTTTATCAGCCGAGGCTCTGGAAAAACCCCAAAACCTTCGAAGAGTGTCCTTATGGCTTTAGCAATAATAACAATAAGGCGTTACAAGGTTATAGGTATATTTAGATGAGTGGGCGTGGCACTGGCCGTAATCATATAAACGTTAAATTTACTTATCATTTGCCCAATCAATCGCATTGTATCGAACCGAAGACTTTGAGGAACGGGTATATGCTTGGGTGGGCGTGGTTCTTTCTTATGGCGCAGAGGATTGTTTTGAGCAGAGATCGTCATTTCATAACACAACTGTGCAGATTCGATTCACACGGAGTCCTTCCTTTTTCTGTTGTTGAATCTGTTAGTCGTGGCTGAACAAGCGGAGTAGCAATATTGGAAGAGGTTATTGTTTATATACGCATTTCATAGTAATATATTTAGCAAACAAAAAACTTAAGCGCTTAATTTAAAGCTTTAATTTGTGAGCATAATATTTGTTTTCAATGCTGTGGTACCCAATTGAAGTCAGTTATCGCGAAACAGCCAAAATAGCTTAGGCGGTTAAGTGCCAATTAATGATGGTGCTGAAGAATTCTTCGCAACTCTTACGTAATAAAATAATATTTTCATAGCATATTTACGAAATATCTTTTGAATGCTAATAAACAATTCGACTTAACCACTACCACTACAATCATAATACTCTTACTAACATGGTCACAGTTTCAGTTTTGAAGAACCCTCGCTTAGATGGAGAAAGCATATGAATAGTAATTCGTGTACACTGTACAGAATACATTTAGAGAGGAGAATGGGAGGTAAAGAGATAGAATGAAGATTTATAAGTAATAACGACAGAGAGGAAACAAAAGTGAGAGGTGAACGGAAAGTAAGATTATTTAGTAAATAAATTAAATAAAATCTATATAGTCTGTATTCCATGGATGACTTGATACGAAACTCTCTCATTTTTTGCGCTCTCGCGAGGGATTTATCTCAAATTTGAGCTTGCAAGAATCACAGATAAAACCCTCGCGCCAGCTGAAGCGGGTGCCAGAACAAAAAAATGTGCTAGCTAAAATGAAAAACGGGCCAAAAATTTCGGTAAACTTTAGTTTGACCTACAACTGTAGAAATGCATTCAAAAATTATGGGAAAAAGGATAAAAATAGTATTTCCCATTTAAAAGTTATCACTAAAAATAAATATGAAGTCCCGATGCAACCAGTTCATTTTGATCACAGAACCTGGAACGTCAGACATGTAGGATAAGCCCTATCTATTAAATGATGTTAACTATTATATCATAGGTCCGACTTACTGAAATTTCAAAAGAATATATGGTTTTCACTGTGAGGTAAATGCGTTACAATATTTGACTAATTAATTTAATCAAAATGTAAATTTTACTTAGATTTGTTTATATCTGACTCTAACTAGTCGTATTATTGTAAAATAAGTATAAAAAAATGAATATTTTACGACTATCATTTTATTAAATGATTGAAACTATAATCGCCGAAATGTATGTCAAGAATCTCCATATTCAGATCTATTAAATTTTGTTTGGAGTAGCATCATTGACAAATATTATAAAAAATGTGCATTTTGACAGCGCTCTCTCGAAACAAAGAGTTGCAAATCCATTCATCTATGCTGTATTCATTTTCAGATCTGTATGGCAAGCCGAAGCGGCGCCGGGTACTCTATTTGTTCAATATAAGGCTGATCTGATTTTGAGTTGTGATTGTTTTTGAAATAGGATGATCTATAGTAAACAATGCTTTGCGGAAGATGTTTAATATTGAAAAATACATAATACTTTAAAAAATATTTATTCCTAACAACTTTTCAATTATTTATATTTCAATTAGTCCAAGCTTAACAAATTTGGACAACAGTTGCTCACGCAATCTCGATATGCATGAATTGGATTACAATCCGTCAAAGAAAGATTTAACTGATGCTAAAATACATCATCTACTGGCTGAAGAGCTGAAACCGTATAGAAGGGTTAGTATAATATTTTGTTGTTTTATTAAAATCATGCCAATTTAACATAATTTTTTGTAGCACATTTATTAAAAAAATTTTTTTTTAATTTTTCTTACTTGCATATATATAAACAAATGTGATTTAATTAAATTTATGTATATATCACTGTTTTTTTTTTTTTGTTATATTCATCGCTTATGTATTTTACGCACCATTTTTTACTAACTCCTTTCTTCATCTTGGCCAATTTATGTATTTGTTAATTTTTAAGCAAAATGTGCCGTATGTTTTTATTTTAATGAAATCCAAATGTTCTTTTCCTCCCTTTTATATGATCTACATACCGTTAACTATGCGTTAAATTCTCAAAAAAAAAAAAAAAAAAAACACTTAAAAATTTATATGAATTTTTTCAAACAACGTTTGCAAAAAAAAAAAAACATTGAAACACATTACGAAAACAAAAATTATTATCAATACAAATTTTACCTAAACAATGCACAAATAAAAAAAAAACATCATAAAGCAGGCTTCAATGCAAATGGTACGACTAAAATTGGTCTTTATTTATGTTAACAAACTGAAAAAAAAAAATTAACTAATTATTTGACAAAAAAGTTCCATCTCTTTACATATTTACTATTGCTATATATATTTGTTGTTGTTTGTTAAATGTTGTGCAATTTTATTTCTTACAAATTAATCTATATAATAAATAAAATAAGCACCGAAAATTAATTATTTACTTTGATGTAAAGAGGGGGTTTAAAAAATTTTGTTTGTAATTTTGTTTATAATTATTGTTTTTTTTCGTTATTTATGTGTGTTAGGTACTAATTGCACCACTTTACAACTTCTTTTTAGAAACTAAGTCAAAACCAAAAATATTATTTCTCTATTTTTCGAACTTTGATGCCTTCTAAATCGATATACGTACATTCGAAGTTAGAAATTGAATCTAGGTAAAAAATTGGCTTTGATAACTCCGCGTGTATGGGCGGTGGGTACTGGAACACGGGGCACTTAAATATCCAATAGTTAAACGACCGGATCTAGCTAGAGCCCGGGTAATATTCCTTGGAACCCTGTTTCTAGAAGACCTCAGAGGATTATCTGTGAAAGCAATCCCGAATATTCTTAATTTTATCAACAACTCTGGCTGGTTGTAATACATTGACCGTAACATTCCGTAGGTTTTAGACGGGTTACAAGGTATCAAAACGGCTTTAAATAGCTACTTGGGCAACCAGGGTCGCAGCCATTTCACCTACCTACCTGAACGACCGGGACGATGGTAGGCAGACTAATAAAACAGTTGATATGTTAATTGTTTTTATGCTACAAACTTTTGTTATCCATCATAAACTTGTTTTGAAAAACAAATCATTAGATCCTCACTAATACTGTCCAACAAATTAATATACAACCAGAACAGTCTTATTGTCGCATGTTTTTGCCACACATTTTTGATATTCTCGTTTTTTTCTTCCGAATTAAGTGTCTTACTGCATGTACGAGTTTCTTGAATCGAATTCACCATTCACTTTGAGCACAAGTGCTCCTTTTTTCCTTACAGGTCTATTACTTTTTTTCACATAATAAATATACACGAAATTTTTTTTGAGCGTTTTGTTGGACTAGGGTGGTTTTAAAAAATCGATATCGGTTTTTTTGGATGGCACCCACTCCCCCCTCAAAATGTTTCATTTTGTTAGATTTTAAGATTGCCAAAGTTTGAGCACAATTGGAAGATGTTAACTCGTGCCACTGAGGCCTGAAAGTTTTGGGGCACCCCCTCCAAAGAAATTCTGACATTTTTTTTACCCTACGAGATAAAACCACTCTAATGTGGATACATTGCTTTAGCCAGAATGGATATTTTGTTCTTGTCAACTTTGTAGAAAACTGCAACTAGATTGATAAAACAATCCCACTTTTGAAGTATTTTAAATTAAAATCAATAGTCTAATTCTAAACATCTTAGTCCATATGCTTAAAACCAAAGCAATCACTTGAAATTTCATTGTAGTTATATAAAAAATGGAATTTTATTCTAAATCATTTTTTTTTTTCAGTGAGCTTTTTTTTCATTTGTATATAACAAATTGAGGGAGAAATTATTTAGAACTAAGTTGTATATCTAAATGGAGAAAAACTCCGGCTGAAATTTTATTCGGAATTTGAATTTTTAACTAAAATCATTTATCTGGAACTAGCTTCTCTAAGACTTTTTTTTACACATTTAGTTCAACTCAGGGATTTAAAATGCTATGCTACTTGTGGTTTTTTTTTTCTATTTCTCCTACTCTGAATACGAACAGAGCATAGAGCAGAGCCATAGCATAAAGTTCTTAGGCTCTGCTATGAGCTACGTCGTAGTTTAGAGCAAATTTTCAGAATAGAAAACAACGAATGATATGCTATTTATAGTGGGCGATAGCAAAAAAATATTTTTTGCTATTTGCTCTGTTGGGCATTGTTATGCAGAACTTTGTTGTTGTTGTTGTAGCGATAAGTTCTGCATGATAATACATAACAGAGCAAATAGCTAAATTTTTTTATACTCAGTTGAGCAGAGCTCACAGAGTATATTAAGTTTGATTGGATAACGGTTGGTTGTACATATATAAAGGAATCGAGATAGATATAGATTTCCATATATCAAAATAATCAGGATCGAAAAAAAATTTGATTGAGCCATGCCGTCCGTCCGTCCGTCCGTCCGTTAACACGATAACTTGAGTAAATTTTGAGGTATCTTGATGAAATTTGGAATGTAGGTTCCTGAGCACTCATCTCAGATCGCTATTTAAAATGAACGATATCGTACTATAACCACGCCCACTTTTTCGATATCGAAAATTTCGAAAAACCGAAAAAGTGCGATAATTCATTACAAAAGACCGATACAGCGACGAAACTTGGTAGATGAGTTGAACTAATGACGCAGAATAGAAAATTAGTAAAATTTTGGACAATGGGCGTGGCACCGCCCACTTTTAAAAGAAGGTAATTTAAAATTTTGCAAGCTGTAATTTGGCAGCCGTTGAAGATATCATTATGAAATTTGGCAGGAACGTTACTCCTATTACTATATGTATGCTTAATAAAAATTAGCAAAATCGGACAAGGACCACGCCCACTTTTAAAAAAATTTGTTTTAAAGTAAAATTTTAACAAAAAATTTAATATCTTTACAGTATATAAGTAAATTATGTCAAAGTTCAACTCCAGTAATGATATGGTGCAACAAAATACAAAAATAAAAGAAAATTTCAAAATGGGCGTGGCTCCGCCCTTTTTCATTTAATTTGTCTAGGATACTTTTAACGCCATAAGTCGAACAAAAATTAACCAATCCTTTTGAAATTTGGTAGAGGCATAGATTTTATGACGCTAACTGTTTTCTGTGAAAATGGGCGAAATCGGTTGATGCCACGCCCAGTTTTTATACACAGTCGTCCGTCTGTCCTTCCGCATGGCCGTTAACACGATAACTTGAGCAAAAATCGACGTATCTTTAATGAACTTAGTTCACGTGCTTACTTGAACTCACTTTATCTTGGTATGAAAAATGAACGAAATCCGACTATGACCACGCCCACTTTTTCGATATCGAAAATTACGAAAAATGAAAAAAATGCCATAATTTTCTATACCAAATACGAAAAAAGGGATGAAACATGGTAAGGTAATTGGATTGTTTTATTGACGCGAAATATAACTTTAGAAAAAACTTTATAAAATGGTTGTAACACCTACCATATTAAGTAGAAGAAAATGAAAAAGTTCTGCAGGGCGAAATAAAAAACACTTAAAATCTTGGCAGGTATTACATATATAAATAAATTAGCGGTATCCAGCAGATGATGTTCTGGGTCACCCTGGTCCACATTTTGGTCGATATCTGGAAAACGCCTTCACATATACAACTACCACCACTCCCTTTTAAAACTCTCATTAATACCTTTAATTTGATACCCATATCGTACAAACTCATTCTAGAGTCACCCCTGGTCCACCTTTATGGCGATATCTCGAAAAGGCGTCCACTTATAGAACTAAGGCCCACTCCTTTTTAAAAATACGCATTAACACCTTTCATTTGATACCCATATCGTGCAAACAAAATCTAGAGTCACCCCTGGTCCACCTTTATTGCGATACCTCGAAAAGGCGTCCACCTATAGAACTAAGGCCCACTCCCTTTTAAAATACTCATTAACTCCTTTCGTTTGATACCCATATTGCACAAACGAATTCTAGAGTTACCCCTGGCCCACCTTTATGGCGATATCTCGAAACGGCGTCCACCTATGGAACTAAGGATTACTCCCTTTTGAAATGCTCATTAACACCTTTCTTTTGATACCCATATTGTACAAACAAATTCTATGGTCACCCCTGGTCCACCTTTATGGCGATATCTCGAAACGGCATCCACCTATGGAACTAAGGATTACTCCCTTTTAAAATACTCATTAACACCTTTCATTTGATGCCCATATTGTACAAACAAATTCTAGGGTCGCCCCTGGTCCACCTTTGTGGCGATATCTCGAAACGGCGTCCACCTATGGAACTAAGGATTACTCCCTTTTAAAATACTCATTAACACCTTTCATTTGATACCCATATCGTACAAAAGCATTCTAGAGTCACCCCTGGTCCACCTTTATGGCGATATCTCGAAAAGGCGACCACCTATACAACAACCACCACTCCCTTTTAAAACCCTCATTAATACCTTTAATTTGATACCCATATCGTACAAACGCATTCTAGATTCAACCCTGATCCACCTTTATGGCTATATCCCTAAATGGCGTCTACCTATAGAACTATGGCCCACTCCCTCATAAAATACTCTTTAATGCCTTTCATTTGATACACATGTCATACAAGCACATTCCAGGGTTTCCCTTATGCTGTCACCATAGCTCTCAACTGAGTATGTAATGTTCGGTTACACCCGAACTTAACCTTCCTTACTTGTTTTTTTTTGCTATCGTTCCAATATAAATAGCATATCGTTCGTAGTTTCTATTCTGCTGTTTGCTATGGCTTAGATCTATGCTCTGTCCATGTACAGGCTCGGAACAGTAACAGAGCATATGTTTTGTTGCTACTGCAACTCTGTTGTAGTAAACGCAAACACTAGTTCAATTTTCATTTTTCTATGCAGCTGCACTTTAAATTTGCTTATCAAACTGTCTTCGAAAGCTAAATCATGATCCAAAAAATGAAAAATCAAAGTTTATTGTTATTTACGTTAAATATTTAGTTATTCAATGTTTTTTATCTCTGTGTTCTATACTTAATTCTTAATTATAATTTCGTTGTTTTCAATTTAAATGGGCTTACAAGGCTTTTCTGATAAAAGTATATCGAAAATCGATCGTATATCGAAAGAATACATACTAGGGTGGGTCGAATTGTATGGGCGAAAGTTAACCGATATCGCGCCATCGATTTTTCGATAGGTTTTGGGGTCAGGAAAAAAGTTCCACTACGCATATCCAAAAAAATAATTTTCGAGTCTGCGAAATATAATTTTTTTGACTTTTTTTCGACTTTATTTTTAAGGTTTTTTTCATGACCTACTAAAAAAATTTTCATATGTATGCCCTGTATGTTGTTTTGATTCGTGGCCTGGATCAAAATAAAAACATCCACACATTCTTTGATGATGAAATGGTGTGAAACTTTTTATTTCCTGTACGAATTATTAACATTAATATCGAACAAGTACAATTATTATCTCTACTTACACTTTTGTGTGTTCTCTCCGATATGTCAGCCACGAACGCCGGTAAAATATTTTGCAAATTCATGGCTGCCATAACAGACCAATATTTTGGAGACATTCTTTTATGACATTGCCATACATAAATTTTACAACTTTTAGCTTAACATTTTCTTCTCGACCAATTGACTGTTAGTGTTACCACATTATACAAAATACATTTATGTATTTAAGAAACTACAAATTGTTACTTATGTGATAAGCTGCGCCAACACTCTCCGACCCAAAAATGTCCGCTAAAAACGTTGTCGACAACAGTTTTTTGAAAAAAAAAAAACAAAAAAAAAATATTTATATATACATGAAAATTTTAGTAGGTCATGAAAAAAACCTTAAAAATCAAAATCGAAAAAAGTCAAAAAAAATGAAATTCCGCAGGCTCGAAAATTATTTTTTTGGGTATGCGTAACTTTTTTCCTGAGCCCAAATCCCATCGAAAAATCGATGGCGCGATATCGGTTAATAAATCGACCCAGTCTAATAAATACTACATTTCCGAATAATAAAATTTGAACCAAATAATATTTTTAAAAATACTTAAAACTTTTTCTAAGCAAGATTTTAATGAAATTGGTTGAATTTAAAAAGCGTTTGCAATGTTTCTATTAACCTTTAATTTAAGCCACATCAGCTTGCTTATAACTTTTATTTAAAATATTACATTTCGTTGTTTACTTTTGTTTAAAGCTTAAAAACCTTAGTAATTAACTGCAAGTTCTTAAATCTTTTTAAAGTTTCTTAATGTTAATGTAGTGTTATCATTTCAAATTCCAAAAAAAAAAAACAACTACCAAATATCTTATCTTTAATGCCCCATGAATTACATTTTATTTTTACAGCACCGCCGCCTTAGTTATAGCCGACACGCTGTAGATGACAGAGATTTGTCTACGCAGGTAAGTCAGAATACCAAAATCACAATAAAAATAGTTCAATTTATTTGATATTTGAATATTAGAACCAGCTATCAACTGAAATGAAAACAAGTGACAAATCTCTGAAATTTTTAATTGCACTGCTGCATAGCAAACAAAAAATCAATTAGCAAATTCCATTTAGTATATAATGCATCAATAATTGCACTCAACTGCATTCACCTGGAAAATATTAAAGCAACATTTTATGAAGTTTCTATAATTGTAATATTTTTGTTTTTTGTTTTTCAGGTAAATTACAAAATGCAAACGAACTTCCGACGTATGTTCAACGATCGGAAACATCATAAACGCAGCAAACGTAGCATTAACAAGGTATATAAGGCGAAACAAAACATTTTGAATAAATTAATGCACTTATTATAATACAGTGAAACCACGATATAATACACTTTATTGAACTAAAGACATCACTTCAAAACCGGTTTCTAAGAGGCACTGGGTCTTAGGCCCGGCTTTTCAGTAGTTGGTTAAACTGAGTTTGCTTAAACTCTCGTCAAATTTAAACTCCAGTTAAACTACTGGATTTTGTTTACCCAACAAACATTTAAAATCTATTTCTCCAGCGAAATATGTATCTAGTTCTGGAGGTGATATCCAACATCATTATCTAGTTATTCTTAAAACAGATAGTTCTCGAATTTGTATCCAACTTCATTCTCCAATCACTATCCAACCTTTGAGAAATTTTGTAAAATTTATAGTTCTTGATTTGATTTCCAACGTAATTAGCATTTTCAGATTATTATACAAACTTTGAGAGATTTTGAGAAATCAAATGAATATTTAGCACGTTTCTCCAGTTGATATCCTACATTGGATACCGAGTTGAGGTGAAGTTGAAAAAAAATCGCCAAGGTGGTAGTACCAAAGCCAACAGCTATTTATTTTGAGAAATAAACACATTTTTGTGAAAATACTGTAGAAGAGGAATCTTACACTTGGGTCCAGTTAAAGAACCACAAGTTGGGAACTATCATTTTTGCAACTGAAGTGAAAAAAAATTCGCTTTATACAAAATTCCCTCTTTTGCTAAGTACGCTATGATTCTCAAGTTGAGCAACTGTTTCGAAACAACTCTTGAGATTTTAAAGGTATGCTATTAATAACATAAGCTCTAATGGTACTCAAGCCCACCGATAAGTTAACTAGAGTTTAGCCCTGCCAGATCGGCCGCTTAAGATCAGCTTAAACTTCAGTTAAAGTGGAGTGAAAAACTGCAGAATATATTTAAGCTGACAAACTGAGTTGAACTTGTACTGTAAAATCGGGCCTTAGTTTATATAAATAAAAGTGTACTCACAATGAGTGGAGTGAATGAGCTTTACGCTTTCAAATGTGGACTGCAGTCATATTTTAAAGCGCATGGGGTTTTCAACTAAATCAGCTCATTTTACGACCTTTTTATTAGGTAGCTTTTTTGTTTTTTAACTCCTGTTTTTGAATTCTGTTCATTACTGTGTGAAAGCACACGGTCTATAGGAGCGGCTGCCTTGTTGTGGTGGTAGCGTGTTTATAAATTTATTCAACTGACCTTCGGCAGTGGTTGGAAAACACCCCGAATCTGTGTTTCACTCCGGTCCTGGAATAGTGCGAATTAACACCCCTTGAACCTAAACGTTTTTATAAATCGTTTCACCTAGTAATTTAATCTAGACCACTGATATTTGGTAATATTGGAAAAGTGGGAAGGAGCATTCGGGACGATTTCGGGGTTATATGTAGATATATAGATAATTTCGGTACTGTTCTCGGGCTATATTGTTAATTTTTCTGGAACAGTTTCCCATTTATTTTCGGGTATAAATCGGAACCTATACCGATCGTTTCTGGATCATTTTAGAATTCGGGACTACTACAAATTTTTTTCTGAACCCTTTCGGAACTATTTTAATACCATTTTTTGGAATATTTTGCGTAATTTTGGGAAATTTTCGGGAGCGGTGCGGAATATTATTTCAGTTTAAAAAAGAGTTTACAGGCTATTTTTACATGGTTTGGACTGTTTCGGGATTATTTCTGAAAATATTTGAGACTATTTCGGGATAGTTCAGAGCTCATTTCGAAACCATTTTGGACTTGTTTTGAGGATCATATGGGCACTATTTAAAGACAGATTCGGAGGACTTTTAGAATTCTTTTCTGGATAATTTTCGAAGCTGTTTCGGGGCTCTTTCCGCACTACTTCGGAGTCTTTTCTGAACCTTTTCAGAACAAATTTTATTTATTTTTAGAATAGTTCAAAGTAATTTCGGTAGCGGTTCGGGATAATTCCGAGCATATTACAAACTCTTTCGGAATGGGATTATTTTAAGGATTATTGCGCGCCTACTTCGGAGGTGTTTAAGGATGACCTTGGAGCTTATTGGGAATTCATGATAATTTGGGACTGTTCCGGTATAGTTTCGGAATGCTTCATGGCTCATTTCGAGACCAATTTGGGTTGTTTTTGGAGATCACACAGGTACTATTTCAAGTTATATTCGGAATGACTTTCGAAATTGGAATATTTCTGGTTGTGTGGGATCATTCGGAATTATTTACCTGTATATTTCAGGCTTATTTTATAGATTAGTTCGAGAGCATTTCAAAACTGTGTCTGCATAGTTGTATGACTATCTTCGGTATTGTTAATGTTTATGTTATCATTTTACCATTGTTCATTGATCATTTCCAGGCTGTTTTTATATAAATCATCAATAAATATGGATTTTTGTTCCACATGGAAATGGTGGTCACCGTGATGTGGTGCTCGCCTACGACAATGAAGGTCCTAGGTTAAAGACCCGAGCCCGGTAAAAGCAACATAAAAGTTTTTAAACAAAGGTAGTCAATTAGAAAAAATGTTTCTAATCGGTTCGCCCTCGGCAGTGGTTTGTAGGAGAAGCTCGGCCTGAAAGTTCAAAGATTCCCAGTTCATATTTTGCGATTGGCAACAACAAAAATACTTACAAGTATTTATTAAAATTTCTGCGCTACGCAAAAAATGTTATCAAAATGAAACTTCTGCTATGAAACTGGGTAACTTTAACATGAGTTACTCTTTCTTTGGCGAGCATATCGAGATTTCACTGTATTTTCAACGGGGATTTCCCCAGTTTTTTATACTTCTCCTACTTATTTATTTTATTTTTTTATTTATTACCAAACAGCAACAAGATGGCGTTAAACAGAATCACGTCTCTTTTCACGACTTTCAACAAAATGGTACAACGAAACAATTTACGCATGGTACGAATAAATCGAAACAACAATTACGCAAAATTCTAATCAGAAAACATAATCATAATTCACTTAACAAATATCGTAGATTAGAAATAGGTAAATGTGCTAACTAGTAAATTGAATTTACAAAGAAATTCGAGTTTAAGGTGTTTAAAATAATATATATTTTGAGGGTAGGGGATAATTTATAGATTACGCAAGATTATAGCAGATATAAAGATTTTATAAACATACTTTTTTCGCTCCGTCTAATGTATATAAATCCATACCGTTTTCTCGCGTACTTCAACCTTAATTATTTTTGTTTTATACCATAGATCCCAAGCGTCATTATTAAGACCATGCTCACACATGGCCTAATTTACAATAAATCCACAAAAGTCATCGTTCAACTTATCTCAACCCTAGAGCCTAGATAATTAAATGTCAAATCAGTCATCTCTGTTTGAGTATTATTCTCAACCATTTCATATTCCTTCGTGCTTCGATTGAGAGATGAAACCCGGCCGACAAGATATGGTTTCTCTAGAATTTGTTCAAAATTACTAAGTAGATTTATTGTAGAATAGTTAATGTGTTAACATGGCCAAAGTCAGACATTTTTCTTTCAAGGTTAACGGAATCTTTATTTAAAAATTTGAAGAAAGTTAGATTTGAATTTTAAGAACTTTTATCAAAAAATCATACATTCAGGATCTTATAGCTATATACGCTTGGAAGATACCAGCAAGTGACAGCGACAACTTAAGATGTTGACAGAATACACGCGCTCACACTCCGCAGACCATTTTGGAACCGTAGGTGTAGAGTAAAATTACGTCATTCCTTAACCTTACTTCTGTGGCCATATGGCCTCGAGTTTCAACAGATAGACTCACTAAGTCTTACTGCCGAACTAGTTGCAGCTTAGCGCATGTGAAGGTCCAGAGGTAGGTGGTTTAGGAGCACATTTAGAGCATCAGTTGGACAGGACCTCAGTGCACCTTTTACCCTTCCCAAGGCTGTCCGCTGTGCTCCATTATTTTTTTGAATGTTGTACTGTTTGTCCATGGCTACGTGAAGGCCGCTTTTGGCTTCCCCGACGTAAAGTATTCGAAGCGCTTCTTCGAGTATGTTACTTAAAGGCGAAGGAAATTGACCTGATACAGCCATTACAACGTCGTATGTATATGCGACTACTTTTGCTCTACTTGAGCTCAAGTAGAATCGCGTCCAGCGCGACCACACCCAGAAGCGGTAAGAGTACTCCTCCCTAGGGACTTCCTCTGCTCTTAAGGCATGTAGTTGTAACCGAACACTTGTTGGCTTGTATTATCCTATTCTGCTGCATTGATTTCGTTCATTGGCAGATCAGGCTGTTTATGCCAGCCCTGTCCAGGTAACTGCGCTGATTTCTATATTGTTAAAGGCTACCGCTATATCTAAGAGTGTATTGCTTGCTGTGTAGAGTTCTCTCTCTGCTACATATGAGCTCATGGAGGGTAGTTTCGATTGACCTACCCTTTATGTACGCATGTTGTGCCATAGAAAGCGTGGCTCTATCTAAGACTGACTTCAGGTGGATATCTATGAGCCTTTCCAGAACCTTCAGCATGAGGGAGGTGAGGCTTATTTGTATGTAGTCTTTAACGTATTCATGCTCAAATACTTAGTTTCAAACAAATTATATACAGCATGGCCTTCTATCTTTCAAATCAGTATAAAAGATGCTTCTGTATTAGCAATCAAGCAATCCCTACCCGAAATATTTTTTAGTACATAATTTTGTTTCATATAAATTTTGCTAAATTCATAAATTTCTAATTAATCAGCACATTGAATTGGTATTTTTGAAAATAAAAAAAAAAAAAATAATAATTGGCAATATATTCTCTCTCTTTTTCCATTTTTATTTATTTTTTTTACTTGCGCACAAATCTGACTTTTATGGATACTCATATTCAATTATTTTATTCCAATATTTCCAAACACATGAACTTAACCACAAATTTTCCATTAACCCACATACATGCTCACCTACATAAACACAATATTCTTACTACTATGAACAAATTTAATTTAAAAACTAAAAACAAAAAGACTATAATAATGATGTTCTTAATGAACCAGGCGAGGAAAATGCGGGCAAATTGAATGAGGTAACAGTTATGAGCAGCGAAGACTGGGATGGCGGTTTGACGTTTACAGCGAAATCCTCACGTAAGTACAAAAATATATTTATACATTAAAATATATTAAAAAAATAAATGTATTTTTATTAATCTAATATGAATTTTTTAGTTAAATTTACATTAGTTTTGAAAATGGAATTATTTTTTAAATTTTATTTTATATAATTTAAATTATATATATATATTAGCTAACGCATACACATACTTACATCTTAATATATAAAAAACACGTGTCACAACATTTTTGGGCGCGATGGACTCCTAAATTACTGAATCGATTTTGAATTTGTTTTGCATCCCGTGTGTAGTTTGATTTAACTTGAGAGATAGCGTAGGTTATATCTCAGTTTATAGTCGCAATATTATTTTATTGCAATTTTTTTATTTGTTTATACGTAATAATAAAATGTTACGTATACGCAGTGGGACTCATATTTTCAGGTGGTGTGTATATACTTTCGTGTAATTGCTTGGTGTTTAATTAAATAACCTGCTTATCAATAAAAAATATTATAGCGAATGATATCAAGTATAGCACATCACCAGGCCCGCCGAGTGGGTGGGGGGTTTCTGAGGGGGCCCGCGATTTAGAGGTACTATGACATTAGAGTCAGACGGAAAAAGCTTATTAAAATGTATGCAGATAGGCCAAATTTAGGGCAGGACAACGTCTGCCGGGTCTTCTAGTACCTTATAATAAATAAAAAATAAAAAATGCTTAAGCATTTAAATAATTTTTCATCTATACAGATAGAACTGTGTGTATGTGTGGTTATGCGTTATGTTACGTATAGGATGAATTTCATATCAAAACCTATAAAAAAGGCACTTTTTGAACCCGACCCCCTCAGCTTTTGATGAAATTTTGTATAAAGGTACACTTTACTTATGCAAACACCACCTCGTTTTTAGGAATTGCATTTTCGAAAAATTGTGGGCGTGGCAAGGTGTCAAAGTTGTGAAAAATGACGGCAATAGGTACTTTTCAGCTGTGATAACTACGGAATGGCTCAACCGATTTCAAAGACCTTGGTATCATTGGAAAGTCGGCTTTCGAGAACATACACTGAAAAAATGTTTAATACACTGAAAAAATTTTTTTTTTCTAAAATAAAATTTTAAACTTGAAAGAAACTTCAAAGGCCAAACGTTTTAAAAAAAAATAATTTTTTTAGAAAGGTCTATTTAATATATATAACATACCTCAAAATTAAAATGGCGTATTTTTTTCTTTTTTTTTAATTTTAAGTAAATGCATCTCTTTATATTTTGATATCATGGTAATTTTGAGCTGTTATAACTACGGAGTGGCTCAACCGATAATCTTGGACCATTGGAAAGGTATTGTAATCGGCTATCGAAATCGTACACTCAGATAATTTTTATTACACTGAAAAACATTTTTTTGTTCGTAAATGCTTGATCTTTGTAATTTATTCCAAGTTAGTTCTTAAAAAGCTTAAAAAAATGGGTTTTCAGCGAAATAAAAGCCTTTACGGTATACGTTTTCGAAAGCCCATTTGCATACCTTTCTAATGGTACCCAGATCTTTAAAATCGGCTCAGCCATTCTGTAGTTATCACAGCTCAAAATACTATGATATCAAAATATAGAGAGATGAATTTACTCAAAAGTTTTTATAAAAAAAAAGAAAAACAAACGCCATTTTAGTTTTTGGATACGTTATATATATTAAATAGACCTTTCTAATAAAAATACATTTTATTTTAAAACACTTGGCCTTTGATTTTTTTTCCAAGATAAGAATTTTATTTTTGAAACAAAAATTTTTTCGGTGTAATAAAATTATATTTAAAAAAAAAGTTTTTCCAGTGCATTAAAAAAATTTTACAGTGCATGTTTTCGAAAGCCAATCTGAATACCCTTCCAATGGTACCAAGATCATTGAAATCAGTTGAGCCATTCCGTAGTTATCACAGCTCAAAAGTACCTATTACCGTAATTTTTCACAACTTTGACACTTTGCCACGCCCACAATGCAAATTCTAAAATGCAATTTCTAAAAATGAGGTTATGTTTGTATAGGTAAAGTGTACCTCTATGCAAAATTTCGTCAAAATCTGAGTGGGTCGGGTTCAATGCATATCGGTTTTGATATGAAATTCATCATAGACTAAATTTTTTGTCATGTATGTACCCTCTTTTACTATCAAATAATACGCTGTTACTACTTTACTATAATTGTATTAAAATTTTACCCAATTTAAAAAGCTTTTTATTACCTTTAATTTTGTAGGTATTTTTTTACCCAAATTTAAGCTTGTCTTTGCTTGTTTTATTTGTTTATTTATATAAGGCAATACAAAAGGTCTCTTATTGCTTTATAGAGTATGTTTTTTTTTTTAAATACGGCGCTTGTGCACATTATAAAAAGTTGTATGTTGTATTTACGTACACCCGTAGGAAGAGGAATCTTTTAATTGATACATTATATTTTTTTACAAAATTGTATATGAGAAACAACAAAAAAGCACACATAACAGCTAAACAATCATAGCACATACGTTGAATAGGATACCTTGTGAATTGCCTTTGTTTTATAATTTATGATTTCAAAAATTGCTGGTCAGTTTCCTATCCCATTTTAAGTGCCAAACATTTTTATGTTTTTGAAAAATTATAAAGTTTTTTTTTTCTTTTTTTAAACAGGTAAAACCATTAATTTTTAAAATTTATTAGTTTTAGATGTCATACACATCTTTGGTTTGAAAACAAACCTAAGAGTTTAACGTATTTTATCTTCTGGTTAAATTTACATACATATAACCCGAAACTCGGCTAACGGCACTTATTTTAACCAAACCCAGACTATTTCAAATGTTCAACCAACATATATGTATGAAGTTTAAAGTTATAAGTGAAATTTTTAACCGTGTAGGTGTTTCGTACTTTAAAAATATTTAAAGCGGTCGTCAACATATTGTAACGAATTTTGGGAAATTCCGCTTATTTCAAACCTTCTGCTAGCGTTCTAATCGCTAAACTGTTGCATAAATCACTCCAATATTCAGTATTGCAATATGGTCTTTATTTAGTCTACTTGGGGGTAGTACAATTATACTTCACTAACCCCTACTTCACAATAGCGTGTTTAAATCAAACTGATTACTGATTACTCAGCTTGCACTGCTTTTATACTCTCCGTTGCTTCATTCGTATATTTCTACTAAGGACAAGATATTTCGCCTTCTAGAACTGCTGTATCTCCTGCTTGGTAATTGAGCTACATATATGCGTTTTATGTGTGCGTAACAACTTCGTCTGATGACTACATCTGTGTGTGTGAAGTGTCTCTTCGTGGCCTTGTATATAAGTGTGGCTAGCTTTAATGTGTACATGTACATAAGAGTGGCGGCTTCATGTTTTTGTTGTTGAGTGATTATTAACTAGCCTAGTGATGTCAACATTCGCCATAATATCGAAAAACAAAAACATTTCCATAAATGTTAAGTATGACTAGTTCGCTCAAAGTATTTTCAATAATTTCGAATTTACTAGATTTCAAACTATCTATGAACCTTTTTTCTCTGCATTAATTTTTTTGAAATAGGATCAATTACTTTTAATGTGGGTACTTCTAGGGATGAAACGGTACAATGAAAGTATCGATAACTGTACTTGTCAATGGCATCGAAACATAGCAGCGACACCTACTTAATATCGGAGAAAAGTATTTTGATCCTTACTTATATCGGTACTTTCTTCGTAATATATAATTTAACAACTTCGATCTGTGTGGCGATATCGGCTGCTTATGGTAATCTGAAGCTTACGTTGTAGTTTATCGTCTAGCTTTACGTTATTCGTTAACTGCACGAAGGCAATTGTCAAATTTGTTTACGCCTTTGTTTCCGCAACTAAGAAATCAGATCCCTTTCCTAGCAGCTATTCGTGGTAGTAGAAAATACCGAGATAACATAAGATTCGGTTGTAATCGTTTTGATTATCGTTTATCCTATCGTATTGCTAATAGTTCTTTAAACAGACGAATGACTATCGTTTTGAACACGATAACATCAAAAGCAATGTGGCTTTAAAGCAGGGGTTCACTGCTAATTACATCCAAAAATTTCGGAATATATATTAGAAGACGGGTTTTGGTCTCCGTTCCCATAATGCGATTTTCATGCGGTCCGGAGTAAATTTATTTTAAACATCATATCAAATTAATAAATTTTCAATTAATCGTGTTTGGGCACAATTTCTTTTTTCCGATAGCTACTCTGTACTCGGTGCAAAAGTGTCGACTACAAATAATCTTGGTAGCGGGTCAAAAGTATCGATACCTGCTTGTATTTACCAGTATCGTTTCATCCCTATTTTCTGCAGAAACATGTCCCAGCAACCATTTAAAAATTTTTAAAAATATTTTTTAAAACTTCGTAAATATCGGAAAATGTAGTAAATTTACGGCACATATTTCTTAACATCAGTCCCTCTTTTTTTAATTTATTTTGCTTAACAACTTCAGTTTTTAAAAATGCCAATGTTTGTTTCTTACTTTTCGTGCAAATTCGCTCACAATATTTAAAGTTGGAAGATAAGTGCGATTTAATTTTAGCTTCGATGTTTTTTGACTCTTCAATAATAACGAAAAAAATGTTGTTGTTTTATCGGCCTGTTATTAAAGTATTCCAGGTTCAATTCGAGCTCAAGGCCAGAACAATAATTTTTATAATAATTATTGTTTTTTTTTTCCCCGAGGAAGTAAAATGGTTATTCTCTCTCGGTAGAAAATTTACACTACCTACAACAAACACTAGCTTCAAACCTTTGAAGATTATTGCTGAAATGGAGCAGATCATACAGCAAATAGAAGACGAGAGAGAGAAAGAAATCGAAAGAACCAAGCTCAGTAACAGAATAATGCAATACAAACGACACACTAAGCATAACCCAACGGACAAATTTATCTTAGATGCGTACAGAAAAACTACCAAATTTCTAAAGAAACACAAAGATAGCATCATTATTACAAACTCGGATAAAGGAAATAAGACAGTGGCAATGTACAAAACTGACTACAAACACAAAATGGAAATGTTACTTGAAGACAAAAACACGTATAAAACATCGAGAAATGACCCAACACACACACTACAAAAACAGAATAACCAACTAGTCGACGATCTTTACTTACTTACTTACTTACTTAATTGGCGCTTAACCGTCTAAACGGTTATGGCCGTCCAACAAGGCGCGCCAGTCGCTCCTTCGCTCCGCCAACCGGCGCCAATTGGTCACACCAAGGGAGTTTAAATCGTTTTCCACCTGGTCCTTCCAACGGAGTGGGGGCCGCCCTCTACCTCTGCTTCCATAGGCGGGTTCCGATAGAAACACTTTCTTGGCCGGAGCATCATCTTTCATTCGCATAACATGGCCTAGCCAGCGCAGCCGCTGCGTTTTAATTCGCTGGACTATGTTGATGTCTGCGTATAGCTCGTACAGCTCATCATTAAATCTTCTTCGGTACTCGCCATCGCCAACGCGTAGAGGTCCATAAATCTTTCGAAGAACTTTTCTCTCGAACACTCCCAAAGCCGCTTCATCTGCTGTTGTCATGGTCCATGCTTCTGCCCCATATAGCAGGACGGGTACGATAAGTGACTTGTAGAGTATGATTTTCGTTCGCCGAGAGAGGACTTTACTTTTCAATTGCCTACCTAGTCCAAAGTAGCATTTATTGGCAAGATTGATTCTTCGCTGGATTTCAGTGCTGATGTTGTTGCTAATGTTGATGCTGGTTCCCAAATAAACGAAGTCTTTTACTATTTCGAAATTATGGCTGCCAACAGTAGCGTGGTTGCCAAGGCGCATATGCGCTGACTCTTTGCTCGATGACAGCAGGTACTTCGTTTTGTCCTCATTCACCATCAAACCCATCTTTACCGCTTCTTTTTCCAGCTTGGAGTAAGCAGAACTAACAGCGCGGGTGTTTAGGCCGATGATATCAATGTCATCAGCATATGCCAGTAATTGCACGCTTTTATAGTATATTGTTCCAGTGCGGTTAAGTTCTGCAGCTAGTATAATTTTCTCCAGCATCAAATTAAAGAAATCGCACGATAGGGGGTCACCCTGTCTGAAACCTCGTTTAGTTTCGAACGGCTCGGAGAGGTCCTTCCCAATTCTGACTGAGCTGATGGTGTTGCTTAACGTCATTTTGCACAGCCGTATAAGTTTTGCGGGGAAACCAAATTCAGACATAGCGGCATATAGGCAGCTCCTTTTCGTGCTGTCGAAGGCGGCTTTAAAGTCGACGAAGAGGTGATGTGTGTCGATTCTCTTTTCACGGGTTTTTTCCAAGATTTGGCGCATTGTGAAAATCTGGTCGATGGTAGATTTACCAGGTCTGAAGCCGCACTGATAAGGTCCAATCAGCCGGTTCACGGTGGGCTTCAATCTTTCGCACAATACACTTGAAAGGACCTTATATGCGATATTAAGAAGGCTGATTCCACGATAGTTGGTGCATTTTGCAGTATCCCCCTTCTTGTGGACTGGGCAAAGAACACTTAGATTCCAACCGTCGGGCATGCTTTCGTCCGCCCATATTTTGCTAAGAAGCTGCTGCATGCGCCTTACCAACTCCTCGCCGCCGAACTTGAATAGCTCCGCAGGCAATCCATCAGCGCCCACGGCCTTGTTGTTTTTCAATCTGGTTATTGCTATTCTAACTTCGTCATAATCGGGCGGGGGGACATATATTCCATCATCATCGATTGCGGGATCGGGTTCTTCATCTCTGCGCGGTGAATTGCTGCCTCCATTTAGGAGAGCAGAGAAGTGTTCCCTCCATAATCTAAGCACTCTCTGGACATCAGTTACAAGGTCGCCGTTTTCATTCCTACAGGAGTTTGCCCCGGTCTTAAAACCTTCCGTCTGTCGCCGTATTTTTTGGTAGAATTTTCGGGCGTTATTCCTGGTGGCTAGCAGCTCAAGCTCCTCGCACTCACGCCTTTCTGCTTCTGCTTTTTTCTTCCTGAAAAGGCGTCTCGCTTCCCTTTTCAACTCACGATAGCGTTCACACAATCCTCTTGTCGCGCTCGCTTTTAACGTAGCCCTGTAGGCAGCGTCTTTTCTTTCGGTTGCAACGCGGCATTCTTCATCATACCAGTTGTTTTTTCGTGGCCGCCGGTAACCAATTTTTTCCTCGGCGGCAGTATGAAGTGCTTTGGAGATATGCTCCCACTGCTCCTGTATTCCTTCAGGATGAGTTGTGCCCTCAGAGAGCAGGTGTGAGAGTCGAGTTGCGAAATCATTGGCAGTCTGTTGTGATTGAAGCTTTTCGACGTCTAGCTTTCCTTGTGTTTTTTGTTCCTTGTTTTTAGCCGCGTTGATCTTTACAAAAACAAAATAATAAGTTTCAAAGAGAAAAGGCAACTAACCTGCGCCGCAGCCACGGCGCCTAGACTCTACGGTCTACCAAAAATCCATAAACCAAACCTTCCTTTACGTCCAATAGCATCATCTGTCAGCGTCCCATGTTACGGGTTATCAAAATACATTGGTCAAATATTAAATAATTTAACTTCGGACGAATACAACATTAAAAACTCCTACATACTAAAAGATAAATTGAAAAACATAAATATTAGTGAAGACGAGATACTGGTGTCATTCGATGTGGTATCGCTATTTACTAACATATCAACGTACTTAGCCATAAAAATCATTATGACCAAATTTAACAAACTGCAATCGAACATCCCAAAAAACAAGTTCCTTAAACTTTTGAATTTCTGTCTGAACGAGAACAATTACTTTATCTACGATGACAAAATTTTCACACAAAGCTATGGAATGCCAATGGGAAACCCACTTTCTCCAACCATAGCAGATATAATAATGGATGATTTACTGGAAAATACCATCTCCGAACTAAAACAACTTCACAACATAGAGATGAAATTCATAGTAAAGTACGTGGATGACTTTTTTGCGATTGTCAAACGAAACGACCTGGATATTATTCTGAGCACGCTAAATAAGTACCATAATAAGCTGCAATTTACCATGGAAAAAGAGGAAAATTCGGTTATACCCTTTTTGGATGTTCTTATCCACAGGAAAAATTCCAAACTCATACTTGACTGGTACTACAAATCCATCGCCTCCGCACGTATTATAAATTTCATATCATCACAACCCAAAAAATATAAAATAAATACAGCGAAAAATTTAATGCACAAAATATTTACGATAAGCCACCAAAAATTCTGGGAAAAAACAAAACCAAAATACATTCCATACTCACCAATAACAATTACCCGAGTCACCTAATTACATCACTAATAAAACAAGAGCTATCAGAAGGAAATAGAAAACGAAATAAAGCATCAACAGAGATCGCAACGGAGACAAAGCAATACCACAGTGTCACATACATACCCAAGTTTACTGAAAACTTCAACCATAACATGAAGAAACAAAAACGAAATATATCCCTCGCCTACAAATCCAACAGCACATTTTCAACTATTTTTACACGAACAAAAAGCCCCATAGAACCCCTACAACAAAACAACGTAGTATACGAGATTCAATGCACGGGGAGAGACAATGAGAACTGTGACAAAATCTATGTTGGAACAACAAAAAGAGCACTAGGAACCCGATTGGCAGAGCACGACGCTGACATTAAGAAGAACAAGACCAGCACAGCTCTTGCTCATCACGTATTATCACATGGACACACAGCTGATATAAAGAACGCGAAAATAATAGACATAGAAAAGAGGGAAAGAACGAGATTCACGTTGGAAAGTCTACACATATTACAAAAAAGGGAGAGGACAATGAACAAAAAAGAGGACACAAAATTTATTGCTGCTAGCTATTTGGCATGCTTATGACACTCAGTACGACAAGTGTACCTAAAGATGGTGGTACCGATAAATCTTTTTTAGTTTATAATCACTTTGTTTTGTGATTTTATAGATATGTATTAAATTATTTCTTTGCATGTAAGTTTTTGTCAAACAAATGTTTGTTATAGTGATAAAACATGTCAAAATTAATTTTTTCAATCATTTTTCGGTGCAGAATAAATATTTAACCCCTGATGATGCCAAGGAGTTTGGCGAAACGTTGGGTAAAAATGGAGGAAAACTAAAGTTTTTAGTGTTTTCGTTTCAAATCGAAAAGATCAGGAAAGCCTATAAACATTCAAATTATTGTTTTTTTTTCTCATTTTTCTATAACTGAAAAATTATTTTTTCTTTTTGGAATAGAAAATGTTCCAGACACCTGCCATAGCTACATATGTACGTAGATAAATCCATTCCGTCACATAAGCAGTTTTTCATATAGATTCATTTTACTCAATCTTATGCATTATGACTAGATTAGATTGCACGTATTTTTATGGAGAACGGTAGATTGAGCGACACTGGCGCCATTTGCTGCGGCCTTAAGTGACTAAAGCGTACTGATGATGAAGGCTAAGCAACCTTTGAAATGGATTTATCTGGGCAGCTATGGCAGGTGTCTGAAAAAGTTTATATTTAATATACGAGAAAATAAAATTTTGAAAATAAAAGAAAAAAAATTTCAATTATAGAAAAATTAAAAAAAAAAAAACAATAATTATCATAAAAATTATTGTTCTGGCCTTGAGCTTGAATTGAACCTGGAATAACCACAAAATTGATAATATTCCACTTAAAAAATCGCGACTTCTAACACCCAGTAAGATTATTTCATATCTATTTTATCTAAAATGCACAATAATAACTTGTAATATTGACGAATGAGAAGCTTTTAATATTTATTTATTTTATTATTATAATTATTTTATATATATAACTATTTCCAGATTATCAAGCAACATGTTGCAAAACAATATATACAAGCAAAATTATAACAAAAACCCTTTAGGGTTCACGGTTGAATCCAATATATGTACAGAGATAGCTTGAGTGACTTGTTACGAAACGAGCGAAACCATCTAAAAGGTTTAGAGCGAACCATATTAAACAATATTATAAATTAATTCTCAGTCTGTTTAAGGATTTTATCAGTACTATTTTTGGAATTATCGGTTTTAAAGAAACTGGTATTTGCTTTGTCCTATTTATAGAAATACAACATTCGCCACCAACAAAAAACATAACTTTAACACATGATCACATACAAAGTATGTACTGCGTTTGTAACACTTCAGCCATCGTATGAGTGCGCGTTCAAATCCCAATACCGGGAGAAAATGCTTTGAGGAGATTTACAAGGCATACTTGAAACAGCTGTCGCCTTGTCCGTCCTGATATCACTATATATATAAGGTTATCTATGTATATGTAAGGTGTTTTGTTCCACGTGATAACCAGTAGGTAGAGGAAGCTACTGGAATCCGTGCACGCCGGTTTGAAACCAGACACACAGCCCTCTAGTATTTTGATTTTTTATAGAAGCAAGCGTAGACTTCGCTAGTTTCAAAGTAGAACCCAGTTCTGTGCATTCATTTCTCAGTAAGGCCGGTGTACTCTAATTTTGAAACCAAATTTGGTTTGGCCATATATTTATGTGTGTTTTTATTACACAAAAATTTCATATATAGGCTCAAACTTTAGACCGTGTAGGGAAAATAAAAAATTTCCTTTTCCCCTTTTACTATATTTTATAGTGAAATATCCATCAAAAGCGTAATTTCACACGATCTGGGGACACTGCATCTGTTTACAATAAAATGTACAATAGTTCGTTGGCCATAGTTTATACAATGTACAAACAGAAAAATAAATTGAGGCAATTTCGGTTTAAATTGGGTGGTGTTCATACAACTCAATTTATATTTATTTTTTATATTTTGATACCTGGTTGGCTCATCTCTACAGCAACAACCTAGCTTTGTTCAGACTGTCAAAATGTGCGTGTTGATATTAGACGAATGGAATGGAATGAAAACATAAAACTTTGAAATTTTTGTGGGGTGTAAGAAAATTTGTTCAATGTTTTGGTTTAATTTTGAGTTTGCCAACTTTTTTTGACAATCCCTACTCCAGTGAAATGAAAAAAATTAAATCAGCTGATAAGATGAGCCAACCATATAGTTGAGCCATGCGTAACTGACGTTTAAATCTACTCAATAAACACACTTTACAAGGTTGCATTTGCAGTTTGAAACAATTTATTACGCAATTTTTTTTAAATTGGCAATTTATTATTACAATCTATTATATGATAAATTGCGTAATAAATTGCCCAAATGGTATAAATTGCCAATTTGGTATGTGTTTGCATAGTATTAGGGTGTGTTTTATGAGATATTGTGAGAAACCAAGTTTTTGACTGCAACTCTAGAACAAAATAATGCAATCAATGTTGTATCTGGAAATAGTTAATCCCCAATTACATTTCTTATTGTTTATAATCTATGTTTCCTACTAACTATCTTATAAAAACACCAATAACAACTTATTGAAAATCTAACAAAAATATTCTTTTCTTGCAAACACTTCTCTATATTTTTCATTTGTATCTTAAAATAAAAAATAATAAAAAAATATATATAAAAATCTGTGTTCAAAATAATACCGTTATTATTAAAACGTACGTATGGTTGGCTACAAAATACACACTGTAAATATACAATTTTAATTGGCAATAACAACACAACCAACATTAACGAATACACCTACACACACACGCACATATACACAACATACATGCACATCATAAAAAAAAAAAAAAAAATGTTGGTAAATTCATGAAAAAAACTCATACTAATACAAATTACATGTAAAAAAATTATTATGGAAACAAAAAAAAATTGGCATTTCAATTAAAAAAAATTTTTAAATCATAAAAAATGGAATTCAATGCAGCTGACTCCGATTTAGCCAATAACAATTCGCTTATAGCGCACATACAAAATTTACCCGGTTTCGATTCATCGAAGGCGCGCATCGTGCAACACTACGCGACACCAAAAAGTGAAAATGGCAGTCCGGAGAAATTATTAACACCCGATTCTGGACCAACAGCAGCCGAATCAATATTGCCTTGGCGACGCGATCGTTCCTATCAGTGCATTGGTAAAGGCATATAAGCAAAACTACATACTGATAGCCAACAAAAAAATAACAAAATAAATATGTATATGAAATATGAATAAAACAAGTAGTGTTCGCCAATTCAATTATTAAAATTAAAAAATAAAAAACTTTTTCTAAAACGCCCCAGCCAAATGTGCTGTTATTGCCAGTGTGAGCTTTTATTTTAAATGGTTTGGCTAAAATTTCAACTATTTTGTTTTTGATTTTTTTTTTCTCTAAAAATACTATTTCATAAACAAAAATTTGGCTTTGTAATTTTTTTCTAATTGTTTTTCTTCTGTTTATACAAAAAATTTCGTTCATTCTCCCATTTAAATATATATGTATTTATTTTATTACATATTTAAGTCATGTTTAATATATCTATGTTTGTATGTTACACTCACTTTAGACTGAAGAATTTAGTCATGACTAAAGTGAAAATGGCTTACGAGAAACTTGAATGTTTTGTAGTAGAAATTTAATTATTAAATCATTTCATACAATCCAAAATTTTGAAAAGCATATTCATTAGAGCGGATCTATCAGGAGTATAGCAAAAACGCAATCTACAGATGATTCTATGAAGAATTACTGAGTACACCAAAGCTCTAAGTCCGATTTCAAGTCCCCTACTTTTGCAAAATAGTTATTTTGCCATATGAATGTAGGGTTTGGCCAAAAAATCTTCATAGCTTCTCATAGAATTATAGGAAAAATATCATATTGGGATTACTTTAAACTTATCTTACGTACATTTCAGAATCTGTATTAATATCTATAGTATTTTTGAGTTTTAGTAGATCTATCAGGCTTAAATTATGAGAAATTAGACTAAAATGAACCTTTAACTACTATATTTTCATTTTTAACAAATTTCATATTAAATTTTTTCTTCTTTACAGCTAAAATAATTTCAGAACATTTGCAACAACTTTTATTCAGACAGTTTTTCTTTTTTCGAATTCGTTTTAGTAGAAAGAAATGTTCAAAAAAAAAAACCTATATTCCATCCATACAATTTGACCCGCTCTAATATTCATATATATTTTACTTAATCGCAGTGACTCTTGGTGCAGCAAATCACTTGCCACGGAACCCATTTCTCATCACTCGCAATAATATTTTACCCATAGCAGAGCCGTTAGTACCATCATTACAAACTCACTGGATCCGTTTTGTGGATATTGTTTTTTGTAAATAGAAATATAATCGATGTCGGCCCCCGGTTTCCGTAAAATTCCTCATCGAAATAACATTTTTATTTTATAAGTGTATTTTCGATTTAAATGGAAATTGCCCATATATGACTTTAATATTAGTAACATTCCAATGACGCGTGAACCAGATAAGGATAGAAATTTAACATGCATTATTTTTCTGGTTCAATTTCTGATCCGTATAGCAGTTCTGTTTGTTTTGTTTTCTGTAGTAGATTTTTTTGACAGCTAACCACTTTTGAGTTGGTAGCACTGAAATAAATATGTGTACTTATGTGTATACATAAAATATTTCACCATATTTAAAAGCAACAACATGGAAAGAGTAAACAACTTTAGGAAAATTTAAGGAAAAAAAATAGTTTCTTTACGTGTGAAACTATTTAAAGGTTAATCAAAAAAATTTCACTGTTAGCGAAAAGAGAATGTGGACCACTACCATCAACAAAACAGATGTTTTATATTAGTGCTGCCATATCTCATAAAGTTGATCCAGATCGTTCCGATGGGATTTGATCGTGAGCCATAGCTCGATAACTCTATGGAACGCTCCTATTATGTACCATGGTATAAGAATGAAGGTAATTCCATTGTCAGTTGTCGGTCGCCATATTAACTTCTCGACAATTAAACAGATTATGATATTTCGTGCTACCTCTTTGACCAAGTTAATATTTGAGAAACTTTTAATTCAGGGAAGATGAATTTGAGGTGAATAGCCCGAGTCACTTTTGCTATTGGGTTTTGGAACAGAAAGTGGCTGTTTACTTTCTTCCCACTTAGCATCACTAGCACCACGATTATCACTGTCATGTTCACGTATATTTGAATAAGTTACTTGGTACAACGACCCTACCTATTCCAAAAAATTTAATAATAATGCGATTTGCCTCAGATTTGGTACAGGGGTACCTCGTAATCAAGCTTAAAATTTGAGAAACTTTGCCTTTCGGGAAGGGAACCAGTGGCCTATCTATTCGAAAAAATTCTATTTATGAAGCGATTCGCTTGAAATTTAGTACGAGGTTTCCTCTTCGACAAGCTTAATAGTTGGAGCACTTTCTTTCTTTGAAGTGGGCCAGAATGGTGTTTGAAATTTATTGTCGAATATCTTATATATAAAAGCTAGCACAAAATCTGTTGGTAGCTTTATAACTCAAGAAGGGAAGAACCAGTATTAAAATATGTACATAGCTGCGCTAGATTCGTAAAGTTTTGTTTTAGCACTATATATGAATCCATTTCTTAGATATAGAACAAAATGTGGACAGGGTGATTCCAGAACGTGTTTTCACAATATGGGTATCAGATAGGTTGTGTTACTGAGGGTTTTACCAAGTGTTGATGGGTAAAAAGAAGAGCGAGATGGAAAATGAGAGGTATACAAAAAGCCATTGGTAGAAAAAGAAAAAAAGAGGTAGGAGCCGGAATTGCAGACGGAGAAAAAGAAATTGGTGAGAGCAAGCAAGAGGAAGGTAGGAGATTAAGAAAAATATAGGCAGGTTAAGGTAGAGGATTTAGGTGGGACTAGAAGGAACACAAGTCGAGAAAGTGAAAGGGGGATAATAAAGGGGAGAGACAGGGATCAAACATGGCGAGGAGGAGGAAGAGGCAAGAAAATATATATTTTTTTTTTTGTAGAAGCTACAATATGAGAAATGCTTCTGTTTACTAAGAAAGTGCATAGATGCGTATAACGCAGATAGGAATATTATGGGGCAGTAGGACATCTCAATTATATCTATGTATATATTAAATGTAAAGATGAGTGCGATTTTTAAAATTGTGCTTGCCTTAGTTTCATAAAGTTTCGTGATGGTTTATAAAAACAAAGATATTGAAATCGGTCGGTCAGATACAGCAGTTTAAATCCGAATTCCAAGAGAATTATAAATGGAATAAGGATGGACAAAGATAAGAAAAATTTAAGATAAATTGAAAAGAATCGAATAGAGGGTGAAGGGGGAAGCGAGGCTCACTTTTGAAATGTATGCAAACCACATTTCAGGCAGAACAAAATCTGCATCAGTGTTTTTAAGGAATGCAATCACCCCGAAATGCAATCCATGTATTCCCATACCTGGACTAACCGTTTTGGATTGCAGTCTTTATTCCTATTTTTTGGAACAATGAATAAATTTTTATAATCATTATTGCTTTTTGTTAGTCCGCACTAATTATTTCTTTTTGCATTCCTTATGTGGCATAATAAAAAAATTCAAAAGCATGCGGCAAGTGAATAATCACGTTGAAAAGCAAAAGGAGTGCAGAATGTATTCCCCAAAGTATTGCAGATCCATAGCATAAAAAAGAAAAATAAACAAAGAAATAATTATTTCAGAATGCAATTAAGGATAATGACTAACAAAAAAGTATTGCAATTCTTTGGGGCTACAATCAAAGTAACAATTCTTCCAAATGGAATGCATTCCTTTACAACTCTGGTATACATATAAGAATAATATATAAAATGTTTAAGAACAACTGAGCTGATTACAACACTGGCATATATGCATAGCTCGTTTCAATTGCGATTCATGATTTCATCAAAATAGATTACTATTTTTAATGTTGCCATATTGTATTTATTGCATTATTTTGACAAAAAAAAAATTTATATAAAATAAAACACAAGAAAGCTATACGCTCATCAAAATTATATACACTATTTGTGCTGAACAAATAACATTTAGAACTGTACGATTAATTGATTACTCAAGATTATTAGTAAATAAAAAAACATAGATTTCCAACTTAATATTGATCAAAATTGAATACAGGCCTGTTAAATAATGATTACTAATGGTAATGATTACCCGTTCAGTTGATTACTTTCTTAAAAGACATTTAATGATTATTTGCCATTATTTTATAATTTTAATGATTACTTTCCAATTGATTAAAAAAAAAGTAATCAAAAAAATCATGATTTTTTACGATTATTGAAAAAAATCAAAAATAATTAAAAGTAATGAAAAAAAACTTTTTTTTTTTGTTATTTTTGATTATTTCCGTTTTGTTGCAAGAAAAATTCTCGCCAGTTGCAGGCACGGGATAATTTCTACATACAAGTACATTTTAAGGTGCAATAGTAAATCGTACTAGAAATAATAACTGGCCATTAAAATAGGCATCAAATTAATTGATAACTAATGCTAATTCAAAGTTAGCAGGTCTGATTGAATATACGGATTTTTTTTAATTAATCACAAATCAATTTAAAAAAATGATTATTTACAAACGCTAAATGAATATCATAACTAAATTAATCAATTAATCATTTTACTTACTTAATTTAATTAATCACTTAATTGAGCAACTGATTATTTAATCTATTTGAGTAATCAAATATATGCACAGCGCTAACTTTTTGGAAAAATATTTTAACTTTAATACATACAACATATTTTTTATAATACAAAACTTAAATCGGTTTAAAATAAACAACTAAATACTGCAAGCATGGCATTTTTGTGCATGTTGATTTGTTAAAATGCTTTCAATTTCCTTTTTTCCTTGGTTTTAAATTTAAGTTTAAGTTTTAAAAGTACAATTTTTCCCATACATTTTATTTTTAGTTGCGCTGCTCATCTATTAATGAAAACATAATTTAGTTTTGGTTTACAAGATATTTGTAACTAAATAATTTCAAACATAAGTGATAAAACTTTTAGTTACGTGTATCTTGTCACCTATTTTGTATGTAAAGGCCTACTGCACTGTTATAATCTCTTATAAATATGCTTAAGCTTGCCTAACTAATTAACTGTATTTTGTATAACTGTATGTATGTATGCATAGAATTGCTTTAGTTGATATACAAAAATTTATTTTTTTTTATCTCAAAATAGTTTCTGAGAATCCAATACCAGAAGAGGATCACAATACAACACGTGATTCAGATGGTGAACGTCGTGTGGCAACACCCACCGCTACCGAGTCGCAGTTGCCATGGAAACGACAGGGTGATGAAATTTCCGACGCAGTGCAACAAAATGAATTCCCTGCCTGGGCTTCAAATAAGGAGTATTTGGCGTACAATTCACCCAGTGCGACCTTTTTGGGTAAGTTTAGCTCAAGAGTTTCTGTTAATATTGCTTATATTTGATACGCAAAAATAATTAAAATTTAAATTGTTAGTTAAAAATAAAATGTGCAGGTGCAAAAATAGCTCCATAATTTTAAATGTCAAAATATACTTTCACATATCCTACAGCAAAATTCACTAAAATCACGAGCCAAACCCAAAATGCAGTGATTTTTGAAAGTTCCCTTAAGCTTTATCAGTATGTTTTTTCTGCTCAAACCTCTATAGAGATTATAGATGTATATATAAAGTCGAATATACTCGCGTTTCAATGAACAGTGATCCAAATACTGATACAAATGTCTAACCCTATCTGGCCGCTTCACTGGAACGCAACATATGAGTGAAGCGTTAGTTTTTTCAGCGCAACATGCTTCCACCAAAGGCCCGTCAGTTAATACTGCATTGCATAGAGTGGTCATGAATATAAAGAAAGTCTTTGAACACCAGGGACATGCCATTACTGTTTTCTGAACATTGCCGGCGCTTTCAATAACGTCTCGGAATGAGCAATCATCGACAGTCTCAACTAGATTGCAGTACATCCGACCTTAAGAAATTGGATCGGCTCCAAGTTAAGCTGCAGAATGATCTCGTTGCTACAACAACAACAACAACATCCCGTCACAAAGGGGTCTATGCGAAGCCACAAAATCTCTATACAGTGCAACGCCGCAGGTCCCTCATCAACCAATTGCTTAGGTGGCTCGACAGAGGACCAGTCAAAGCTACAGTGTATGCAGATGACGTTCAGTCATCGTAAACGGCAAATTTCTACCAAGAATTAGCTTTCTGAAAGGTCAAGCGCTTCAGGATGTACATGACTGGGCATATGGAGTCGGGTTAACCGCTAACGCGAAAGATGATTGAACTAAACGTAAGCTTGGAGGGGAAACCAGAAGAAAAGTACAGCACATAATATCTAAGAATTATACTAGATAGTAAATTGTTACGAAGAAAGCCTCCGTGGCACTGTTACATGCTTGATGATGCTAGGTTGCATGGGGCCTCCTAATGCCCAAACTCTCACATTGCATTTTTGCGGCAATTCTCAAGCCCACACTTTACTATTAGGTCCTAGTTTGTTGGGTTTACCAAAAGACTGGAGGGGTATGCAAATTATCAATGATTAGCATAACGGGAACTCTGAAAACCATCCCGACTGCAGCATTGCATGCCATACTGCGCATCCCAGCTGCAGACCTAATGGTCGAAAATATAACGCTAGCAACTGCAACAAGGCTGAAGGCTTCGGAAATGCTTGCTTGCAGGCCATATGGCTACAGCAGTACATCCCCATTAAAAATACCGCCAACACACTACATGGATCCTCGCACGAGCTTCGAAAGCGCTTTTGGGGTCACAATAGAGCCGGAGGGTTGGGGCAGAAGGGGGAGCAAAGGGGGAAGTGGCAGAACATACTATGCACGTGTATACGATGATTCCAAATGAACAGAAGGGGTCTGCTTTGCTGTTTACTCTGTCGATTCAGAAATAAGTAAACCCTACAGGCTGCCAGATCATTGCAGTATCTTTCAGGGGGAAATTGTATCTGCAGCTGAAACTCTGGACGATAGACGTCCCAATCGGTTTGGCAGAAATAATAAAGAGACAGTATTTGTATATTATCCATCAAGCAGGAAAGACGTGGAAAGAAGCGCGCGGCTGCAAAATGTCTATGATCATATGCAAATCCTAGGACGTAAGACTCACAAAATTGTTCATATCTCTGAAGAGACAAGACAAGGCTAACGATAGGTGTACTTACTAAACACTGCCTTCTGGCGTCAAATGCTTATTAGTTAGGTATTGTCAGTAACATCAAATGTAGGAAGTGCGAGCTGCAGGAAGAAACATTTGAGCACGTTCTGTGTTCATGTCCTGCACTCGCGATATGAGGACTACAGCTTCTTGGGGTGGAACAGTTACCAGCTTTCAAGACAGCAATTAAGCCTAGGAAATTCGAGTATTTTCCAATGGGACGGAGTTAATCTATATGTAAGTCCTGGGGGTCGATTCCGGTTGAGCGTTATAGTGAAGTGAAAAAAAATTTATCACTTTGGTTATCACTTAAAATTTTCATTTTTTCACTTCACTGAGTTCGAAAATGCGATTCTTATAACTGCTGTGAAAACTGTTAGCTGAATAACATTTGAATTTACGATGTGTGAAGTTTTCTTTGCTGAATGATAAATTATGACAGATTTCTTTTGTTTTCTTTTTGGTTGATGTTGTTTGTTTGACAATTTTTTTAAATTCAAACGTTAACACAAAATTTGTATCAGCGTTAACTTTGTTTTCACTACACTTCAATTCGAAGTTTTAACACAAAACGAGAATAAATAATCGTGGTGAATAGGTGTTAATACTTTTCACTTTACGATAACGCACAACCGGAATCGACCCCCTGGTGCCTAATTGGTGTTTTTCAGTTTGATCGGCAAACAAATTCTGGTAACACTATGGGCACATTCAGTTTTTGTGAGGTCTTTATTGACCAGCCAGTTCAACCTTATCTCACCTCTCAGTACGATTAGAAGCGCCGTACGGTGGGCCATTTCGGCTCGTTAAAGGAGAAAAATTAACAATTCCCCCAAAGCGCTTAAAATTAAAAAGTTAATTTTCTTTTCAATGAAAAATTTGTTTGAGTTTTTAAGCGGGGATTACGCTTATTGCTTTAAATGTATGAAAACATTTATTTGAAGCAATTTTTAATTTATAATTTATTTAATAATTTGGGAAAAATTTTTAAACAACGTGACATCAGGACGGACAAGGCGACAGGTGTTTCGATTATACCTTTTTTAAGTCTCTTCAAAGCCTTTTCTCCCGGGAGTGGGATTCGAACCCGCACTTCTACGATGGTTGAAGTGTTATAAACGCATTCAGCCACGTCATGCCTTAGTTGTTGTATGACAAGCTGTTTTCATTGATATGACGAAGTTTGTGGTCAAGTTTGAACTGGTGAAAACCAAGCATTAAACATTCTTCCTAATTGTTTTTCATAAATTATTAATAAGATATCTTCCATAGTTTTTTTATTTCGGAAAAATCTGAGAATTCAAATACCGAAAATAAGTAAAAACTGATAAGCTATTCTGATCTGCAAATAATATTTTGAATTTTGGTGCTATTTTTTAACCTAACGCTGTACATAGCTAGATGTACCTGAATCTCTACTTAATATTGCAAATATTAATGTAATTGCACGCTTAATATTATATGTACGAAAAAAGTATTCGAAATGCTTTAAGCGATCTTCTACTTAGTTACATGAAAAATATACTAGAATGTACATTAGACTGGCCGTAACTTTTTTTTCTTGGAAATCTATACATTTTCGGGTCTTAAAATATGAGGTTAGGAGTAATGAAAAACGGTGTAATTTTTCAAGCTGATCCGATGATGCCGACCCGTGCACATTTGATCGCAAAGTATGGACAGTTTGAAAAAATAAAAATTTTTACAAAAATTTTTTTTTGTTTCCAATTTGTATAATTTAATTTATACATATTAAATATAACAAATTTTGATTTTTTTATTAGCGACCTTTAGTGTAAAACAATAATTTTCTTTTAGCTGGCTCTAGGTCATATGTATTAAAAACACGATTGTTTTTGTTTTTATCTCCAATATATATTAGAACTGGAGTTCTAAACAACATCTTGAACTGAATAGATACTGCCTATTTAACAGCCAATCCCTGATGACGATCTCCGGTGGAGATTGAAATATATTGGAGATAAAAACAAAAACAATCATATTAAATATATATATTGTAACGAATTTAAAGAAACTCCACTTATTCCAAACCTTCTGCTAACGGTCGAATCGCTAAACTGTTGAATAAATCACTCCAATATTCTGTATTGAAAAATGGTCTTTATTAGACTAATTTGTATATAGTCTTCACTTTTTTGACATGTTGAAGGATCTGATGCCAAAAAACTTGCTTGGGTAAAGAATGTTTTAGTTCTTGATGAAATAAAATCATTTATATTATTGCTGCCGTTAAGTATTATTTCTGACATTGTTGCAACAACTCTCTTTGGAACAACATCTTCCTTCTGGTTATCGCTAGTAATTGTTTCCACGATTTTTAGCTTAATATGTGGAGGAATTTTATCATCAAAAACTTAAAGGCCAACCGCCTCTTCCGACAAATGCTATAACAGATTTTTAATTTTACATATGTAGCAAAGCATTGGATACATTCTTATCGAAATATGTAATCACATCTTGAATGAGCTTAAGGTCATTTTGTGGAGCAGCTATTGGATCCACACAACCAAACCAATATGGAACGTAGATCCAGGTTAAAAAAAATGATAAAATTTCCACTAAATCATCGAGCTTCCATTTGCACAAAAAATGATGTGTTCCTGCAGCTATTGCATCTGCCGTTGAACTTTCAATTTTTGGTATCCCCAGCAGTTTCTCCTGTGACTACGAGAGACAATCTATCTTTCTTTTCTATGCCTCGGATTTCTGGAAGAAGCTTGCCACCCCAGTGAATGACAAAAACGTCGGGAATCTACAAACAAGTAAAAAGAAAGGTCAAGAATCCAAAATCTTATAAACATATTCCGTAAAACCATTACATTGAATCAATTAATAATCCTGAGCTTGTCTGCGACGATAATCTTTCTAAGCGTATGTATTGGTGTTCGATTAAGAATTAAATCTTCCATTTTTATTGTGCGGAGTGAAATACCTTTCGTTTGATACCCATATCGGCATACATCATGCATTTTTTTTAATTTCGAATAGGTGAAAACCTTGCGAAACATTATGAGTGGCAACACCTAGGTATAAAGTCTTAGAAGGTGATACATTATTTCTGTGCCAAATTTCATTTGAATCGGTTGAGCCGTTCCCGAGATCGTTCGGCTATACAAACATACAAATATACAAGAATTGCTCGTTTAAAGTTATAAGATAAGATTCCAACAAAAAAATTGGGAACAAACACAAATTTGTAAAAATTGTGATTTTTCAAATTATCCATACTTTGGGATCAAATGGACACGGTTAGGCATCATCGGATTGGGTTGAAAAAATATATCGCTCTTTATTGCATCTCATGTTTTACGACCCGAAAACTTTTAAATTTTTATTTTTCTCCATACAAGCTGCGGCCAGTCTAATGTACATATGTATGTGTTATACGACCACGGATGAAACCCCAATTTCCGCCAAATGATAAATATAGTTCTGTCAAACTATTTATGAAAATTGTAATAAAACATTGATCTAATGAGTGCGTATGGCTTCACCATTTCGGAGCTATTGTGATTTAAAAAATGTATTTCGATCGCTGATCGTATAACACGATTTGTTGATTTTACCAGATAAATTTCAGTGTATATATAGCTTTTTATCCAAATGTTATTCCTCTTAGGTATAAGTTTCATTTATTAATTTTAGCACAAAATTTTCCAAACCTTATAAAGCACTCGCTGTTTTATTTTATTTTAACTTACTTATTCTCCGTTTTTCCAATTTCCTCTGTGTTCTTCTCTTCCACCTAAATTGCTTTGATTAATTTTGTTGTGAAACAAATAACAAAAATTAAATAAATAAATACAATAAAATAACTCTGCAAACAACTATTTTTGGCCTGAAACGTTTCCAACAAAAAACAAAAAAAAAAAATACAAAAAAAAAAACTAACATTCCAATAAAAACCTAATAAAAATAAATGTTGGTTTAACAAATAATATTAAAAACATAACACACAATCATAAAACATCCGTGTACAAATATCAAATAAAAACACGCATTTGCACAATCCCTCCACCATTATCATCATCAATCAATAAATCCTCAAACATTGCACACAAAACACTAAGGTGGTATTAATAAGCCTAAACAGCCCAAGTCTGTCATAGGTTTATTCCGACGTGAGAGTTGTGGTTCAAAGGCTGGCAGCAGTTTGGGTGATACTATGGATGGTGCTGGTTCTGTACGTGGCTCTGATCCAACATTGGCGAGGGCATTAATTAGTGGTCTACCAATACCTTTGATACAACCGCTACATTCAAATCCACGTCTTGATAAACGTTCACAATCGATATCGGTTACTGGACAAGGTGGAAATAGCAACAACATCAGCTATAATATGGGTGAGATGTCACATGCGGTACCCTTTCCAGCGACGGCCAGTCATAGGCGCGATGTGCGACGTGGCTCAATGTTGGAGTTGAGTGGGTAAGTTTATAGAAGTTCATTCAATTTTATCTTCCTGTTTATTTTTTTTTAATTTGCTAATATTGTCTAACATTTTAATTTTTTATTTCTGTCTAAATTAACCACAAGTTTGAAGTAATATATCATTTATCATTACATTTAGAACATAATCACTACATTCGTAAAATTTGCTTGCAGTAGTTTCTTCTTATTAATTTTAACAATAAAAACATGTATTACAAAAAAAAAAAAAAAATAGATATGTAGTGTTATTTAAAAAAGGAATTGTTTCACATAACTAACAACACAATATTTTTATGTTTTATTCATTAATTTGTTTATATACATATGTATATATATCGTTCATTCATTCTATAGCATAAACCATAAATATTAAAATTTCAAAAATAACAGAAATATTTTTTTTCCTCACATAATGCACTTCCTCTTTACTTATGATTCTACTGTTTAATATTTGAATGTTTTATATGGTCAAATATGTGATGAAAATGTTTTTATAAGTGAAAAATATGATTATAGTATATATGGAACAGCACTGTTCTTACCCTATAAATTTTCGGACAGATCATGTATCAAACAATTAGATGTGCTTTAAACAGTTGAAATTGTATTTTAGCTTCATATGAAATGCTAAAAAATGGTATGGTGCAGAACATCTTCAGAATAAGAAAAAAATATTTTTATTCCCTTCATAACCAAGAAGAAGTATTGAATATTGTGAACTCAGATATATTGATGAAGCCACACTCATATGTCAATCTCTCCATTTGACCGCCTGCGAATTGAAAACAGAGCTACTAAATTTACCTTGCTATTTTTTATTATTACCTTTCTTGCTCTTTTAGAACTTTTTTTAAACATGAAATGATATATTACATAACCAGCAGGAAATGAAGCTAACTACGAGCTAACTACAAGTTAGTTTCTAATAAACCTACCTATGTGTCCTATTATTTGTTTTTTTTTTATACTCAGCTGAGCAGAGTTCACAGATTATATTAATTTTGTTCGCATAACGGTGCCCCGTAACGGCATAAACTAATGGAGATAGATATAGACTTCTATGTATCAAAATGATCTGGGCGAAAAAAGAAATTCATTTAGCCATGTCCGTCCGTCCGTCTGAGTCTGAGGTGAGTCTGCTCAATCCCTCAAGTTTTGAGGTATCTTCCTCAAATTTGGCAAAGGGACACAGTTCAAAACTGTTGGAAAGGAAACAGTTGCTTAAATATCTTCCATACAGCAATAAGCTCATGAAAGTGTTAGGACACAGCGGATGAAAGTTCCGCTTTTGTTTTTTTTTTTTATTTAAATATATTTTATCTTTGTTAAGGATGGTTAAATTAAGATAACTGGTCAGAAATTAATTATCAGCCGATTGACCAGCTGTGAGTATATTTATGGTATTTTCCCTTGACTATGAGAGATGTAGCAGATCCAACCATTTTGTGAAATAAATCGAGTTTAAATATGTTCGTTAGATCGTCTTCCACTCAGTGCAAGCCATAGCTAATACTATACACTCTCCTCATTCTCGAAATATCTGCAGCTGCTATGGTAATTAATTGCATATTAGAGTGTTTATGCTCACACGGCTAGAGGCTGCCACGCCTTTCCCAGCAAAGTTCCCCACTCCACATTTTCCTTTATGAGAATAAATACCGGCATCTCTTCCTTAGAGCAAGATGCCAAATGATTTGAGTCACTTTCAATTGGTAACGTTTTTGTTTGATCTACGCTAATGGGAAGGCTAAAAGAGACCTTTAGGCACAGTCAATATTGTCTTGAGAGCTGCCATCACCATACCCTGGTCCCCTTCCCCAAAATATTCGCACTTACACGTTTTATCTTCCTTTTTCATTTGAAAATTTTCGGTTAGTTCTCCGCTGGTCCACTTCTCGATAAAGACGACCGATATATCAAAGTTCAAATGGTGTTATATACGATTTTTACGAACAAACCGCTTCAATCTCGCCAAAAATATATCTACCGATGAAGATTTGGTGAAGGCGAAAGGAACTTTTTTCTTCTAGGTATAAAGATAACGTCGGAACGCCTTTAATATCTTTTAATCCAGTGATCCTATTATATCTTTTGGGTTGGAGAAGATTATATATGTGGATATTTAATGTCATTCCCAAAATCGTTTAGGCAGAATAAATATTTTTGGTCTTGGTTGAAAAAAATACCGGTATTTGATATTTTTATGCATATCTGAAATGCGATCTGACCGAAATTTGAAGGTGATCGAAGAAAAATGAAAGTTTCCTAAATTGGGTGTTCTAATGTATGTATATGTATCAAAACCAGTAGTTTTTTGTAAAATAGGTGATAAGTTTATAATTTATTAATTAGAAAAAATACTACTAAAAAAACATACTCTGGTTCGAGTAGAATATTTATTGGCATGTAGCTGCGCTGGTCCACACTAAAAAAAAACAAGTAAGACGGCACAGCCCAATACTTCATACCTTTCATGAATGGGGCTGAACAATAATCTTATCCCGTTCGTAATCTCCAAATAATAGGATGTGAAAGATAAGAATAATATAGTGAACAGATGTAGATACCTAAACGATTTTTAAGATAAATATAAAATAAAAAATGGCAAAAAACCCCTTATCTGAACGATCGGTTGTATGGGATATATATTATGTATAGCTCCGATCGAAATGATTTTTACAGGAAATCTTCTATGATATATTAGAATAAATATCACTAAGTTTAACGTTTTTATATTGGAAACTAAGGGAGAAATGGCTAAAAATCTTTCTATCTGAACGATCGGTTGTATGGGATATATATTATATATAGCTCCGATCGAAGTGATTTTTTCATGAAATCTTCCTTGATATATTAGAATAAATATCACGAAGTTTAACGTTTTTATATTGGAAATTAAGGGAGAAATTTCCAAAAATATTTCTATCTGAACGATCGGTTGTATGGGATATATACTAGATATAGCTCCGATCAAAGTGATTTTTTTAGGAAATCTTCTATGATATATTAAAATATATATCACCGAGTTTCACGTTTATACTTTCTAAATTGCGGCAGGAATGACCAAAATCGTCTTATCTGAACGATGGGTTGTATGGGAGATATATGTTATAGTGGTCCGATCCTACCGGATCCGGCAAATGTCTAATATAATACAAAAATACATCCTTGTGCCAAATTTCATTGAGATATCTCAAAATTTGAGAGACTAGTTTGCGTTCAAACAGACAGACGGACGGACGGACAGACGGACATGGCTATATCAACTCAGTTCGTCGCCCTGATCAAGTCGGTATACTTAATGGTGAGTCTATCTTCTATATTTCTCAACGTTACAAACATCGGACCAAAGTTAATATACCATTTCATGTTCATGAAAGGTATAAAAACAAAACAATATCCAAATTTAAAAAAATCGTGGAGATACAAATTTTTATTCAAAAGCAATTTATGTACAAATATAATGTACTTTCATTTTAAAGGCTCCCATTTTAAATAAAAAGATCTTTTTAATAAAAACCAAACAATTACACGCAAATATATCCATACTAACTGAAAAGGTGGGTACCGGTGCGTATACGTAACATTTTTATAAAATAAAAATGGTTATGCGTGTGTCCTATAGGCGTCACAAGTACTCAACCGATATTGACAAAATTTTCAGGGCAGGTTGATATGGTTAGCCGGTATTTTTCTGGCCAAATAAAATTTTGGATAGATGAGCAGTGTCAGCCCCTACTAGGTAATTTTTGAACTCGCTATATCTCCGTATTATTTGAATCAGGTATACAAATCTGGTATAGAACTTCCAAAGGTAAAAAAAAAGTTAGGTGATAATGGTGGAGGGAGTTGAAATGAAAGTGGAAGTAGGAGCAAGAGTGGAGGTGGAGGTGGAAATAAGTGAGAGTCGTAGAGAAACAAAAATTTTAAATTCTTTATATTTAAATCTCCGTAATTATTTGAAGGGGTATGTAATATTTAGTATATATCTAGATTTATTACAACATTCTATATATGAGAATATTTAAACTGGAGGGGAGTTGGAAGTCGGAGTAGAAGTGAGATTAAGAGTGCAACGTTTATGGCCATCCGACAAGAAGCCACAGAGTTATAAATTCGTGACAACTCCGTAATTATTCAAAGGGAGTATCCAATGTTTGATAAACAGATTCTATATATGAAGTATTTTAGGGGAGAGTGGTAGAAGAAATGAAAGGGGGAATGGGAATGAGAGTGCGATTGGGAATGAGGGTAGAAGTGGGTATGGGTATACGAGTGAGAGGGAGAATTATAATGAAAAAGGAGTGGAGATAAAGGGAACGAAAGGAATAAGAAGGAGAAACTGAAGAAATAGTATTATAGAATACTCTTCGTCGCCTTCTACATAAGAGTGGCTGCTTTATAGTTCTTGTGCATTTATTTAGTAGCAGCTTAGTGATGCTAATATTCGTCACAATATACAAGTGTCATTATGGATCAACTATAAATAAACTTTGTCAAATTACGCGAAATGATTCATGTCTGAAAATTTACATTAGTTTTAGTGTGGACTCAATAGTTCCATATAGGAAACTAACTTTAAAATTATTCGATAAAATTTAGAAGTTATGCTAATGTATATCTTATTGAATAAAATAATTAGACCCAGCGACATTTTCATACAACAAAACCACATACATACAGATACACACGTACAACATGAGTCACAAACGCAAATATAGCCGTTGTAACACTTCAAGCAGAATTTTCAGTGTAGATTTTTTTTTTTAATTTAACACTTCAAAAAAAAAAAAAAAAAAAAAAAAGCAAAACTTTCAGCACCCATTTTAGTACGCATTGAGTAACAAAATATTTTTTCTGTTGTTCCACTTTTCCTTTGGTTTATATTGTATTGTATTTACAGACACATTATGACTGGACGCAGACCGAGTAGAATAATACAATTTAATTAAGCGTTTCGAGATATTGCAAGCACATTCACTACCAATACCAATACCGATTCTTATAAAACATTGAGTACTAACACTACAACTGCAATTAGCACAAATACTAATACCAATAATATAACAACAACTGCAACGACTAATAATAGTAGTACAAAAACTACAAAAGCAACAACTTTAATAAATAATTATACAACAGATTCCAGTACAGACAGTGAAAGTGTCGATACCGATACCATCATAACACCAACAACAATAACTGCAACAACTATTTCCACTACAACAACTATAGCTACATATAGTACTAATAATGCTTGTGTAAATGCTTGTATGACGCCAACAACCATAAACTCCTCAAATGCTACAACATAAAATTCTACAACATTTGACAATAGTGATAGTAACCAGTAATGTAATACTTACATACATATCTATGTGCATACAGGCATGTGCTTATGTGTGTAGTTGTTTTATGGTGCTATAAGTTTTGCCACTTAAAATCAAATTGTATGTGTATGTTGGTAATTTTTAAGTAGATTAAGTTTTAGTTTGATAAATACTAAGTAATATTTAAGTACGTCTGTATATGTATGTGTTGTACCTACATATTTTAAAATTTATGAGTGAACAGATAAAAATACGAAGTATTATTCTAAGCTAGACATAAAAGAAATTTTTAGTGTACATACATACATATCATAACACATACTCTACACCCATGTGTGTACATATCTACTTCTATATATATCTACTATAGATAATATCTATAAAGGCAGTGTTATATACAGATTTCAATAAGTTCTGTAAAAACATTACTACGTGCTACTCACTCCTCATAATAATAAAAATCTACTGAGTACATTAAATACGCAATGATTTGAATGGGTGTCTTGAAATCATTTCTTTTTCAACCCACCCTTATCGCCAATAATTTGGACCGGTAAGTTGGAATCACGTTCTTTTCAACCTCCCACACCACGCAGCCCTTATTATTGTGTGATAAATATACGTCAGCTGCTCGAAATCACTTCCATTCCGACAACTGATTTATTAATATCAATCTGTATTCCATAATAAAAATTTTGTTCACTTTGTATGCTTCTGTACAGTTAATCCATAATTATATTTAGTCTGATCAATTGTTTAGTTTGTAGAGTAATAGATAAATAAATAAATAGTCATGTTGTAAGTATGCTTCCTATACAAAAGAAATCAAAAACATAATAACATTTTCCCACACGATATGCTTCAACCAACTTTAAAAAGCTTATATGTATAAACTAATAGCGATCTGCTCCGGTTATTGGACTGCACGAATGTGGGAAAAATGGGTATTGCGCATGATGACCACTCATTTCCTTGCGCTGATCCGCTATATTCCAATTCGTCAGCCATCTCATTTCCTTTGATTCCACAATGTCACGGTACTCGAAAATCGCTTTGCAAAATCGCGACAACTTCTGCTTGGAACACATTTGATGTAGAAATCGAGTTTACGGCTTTCATTAATATTGATCGAATTTATCATGGTAACACTTACAAGGTATAAAATTTTTACATTTCTCAATTTGTCAAATAGTACATTAATTAATATATATTTATGTTTTTTCTCAAACTAAAACCAAATTGAATATATTATTTTGTTTATTTTTTTATTTCATTTTAATTCGAGAATAATTTTTAAATATTAAATTGCGCAAAAACTAAAAAAAATAAACCATGGCCGACAAGAAAAGAGGACGGTTATACCTTGTAAGTGCTTTTATCTTGGAAGTTGTATCAATAATATTCTTCTTTTATTCCACTGAAATTCCAAAAAAATTTCAAAAACTAAAACAAACACAATTTTTTTTCTATTTGAAATTTATTTAAAAAAAGTGCTCAAGGGATTATTTTAGTTTTGATCTTAATTGGCTGAAAAAAATATATTGATTTAAATAAACAAGAAATAATTGTATGTGCTATGATTTCGTATTCAACCTCACCGTTCTAAATTTAATTAATTATACATATAGGCAAACCTTAAAGCTTTTCCCCCACATAATATTTAAAGTGAATCGACTTGCCAAATAAATATATTATAAACGAAAAATTTGTGATGTATATTGGAACGATTTTCCGTCATCCCTTGTCAAATTTGTACTCCAGGCAGATAAGTTTTAGAGCTTATATAAGAAAGAGGTACTCAAATAGTAAGTAATAATAAGTAACGGTAGCTTCACTTAATTTATCTCACAAGTAAAGGAAAACAGAAATCAGTATTGTAGTTTATTTTAACATTGAGCCTTTAAAATTCTTAAGTATATAATTACTTACACAATTTTTCAAAACTAGAAGTATTTATATTTGTAGAAAATCAAATAACAATAAATTTTTGATTTTCGATTTCGGATTATTGAAACCAAGATTAAAATGCGCATTTCGCACGGAATGGGCAAACACGGATTTTGGGTTTGGTGGAAGCGTAGGATAAGTTAAAATACAATGTTACTCATACGTCCCGTACCACCAACCTTTCTTGTTCTTGTTTATGGATGGTTAATAGTTGCGACAGGGTAAAACTGTTTTTGTTTCCTCTAAATTTTGAGCTAGAAGTCGTTTCGAAGTAATGTTATTTAAATCAGTAGTAGACATAATTGGTAGTTTTGGAAAGCAAATTAATCTCTTATTCAAATTTTTTGTTCGATTCCCGTTATCTAAACGCTCATTTACAAAAAATCAATAGAAGTTGATACTTTTTATACAGATAATTGTTATTTCTTTTTTTCAGTCTTATCGATTTAAAGCAGGGCTGTTTTATATTGAAGTGCAAATCACAATACATATAAAAAATTATATGTGCACTAGGCCGGGTCGATTTGTGGTAAGGCAAAAAAATCGCCCATTGCTCTGTGAAAATCATATTTTAGGGATCAAAATAAGAAACTTTGCCGAAGGAACCATACCTCTAAAACGAATTCTGTGGTCCCCCCCCCCCCCTTTTGGGTCGAACTTGCAAATTTTGAAAAATCCCACTTTGAAATGCCTTTTTTTTTCTTTTTGGAGTTTATTTTTCTCTTTAGAAATTTATTTAGTCAGAACATATGTAAATGAAAAAACGAATTTAACTTAGTAATAGAAAAGAAGTTAAAAAAATTATTAGAAATTAGCGTTTTTACAACCCCCTTTTAAAACCAAGGCATCACTGTGCATGTCGTAAACATAGTTGTGTGGGTTTTTTATTCAACCGTTTTAAAAAATTAAGGTATCACTGTGACACAATTGCAGATCGTAAAATTGCTTGTGTTGTTTTTTTTAAGCCACCATAAGAAGGTAGAAATGAAATTTACCCTACCCAAAAGTTCGACCCAAAGGGGGGGACATCAGAATTGGTTTTAGAGGTATGGTTCCTTCGGCAAAGTTTCTTACTTTGATCCCTAGAATACGATTTTCATAGAGCAATGTGGGATTTTTAAGTCGACCCGACCTAATGTGCACTGAAACTTTTTTAAATTGAAAAAAAAAAAAACAAAAAAAAAAGATATTTTAAATGTTTAAAGAATTTTAATGGTCCCGTTAATGCATAAACAAATGAGCCAAGATCCCGCATTCCGTAATTGTTTTATATGTAATTTAATTTGAGAAAAAAGTTTGATGACGTAGCGCTTTTAAAATTTTTCGATTTATTACATTTCTCTCATATTTCGCTACCAGTGTTCGGAGTATTTAAAACTATTACCTGAGTAAACGACTATGCCGGAGTAAAAATTAAATTTTCGGAGTATAATTTTTCTAACGTTTTGAAAGCGGCCTAACAACTAATATCAAATTGATTTGGTGGCTTGGCAAATCCTTCAATTGTGTTTTTGCCATGAAATGTTTCTCAGCAAAAAGTTATCTTCCTTATCAGATGCACATGGAGTCTGCCTAAAACGTGTAGGATGACCAATTAATGCTCCCATTAGCACACCACATTCTGAAATAAAAGTGGGCTCTATCTTCTCGGATATTTATCGCGAAAAAATATTATTATTATTATTTTCGGTTTACCATACATATGTCATGCTCCTTTAATGACAAAAGGTTTATGGACTGGATAACTGACGTACAGAGTGTACGAGAAGACGAACCCGATATCCCGATCGCCAATGATGAAAATATGCTCCGACATCCAACTAAGGCGAAGTGGGAATGACAATATCACGGCTAAAAAATCACAAGGTGCCAAGTAATGACGGGATATCCGCCGGACTGTTTAAATATGGAATCGAAGATTTGGTATAAGATAAAGAAGCAAAAAAAAATGGGTCTTGCAGTAAATGTGGACAATACGAGGTATTTGCTGTCATCGTGGCCTTTGTAGCCACGTTACTGTTGACGAATATAAATTCGAGATTGTGAAGGATTTCGTCTGTTTGGGAAGCAGCATTAAAAGCAAAAACAATGTCGGCCTAGAAATCAAACGGAGAATAACTCTTGCCGACAAGTGCTTCTTTAGGAAATTGAAAAGTAAAATCCTCTCTCGACGAACAAAATTCTCCCTCTAGAAGTCACTCATCATACCTTTCCTGATGTATGGCTCGGAATCAGGGAAGGTGTCGAGAGTAGATGAGCTGGCTCTTGGAGTATTCGAAAGAAAAGTTCTCCGGAAGATTTATAGCCCTATCCGTGATTTCGACAGCGGGTATCGAAGGAAGTATAATGATGAGCTTTTCGCAGATATTACGATAGTGCAGCGAATAAAAACAGAAAGCTTCGCTAGCTAGATCACGTTATGCGGATGAACGAATACGCTCCGGCAGTTTGTAAACAGAGGAAAGGGAGGACCTTCACTGAGTTGGAAGAGACAGTTGGAGGAAGTTTTGACCTCGCTTGGTGCTCCCAATTGGCGACTGTTATGGCAAAATAGGATTAGCTGACCTCACTGACTTATTGTACTTCATTTTTATATAAAACTTCAAGAAGTGCTGTATGTTGAATTCTGGCAGGATTTACCGATCGCGCCGGACAAATTTTTTACATTTTATATTTTACTCCTTCTATTCTCATTCCGTACGAAAAAAGTACAAAAGCTGTGAGTAAATGTGAACAAATATGTCCAAAGATACGAACAATGAATTCATGTCATTTCATCCAATCGTCACTTTTCATACATATACAATGAAAACTTCAACCAAAAGATATTAGGTAGTAATACTATTAAGTTTTCAACTCGACCCAAATAAACCTAAGAGATAAAAAATGTAGTAGGAGGTAAGAGCGGAGTAAAAAACTCCGATTGGAATAAAGTCTGAACATTGCGTCAGCAACGAAACATGTTGTCAAAAGCGTGACGTCTCGCCGAGAAAATTTATATCACAGCTAACTATGATTTTTTTCTCTCATTTTTTAATGCGAGATCTGTTTATTGGTTCATGCCGTTAATGAACAAATTTTGAATTAAAATTTTTCTCAGTGCTACAATATTTCGAAACATTTTTTGTGCTCAATTTGTTAGTATAAATTTGAATATCATACCGAAGTGCTTTTTCTTTGCACTTTCATATGAAATTTAGGTACTTTCATATGAATAATTTATATGTGTGGGCATATGGGAGTGCTGTGATTTTTTTTTTTTTTTATTCATTAGGGCAAAGCAAAAACAAAAGCGCTTTAGTGTATAGGGATTGAGCAGCTCTGATTTAAAGCGTAACACAGGAAAAATTGTCAATAAAACAACTAAGGTTTAGGATATTGTCTCTCTCTCTATGTTTTCATAAAAGTGTTTCTAAAGAAAGTGCGCCATATCCTAAAAAATTTAAAATTTTCTGCTTAGAACATGGCATATGGGAAATACGAACTTAATTTGAGGAAACTAAGTTTTAGTCTCTTTAAATTCAGCCGACACATTTTTAATACAAAAACTGTCCTCTTATGGTTTAAGAAGCTCTGTATGCTCTTTTAAGGGATATCGGAAAGCTGAATCTCATCCGCATAAATTGGAGGAACATAGGATTTTTGAGGGTTGAGGTACGGGTGTTTTTTTTTTTTCAAATCTGTCCCTTATATGGTTCCCTCCGAAAATTCAGAAACCATTTTTTCAGAGAACATTAATCAAAACTATTTTTTCAGAAAGCCAAAATTCTGAAGTAAAATTTCAGAAACCAAAATCCAGAAGTAAATTTTCAGAAGTCAAAATTCAGAAATTTCAATCTTTTTTGCGAAAAATTTGACTTCTGAATTTTGCCTTCTGAGTTTTGACATCTACAGTTTGACTTCTGAAATACGACGATGTATATAACTTTACTGCGCTTTCATCAATTCCGAAGTAGCTAAATAATTTAAATAATAAATTAAGACACATCAAATACTTTGGTGACGGCTGAAGGAAGAAGAAAAAACTATTCGAATTTCAAACAAAATAAATTGTGTACTTTCTTTACATAAACCATTTTCAAAAACGTTTCCGAGAATTCGAAAAATGTTCAAAAAACTTTCCGAAATTTCTAACCGAGCTGTATAGGTTTATTAAATAAGGTATTGCTTTTTTTTTTTTGCTATTTGATTACAATAGATTACGGCTGCTAATTCAGCAACGAACAATTCCGACAGTATTTTACTATGTATATTTAGGATTTTTATATCTTAATAATAAATGTAAATTTAACTTAAGCATAGCGAACTAACCACAAATATTTTCCACACCAGATGACTACAATCTGCATTTCTAGAGCAAATTTGATCCGTATTGTAACTAAATGGTCCTAAATATGCAGTAAATATTTTGTTCAAATTCGTTGCAGCGTACATTTTCAAAGCATACATTTTCAACGTGTTTAAGACCTCAGCTAAACAAGATTACAAAAAATCTACGAAGTACTTTAGAAAAATTATACAGGAAATATATAAAAGCTCAGCGTATACTATAAACAGCTAAAAACTACACGTACACTCACACACTCATACATCAACAATGCATTTACACACACGGAAACAAAAATAAATCTTGTAATGATTTGAGGTCCACGGTTCCTGAAATTTTAGTTAGGTCGAAGTAAGTATACGTTCTAATGAAAAGTCTCAGCAGTAGAAAGTAGGACTAAGTAGTTTTTAAATTTGAAGTACTAACCACCAATTTTTATTTACATATTTTCCGAACAATAAAAATTGAGTACAGTTGAGTTTATTAAATTTACAAACTAGTCGAAAGATGATGTACTTGTTGGAAATAAGAGCGGCATTGGCACCTGATCCAAACAAGCGAGCCATGTGAGAATTCTGTTAATAGCTTCATAAAACAAGAAGAACAAATATTTCACCATCTTAAAAAATTGGGTATCGTAAGGCTGAAGACAGGGTAGAAGGGTAGAAGTGAAAATCTTTGCTATAATAATCACAACGTCAATTGTCGTCACTGGCTTATGTGTGCCCATTGGCAGCCACTTCATTCTATCTTAGCTTTGCTATAATATATATGTAGAAATCTATAATCAATAGATTTTTCAGGGTGCCAGCAAAGCACCAAATTTGCATATTAAAACAAGATGATCCAAAATGGAATTTCAATATTCGCCCACATATTCCAGGGAGCAAAACAAGCAAAATATAGTACACGATGTTTTGGTATGAAGCTCAAAAATCCTATTTGTACAATTCTCGCGAAAAATTTTCCTATCGCAAGTATCATAAGCTTTGAAAATTATGGGAAAGTCCAGCGTGCCAAATCTGATCTTTCTACGACGAAAAATACACTCACAATCGACAGAGATATGATGAGGTACAAGGCGCTGGCAGGAGAACTTTGAGCACCGATATCCCGCAAAAGTTGCATGAAACAGAAAAAAATTTATCTTAAATATGTTGTTATCTTTGGTCCCTGGAATACGTGGTCGAAGTTTGGAAATGCAATTTTGAATCCTCCTGTGTGTGAGAACTGCGCGACTGCTGAGTCGAATATTACTCTATATCAGCTGCCAGTTCGAAAACGATAGGATAGGGTAATATTCCATTCAGCAGTTGAAATACTGCTTTATCTCTAGGTTAGGTTGAATTGGCTGGTTAATAAAGACCTCACATATACTGAATGTATCCACAGTGTTACCAGACTTTGTTAAACGACCAAACGAAGAACACCAATTAGGGCTGTTAAAAAATTATTATATTGAAGTGCGAATAACAATCTAACATATAAAATTCTTCTTTCACGGTTTTAGAGGCTTAACTCCTCCGAAACGGCTGAACCGATTCTTATGAAATTTTATGAGCATATTGTGTAGGTCTGAGAATCGGCCAACGTCAACTTTTTTTTCGCTACGTGCCTAGGGTCTTGAGATCAAAACGTGGACCCGGGTACCCCTAGAATGTGTTTATACAATATGGATATCAAATGAAAGCTGTTGATGAGTGCTATAGTACAGGATAATTTTCATACCCCTGGGTGACTAGGGTCTCGAGGTACAGGCCAAAACGTGGACCCGGGTACCCCTAGAATGTGTTAATACAATATGGATATCAAATGAAAGCTGTTGATGAGTGCTACAGTACAGGATAATTGTCGTACAACTGGGAGGCTAGGGTCTCGAGATATAGCCCAAAACGTGGACCCGGGTACCCCTAGAATGTGTTTATACAATATGGATATCAAATCAAAGCTGTTGATGAGTGCTATAGTACAGTATAATTTTCATACAACTGGGAGGCTAGGGTCTCGAGATATAGCCCAAAACGTGGACCCGGGTACCCCTAGAATGTGTTTATACAATATGGATATCAAATGAAAACTGTTGGTGTGTACTATAGTACAGGATTATTTTCATACAACTGGGAGGCTAGGGTCTCGAGATATAGCCCAAAACGTGGACAAAGATACCCCTAGAATGTGTTTATACAATATGGATATCAAATAAAAGATGTTGCTGAGAGCTCTAATGTTCATTGGGATATTCGATTTAGTCGCATCAACCTGGCAAAACTGATAAATATGCATGCGAAGAAATAAAGACAAGAATTAATAATACCCACATACCTATTTACATACGTCCTATTCGATTTTCCCGAAATTTCGTATATAAATTTGCCTATATTAGTATTTACGATGCTTTTTTCAAGGAAGTATACCAGAGACGGACTGGGACTGTGATTAGGACTAGGCTCAGTCCAGACTCGGAATGGGATTGGAACAAAATACATACCACCCTCTGGGACTGGCAATAAGAGATGAAGAAGAAGGAGAAAAACTTGAGAGAAGAGAAGAGAGAGAAGGAGACTGAGAAAGAGATAGAATGAGATGAAGATGGAGATGAAGCAAAAAGCCGGAGGGAGGAGTGAAAAAAAGGATTAGGAAAAAGTGTAGAGGGGTAGGGCAGAGTTAGACGGAAAAAGCTTATTAAAATGTGTGCAGATATACCAAATTGAGCAGAACAACGTCTGCCGGATCTGCTAGTACATATATAAAATTATATGTACACTGAAACTTTTTTAAATTTAAAAAAAAAAATTTTTTTAGATGTTTAAAGAATTTTGATGTTCCCCTTAATGAATAAATTTAGAATTAAAAATTGTCTCAGTGCTACAATATTTTTGAAAAATTTGTTTGTTGTTAATTTGAATATCATACCGAAGTGCCTTTGAGTCATATGGAAGTGCTTTTTCTTCGCACTTTCATATGAAATTCAGGCACTTTCATATGAATTGAATTTATATGCGAGGGCATATGCCCATATGGGAGGGCTATGAAATTTTTTTTTTATATTCAAAGATTGAATTTGTATCTGTGCCTATTATTCAGCGCAAAACAAAAACAAAAGTGCTATAAGTGTATAGGGATTGAGCAACTCTGGTAAAAAGAATTGTATTTTTTGGGCTGCTGACAGATGTTCGTTAATGGCCCTGTATGAAAAGGAAAAATTTATTATTTTATTAAACAAAATTCTGACTCCAATAACTTTTTGTGTGAAATTGGTATTAGAATTGTTAGACGACTTACGTTATATAGTTCTTATAAATTAATTTTTTTATTATACATTTTTGTAAGGAAACATCATGGTTTATCTTAGATCAATATCTCCTTAGTTTTTAAAAAAATACGTTGATAGGGGTTTCCGAATTTAGTGACAATTATTAAAAGTCTCACGTTCCCGTTGGCCTTTTAAATCAAATCGAAATTGAGATAAAGTTTACAACTAACGCATGACGTGGCTGAATGCGTTTGTAACTCTTCAACCATCGTAGGAGTGCGGGTTCAAATCCCACTCCCGGGAGAAAAGACTTTGAAGAGATTTACAAGGTGTAATCGAAACAGCTGTCGCCTTGTCCGTCCTGATGTTACGTTGTTTTAATTTTTCACAAATTATTAAATAAATTATAAATTAAAAATAACTTCACTTAAATGTTTTCATACATATAAAATCAATAAGGGCAACCCCCGCTTAATTCATTCAAATCGACGAAATTTACAGAAATATCACAGATCCAAAAATGTTTTCTTTTGACACACATTAATAAGTTGGCTCGAGGTCTGTGTTTTAAAATAAAACACCGTTGATGATTTTTTCTTTTTTCTCAACCAATATATTTCGACTGCTCTGCGGCAATCGTCATCAGGGTTACAAAACTAATAAAACAAAATAATAGTAAATTTGATGAATAAGGTCGCCAACAAATACAAATTAATAAGTTAATTTATATAACTAAACAAAATTATATACATATATAATATTACCATAACATTGTTTCCAAGCTTTTGAAAAATATGATTTAAAAAACCATTTTCCCAAAATAGTTTTATCAACTATATGCTAATTTTATCGCTAAATATGTGTCGATGTATGTAAATATATAAATATTTGCTTATTATAATTAAGTATTTCTAAAATGCTTTTATGTCTCTAAACTTTTCATCACCGCTATGCTTGTACACTGCTTTTTCAATATATAATTTGTCAATAAAAATTACTTCAAAATCTATTTTTAAATAATAGGGGTATTTGCTAAATACAGCTAGTGGGTGCGATAAACTAGCAGCGGAGGGCAATATTTCACAGCAGTCGAAAAATAGTGTACTGAAAGAAAAGTTAGCGTGCTATACTGTTGTCCATAGCAAAAAGGAAGTAAAATGCACTTACTGCTTTTTAGAAATATTAATGACAATAAATTTCTGCGATTACAATTTACTCATTAACAAAATAAATACTCATTTACAATTCACAATGAAAGATAAAACAAGGTCTTAAATTTGAAGTTTACTTGAAAAATCTTAAATTTAACAAATAAAAATTAGATATTTTCCGATTTTACTTTTTACACTTTACTGCTTGTTTCCTATGGACGGCAGTATAAATGTTCTCTCGTCTGAGATCCGCTTGAAGAACGGCAAGTTATCTTTTTAACTCAGAGTTAGTTTCTGAGGAGGTGTTAAAGTTCTACAAATAGGCGCAAGAATGTTAAATATTATTTCTTAAATATTTTTTTCTTTAACTCCAACTGAAATTTGAAAATACAAATATAAAAAGAAGCTCGCTAAATTACCTTGAACTATGATCTTTTGTTTTTTGTGTTCCATGTTATTTTCCGAATTTAGTGAATACCCCTATTATCTAAATGTTTTTTATTTTAAAAAATACATCAAAAATGTGCTGCTTTATTATCCTTTGCTATGCTAAACTTTCGCATGCTTTTTTATACACCATTTGCTATGCTATTTCTTTTTTTTTTTATGTTTGTTTCTTAATGGTGTGTTCAATTTATACTTATTATTATATTATATTTATACTTATTATTAAGAATTCGTGAGCTTAACAACGGCTTATAATAATGGAATATTCAATTATTATGTTTTTCTAAGAGAAACTGAAAAGAAAGAAAGAAACATTCACTGGCATACTGCGATGGCACCATTTCGAAAACCGCCACGTAATCATCATCAGGCAATTTCGTAATGTTATCTAAGGTTTCCCCGAGATTCAAACCGCGAATCACACGGTGAAACTGCAGTTACCTTAACCACTAGGCTATCCTGCTTGTATTTGTTTCTTGTTTTTAAGCTTGTAATTTTTCAGCTTATCGTCAAATACAGCAACAAGCGTTTCGCGCATGCTATGGGCCTGTAAGCTTTTTCATTTGTTTCATCACAAAAATTTGTAAACAAAAAATATTTGTAATTAATAATTTGTTCATAGTGTATATATTATTTTCAACAGATCATCCATACTCATTCCACTTGCCGATTTATTTTCCAAATTTTCACAAAATACAATTTTTAAAATTAATATTTTCTTTTAATTGCACTCTTCATCTATGCCTTACGTCACGTCACATTCGCTACCAATTAAAATTTCTTCACAATTTACCCCAATCCATGTACAGCGATACTATACCCGAGGAGAGTTATCAGCATGGCCATTCCAAGTCATTATGCGAACCGACCGGTGATGATTGGAACTTAACAACACGTGAACGCACGATTAGCGGCAGCAGTGGTGGCGGACGTGAACCACTCCTACCGAAATTGACGCCACGTACACAAATCCGACGCATGGGAAACAGTAGTGGTGGTGGCACTGGTAGCGGCAATGGTCTACGTAATCAAGTCACCACAGCATTACTCTCCACATCCAATTCAGAATTTGATGATGATGAGGATGAAGATATTGATTTGTATGATGATGAAAGTATTGTTGTAACAACATTAACCAGCGGCGGCAGTGATGGCAGTAAAGCTGCTGTGAGTGTGGGTATTGGTAATCGTAATCGTAGCGGTAGCAGTGGGAGTGGCAGTGTCAATGGAAGTAGTGGTGCTAGTGGCAGCAGTAATAATACAACTACAACTATACGTTTGACACGCAACAATGATGAGAGTATTATTTGAGATCGTCGTCGACGTGCGCAACTCTAGCGGCGACTATTTGCTATGGGCAACGGTGGCAGCCGCAGCGGTAGCAGTCAGCAGCGACATTTTGGCCGTTGGGCCTTCAAGTATGAAATGTTGCAATGAAATGGATGAATGCAGTATGAACTTTTCGTTGGATGGATGGTGAGTGTATGGGTGAGTTAGGAATGGCAGTGAATGCTAAATGGAATTATAATTGCCAATAAATTCTGTTTATACATAGTTATAATTCTGCTCGGTAATGCTCAGGAGCGAGTTTTAAAGCGGAATAGGATTTAGAAAATTTTGTAGACTAACTAAAATGTGTTGGTATTTAAAACGAAAAAAAAAAAAAAATTTACAACGATTATTTTTAAGGCAAAATGTTTGTTTTTTAAAATGTTTTAAAATGTGTGTTTCTCCTTAGCATTTTTCATAACTATTATCGCATTTTAAATAATTCCGAAACTTCGAGCTGTATCGTATCCAAAGTTTTTTTTATCGATTTCCTTAAAATTTCGTATCTGTGGTGAAAATTATAATTTTTCGTGGTCAAATTTTTTTGAGTACTTATCAAATTTGTATAAAAATTTTTTTTTCACCATACAGCTTTCGTGAATTCTTAAAAAAATTTCAATTTTGAACGGGAGTATACAAAGATTTTCAATAATATGCTTAAATTTTGTAGCTGTGGTTTATTATAATTTCCCAATTAACAGTAAAGTAACAAAAATTAATAGTAAAAAGTATTCAACAGTTTTTCACTACAATGTGTTAAAGCTCATGAACTTTTTAAAAAACGTTTATAGATGCTTATGTAAATTGTTTTAGTTGTGGTATATCCATTTTCACCACAGTCTTTAAAATTTTGTGACTGTGGTGATTTTAATTTTGCTTGCTTGAAACAAGTATTCAACAGCTTTTCACCACACATTGCTAAAGTTACTTTCTCTCTCTAAAAATACCTTGTTGAGATTTTCAGAATAATAAATATAATATAATAAATATACCCGACTTATCCTACAAGCTTCCGTAAGCGTTCGGGAAAAAGTCTAGAAGTTTTTGGAAAGGCATAATAATTCAGGGACCGCAGATGCATGCTCCAATGCGATCCTGCGTCTTCGGGCCATCTTTATACCACAATAATGTGCGAGCTCGGGGACATCCTCTCCTCTGAAAATTTCGCATACGGCTTCCAATGAACGACAGTATGTAAAGTTTACATTTTAAATAAACATCGTGCTCAGAGCGGAAAAAACGAAAGAGATAGGATGCTACTTTATAGTTCGCAAAATCTTTAAAACACCTAGTAAAGCAGTTAAACAAGCTACTAAGCTCCTCTTTTGAGCAGACAATTTTTTTTTTAATTAGAAAGAAATATTAACGCTGTTCAACAAGTTTGGATAAAGAATAGGTTTTTTTTCTTGTTCAGGACATCAAAAAAGAGAGCCTGTAGAAATATTAGCTTTTTATTTTACTGTTTGGAAGTGAATTAACGCAATTTTACTATTTCCATACCAATTGTATGGGCAGTTTGCAAATTTTTATTAAAAGTGTACCAGAACTCTTACTCTTAGTATCCAAAACACAACCTATTCTTATTCTTATAGGATACTGAATGATCAACGAAGGTGGTTTGGATAGATTTTTCGCTAAGCTGACTCGTTTAGTTGTTATTGGAGGTTAAAGTTCAACCTCAAAATGTATGTGAACTATTATATAATCTTAGCTCACACTACTAAAGAGATTCCTATAATAGGGAGTAATATCTGACAAATTGCAGCAGATATGTATGCAACCTCTCTCTAAGGTCAGAAGCACTAACGAAATATGTGTAATGTAGACCATTGATCTACAAAAATTGAAAGTGATACCATTTTCGCATACGCGATGAGAGCACAATTGTGCTATGCAATGGAGGCCCCTAATGTAGACTAATACTGCTGTTTTCAGTTGAGTAAATCTTTTGCGGGAACGCCAGACATAATTTGCTTAATATACTGAATACCCTTAGTTATTTTCTGTGCAATAGATAACTCTTTGTTTTCTGTTTATTATCGTGTTCATTTGAGAAATTTTCCGCGCAGAAGCTTATCTAGATAGTTAGGTATATTAACTTAGTATATATGTAAAAACGTATTAAATGCTAGTTTTAAATGATATTTATCTTAATTTAATATTTACTTTAGTTTGGTTAAAGTTTTATGTTTAAACTAACTTAGTAGTCGGAGTGATTTATTTTCAAGCAAATGTGTTCCACTTGTTCCATAAAAAAAAAAAAAAGCGTTACAAAAAATTAAAAAAAAAACAAAAAAATTATTATGCTTAAAAGTTTCATTTTAGTAAAAAAAAAAAACCCTGTAAAATAACAATAAAATATATACACATATATATATATATATAAATGGCGCAAATTAATTTCACTACATTTTGTATTTACTCAAAAGTAGTATATGAGTACTTAAGAAAATTGTGCATTAAACTAACAGCCAAACTCAATTAAAAAGTATACTTTTAAAAATAACAAAATAAAAACAACTACAACTAAAGCAAAAATGCATCTCTACTTAGCAACACTGTACAGCAACAACCGAAGCTAAGCAACTAACGGCTGTGTTTAAAAAATAAACTTAAAAAAATTACTTCATTAAAAACAATGGCGCTAATTATAATAATTTTATCTATAGGCATAAAAGAAATTAAAGAAATGGTGGGATTAGATATTTTGTTTAACAAAAATTTTAAGTAAATTTAAAGACATAATTTTTTTTTTTATATCTAATCTAGTTTTCGTTAGTTTCAGTTAATTTAAATCAATGAAGTAAATGATGAGCGTATGGTTAGTGGAGCTAGGCATTTTGTTTTGTAATTTCAATAGAATATTATATAATAATAGCTGTTTTTTTCTTACATCTATATACATATGCATATAAACTTTATATGGACTGCCAAGTGCATAACTTTTTCTGCTAGTACTGCTAAATTTGAGTATGAATTATACTCAGTTGCAACTAAAATGTGTCTCTCCATTTTATCTCTGTGACCGAAGAGTGTGATTATCCACGATACATCGCACCGAATTCAGCTTAAGGTTATACACTATGACCAATAGAGGTCGTGTCTCCGCTACTAAGCACAACGCGTTTTGTAGCGAGTTATTTAACCACTGCCGCGAGTCTTGAATAATTGCCGCTAGATGGGTCTCCTTGACATTATCCAAGCAAATGTTAATGTAGATACTTGTAAAAAAACATGGCTAATATTAATGTTTTTCAAGTCCCTTAAAACTATTTTTAGATTTCAGTATGATTTTTTTATATTATATTATTTTAATACATTTCACAAATTTTCATTCTGTTTAGAAAAAAAAAGGTTTGAAATGCGTGCACACTAAGCGGCGCGACATGCTGCAGTGGAGCTTCACTCTTTTGTCCATGGAGGAACCATACAAGGTGGCAGCACGGTGGCATACCTACAAACATTAATAAAGCTTCCATGTACTTTGTTTTTGTAAATCGATGGACTTAAGTCAAAATTGTACTACGCCGGAAGTTGGTGTATCAAATCATAATAAAAAAGTAATAATCAGCTGTCAGCGTGCTGCCACCTTGTATAGTTCCGCCATCTTTTGGCTTATTTAATCAACATTGTCGCTCATGGCTGCAGAAGCTGACGCAAAGCCTGTTTTGGGGCCACTCATAATTATTTGAAATGTGTTGAGTTACTCTCAACATTTGACTCAAGTCTATGTACATTGTATACTCCACATTAAAGATTCGTCTCAGTGATGGCAATAGTGGTGTTTAATCCTATGTGAAGATACTCTTTAAATATGCTTACCAGGCGTTGTAGAGGGAACTTCCCTGAAAAACTTTGAAATTTTAAATTGAAAAGCTGATTTCCAAAGCTGTTGAAATGGTCAGTCCGATCCATAATATCACAGATGTACAATTGATAATGGGTGTGATCATTGAAGTAAATATCTTTAAGATGACTCTAAAAGAGAAACCCCACATATTACTAAAGTCTTGCTTGCCTTAAGTCGCTCTTTGCACACAAATAATTTTGTTGCTAAAACTCGATATTTGAAGAAGAGGGGTGAGGTGGCGAGGAAAACGGAGTGCTCGGCGACTTGCTTTGTGCTGTTGTCAAACTATGGTTTTGTAAATATTTTTTTATTGAAAAACTTTATGTTCGAGCACAAATTTGAATTGATATTTCTAACATTTCGCAGTAATTTTTCAAATTTTCAATCATTATGAATTCATACAAGTGAAATATCTTTCTATTCCTCCATTGCCATACCTACCTGTCAAATAATTGCTGACAGGGAGAAGGAATAAAGGTTCGTCTTCTAGCTCGCGGTTAAGAAATTGAAGTGCCATTAATTGCTCATTTGTGTTTGAAACCAATTTTTTTTTTTTTTTTCAAATGTTTCCACAGAAAATGAGATAACGAATTCATATTAATTTTTAAAATGTTGTTAATAGATAAAATTAGATAAAACAGTTTAAAATAAATATGTAAATAACGCAATTTACCAGTCGTCTTCAAAAATTTTTGAAAAATAGATCAATAGTAGCCAAATGATTTAAGTAATCGAACAGTGCTTTAACAGGTGATCCAGGCTGTTTACTATTGTGAATGTTTTTTTCAAACATTCGCCACTTGTATGAATTCACAATCTTTTCAATATATGAAATGTCAAATTGTTGCTGAGAAAGAGTCGCCTTGTCCAAATATGATACACAACTCCAAAAGAGAAGTTGTCGATAATCAGCAACAAAACTTTTTGTGCGTAAACGGTGACTAACTAAACAGGATTACTGCTTTTGAAGCTTTATGTTCAACATTATATTATATTCATACTAGAAGACCCGGCAGACGTTGTCCTGCCCTAAATTTGGCCTATCTGCATACATTTTAATAAGCTTTTTCCGTCTGACTTTGCCCCCCCCCCCCCTCCCTCTTCACTTTTTCCTAATCCTTCTATTCACTCCTCCCGCCGTCTTTTTCGCAAACTACCCTCTACTAAAGCACTCATCAACAGCTTTCATCTGATATCCATATTCTATAAACACATTCTACTGGTACTCGGGTCCACGTTTTGGCCTATATCTCGAGACCCTAGTCACTCAGTCACCTATCCTATATTTCAAGTTAGATCAAACTACACACGGGGTGCAAAACAAATTCAAAATCGGTTCATAGTTTAGGAGTCCATTGGCCTCAATTCTGTGACACGTGTTTTTTACATATTAAGATTGCGCCATAAACTCGAATTTGAGCCCGGGCCATGTAAAAATTTGTTTTGAGGGCCCTGTGCCTATTACATCCTTACCAGTAGCATGCGTGGATTGTATTTGTTAGTATGGGTAAATTCGATAAATATTGGAATCATTTTCCACCTGCTCTTTTCAAATTTTGTTAGGAGATACTCTGTATTCGACGTTGTGCCATGTTTAGTGTAATTTTTCGATCTTTCTTTCAAATTATTCATATTCAATACTACATTTACACTGGCCCCAAATACGTACCTCCAATTAAGTAATTTAAAAGCGTTTTCATTGGTTGTTGTTGTAGCTATAAGGACACTCCGCGAAGGTCTTGGGGAGTGTTATCGATGTTGATGGTCCTTTGCCGGATGCATATCCGGTACGTTCCGGTACCAAGCCCATCCATTTCGGGAACGATTTGTTATGGCCACATGCCATCTTCTAGGCTACCGACCTCTCACCCCCCAGATCCATGAGGAGTTCGGGGTCGCCAGAGCCTCGGTTGTTAATGTAACAGGATTCGCCACGGATAGGTGTGGTTGACATTTGGGTTTGGGGAAGCTATATATTGCGCTGGGTAGTCACCTCTTACGACAGGCATACCTACCGCGTGCATATTCTAACCGCCTAACCCGCTGGGGGTCGTTTTCGTTGGTCATATTAGCATTTTGTTTAACCTTCTCTGCAAGACTAGTCTGCAAAGACACCAATCCATCCACTGTTATTTATAACATTGGTACAGCATTAAGATTCTGATACATCGTTTAATCATTATTTATATCCGGGATTTCTTTTAGTAAGGAAATGTCAAAAGCATGTGTGGATCGCATTTACAATGCGATCAAATGAGTCATTTAGCATTTGGAAATGTTTTTGGCATAAATCAACTTTCGAACCGGTCCATGACGCAACAAAACCAGACAGGTGATTATTACAAAATTGAGTCCCATTTGACAATACTCGCCCTCATAATTCTAAGTGTTGCTTCTTGACTTATATGTAAACAGCGCCTGCGGTCTGTATTTTTTTTTTTTTTTTGGAGGGTTTATTTTTTTTTTTTTTTTTTTTTTTGGGAGGGTTTATTATTTTTTTTTTTTCTTGGGAAAAAATGGAAAATTTTTAGTCAACGCAACTGAGTATCCCATTGTCCACAGTTAAGGAATATGGGAACAGACTTTTGACGTTAATGACCTGGCACAATGTCATGAAATCACGGAAGAGTATCTGGGGGACTTGTAATAAGTATTATCAAAGCGAGACCCCGTCCCGAGATCCAACATTTATCTAACGAAGCGCTAAGAGGTAGGTTCATTGAGCAGAAAAAGGTGGCTGGTGTTAAAATTTAAAGTGGCAGAGGTTGTACAGCAACGATGCTTCAAAAAATCAGAGCTTATAGAAATTCACTAATTGCAAAAAAAAATTGGCTTAATTTAAACAGCTCTGACTTTCTCTGAAAACATTTAGACAAACGTGAAATACTCCCAGCCGTATAATTAAACACCACAGACATTGTTCTGAATTTCTCTATCTGTCCACCTGCCCCACCTCTGTCTAACCCTTTTCCTCTCAACTCTGCATTTTCTAGTTGACCTTAAATTAAATTAAATTTTCCTATTTTTCTTCTTACTCTTCCTGCTCTTGCTCTTATCCAAGTCTAACTATCACTACTTCTTGAATATGAATCTTATCCTTATATTAACTATTCTTACTCTTTCTGTAAACCTCTTTTTACTAATTTCTCTCAAAACATTACCCTTATTTTTACTTTTACTCTCACTCACCCTCTTCCTCTTGCCATTGTCTCAAAACTTCTGTCATGCTCCCGTTTCCTATGTGTGAGATAGATCGAGCTTGACTCTTCCGCACATTACATTGCTAAAGTACTAAAAATGTAACAAAAGAGTTCCAAAAATTTTCCCTGCCTACTTACTACTTTAAAATTCATGAACAGATTATGAGGGCCGCCAAATTTTTGTTGTTGTACTGATGAGATTTTATTGCGTCCTGACCCGGTCTGAAAATTTTGTAATGAAATTTGTCATATGTAGCTTCAAATTATAGGAGCAGTTCAAATTGGTCTACTTATATATAAACATTTTCAGTTACAGCAATTTGTATGTTTTACTGAAATTACAAAATAAAAATTTTTTAAGTTATCTAATAAAAAATTGTTTACTTATTTTGTTAACATTTAAAGAATGTAATAAATTTCTTTGTTAGGTACTTACTAAACCAACTAAATACTTTTCACAGTTACTTGTAATTTGTAATTGATAGTAATTTAATTCCTGAATTAATCTGAAAAGGCTAGAAATTTTGTAAATATACAACTAATATAAACAAAGTTTTAACAAAAAAAAAAAAAATATATATATATATATAAAAACCGAAAAAATTAAACGTGTCTTGTATGTATGTAAGTGGCATTCAACTTGTGACTGTATTGAAAGAAAATAAATGGATAAAATTTCTAGAAAAGTATTTCTACATTAAAAAGCAAAAAACGAGATTTATGTACATAGAATGATATAGAAGTGAGACTCCTAACGATTAAATTGTTTAAGTACTATGAATGTACATAAGTGTGTATGTAAAAAATGAAAACTTTTTAGTATTAGTACAGAGTTAAAAAAGGAATGGCTTGCGTGCTAAATAAAGACGAGTAAAATGCGTTGAATGACTGGGTTTTAAATTATTTTTATAACACTTTAGCTGTTTAAAGTAGTTAAACTAATAAATAAAAAATTATGATTTAGGCCCGGTTTTTCAGTAGTTGGTTAAGCTAAGCTTGAACTAAGTTTGCTTAAGCTCTAGTGAAATTTAAACTCCAGTTAAATTTCTCCAGCAAAATATATATCTAGTTCCGACGTGATATCAAACATCATTATTTAATTATTCTTAAACCAGGTAGTTCTCGGGTTGATATACAACTTCATCCTCCAATCACTATCCAACCTTTGAGAAATTTTGTAAAATTTAGAGTTCTTGAGTTGATCTCCAACGTTATTATCATAATCAAATTATTATCCAACCTTTGAGAGATTTTGAGAAATCAAATGAATATTTAACACGTTTCTCCAGTTGATATCCTACATTGGATATCGAGTTGAGATGGAGTTGACAAAAAAACTCTCCATGGTGGTACCACCAAAACCAACAGCTGTTTATTGTGGGAAATAAACAACTGGTTGATAGCAGTAATGATGCGTAGTTAATCGAAAATAAATTGTATATATATTATTTTATTTTCGTGAAAATACTGTAGTATGGAATCTTACATTCGAGTCCAGTTCGAGAACCACAAGTTGGGAATTCTATTTTTTCAACTTAAGTAATATCATTTTCTGCTTTATAAAAAATTCCCTCTTTTGCTGAGTACGCTATGCTTCTCGAGTTGAGCCACTGCTTCGAAACAATCTTAAGATTTTAGAAGTATTTAGGTATCAACAAGAGCTCTAATGGTACTCAAGCTCATATGCTTGTTGGGTACATTCGACGCCATTTCGAACGAACACAAATAACTGATAGGTTACCTAGAATTTGACCCTGCCAGATCGGTAGTTTAAGCTAAGCTTAAACTTCAGTTAAAGTAGCTGAAAAACTCCAGAATAAGTTTAAGCGTAGTTTCACTGAAAAACTGAGTTGAACTTGTACTGAAAAACCGGGCGTTAGTTTAAAAAAATTAAAACTAAATTAAAATAAAATAAACAAAAAATAGATATAAAAATTAAAATTACAAAATTTTTTTAACTAAAACTAACCACAAACGAATGCTATATAAAAACTTAATTGGCAAGCAAAACTTTGCAAAGCTTTAGTTAAAAGTAAAACAAATAAATATTATGGAAAACAACCTACAAATTAAAATAAAAAACACACACACAAAAATTAAGAAAAATATTCGAAATTAAAAATTGTTATTTAAAATTAGTGTATAGCAAAAACATTTGATGAATCGAAGTTAAATTATTTGAAGTTGTAACTATTTACCCAATTTCACAATTAAATAATTTATTATGATTTTTTTAGTTTTTGTAATTTGTCTTTATAATCGCAAATTTTACTTAATTAATATTTCAATATATTCACTATTCTTATTATATTATTTAATTAGCGATACTCAAATTTCTTTATAAAATTTTTTTGTTATTGATATAAGATGATACTAGGATATGATTCTCGATCAGCGGAAGCATTGCTAATAACGCACTGCTAAAAATTCAATGTTACTAATCAGTTCTGTTCAACTCCGACAGGTGGCGCATGGATCGAAATATTTTAAAAATTCGTATTTGTGGTCCGATTTGGTTCACATTTGGAACACATAATACATACATGAATAGAAAGCGGGCTGTGATATCCGATTTGGCTCATATTTGAAACAGATATTACATACAGTGACATTGAAACATTTTGGAGTTCGAGGAGGGACAAGCATACGGGGCGCAGAGTCGAGTAAAATCTTTGGAAGTATTATGTATTGAGGACTTGATTGTAGCAAATTGTAAGGAAAGAGTCCTTGTAATGATGAGTCACTAAATTAATTAAATGGAATGATAATTAATAGGCAATTAAATAAAGACTAAAAACTTGAAAATAAAATAATTTAAAAAAAAAATGTAAGTTAAACGGTTTTATTGAAAACAATACTTACATGAAGTAATAATAATACTAAAAGCTAGAAAATAATTAGGTAGGTCCTAAGTACTAGTCATCACACTCCTCATCTAGGGCGTTGATCAGACAATGAAATAAAAGCGTTGGACGCGTCAAATTTCTATTGATAGTCATATATAAGACCAACCGAACCTTAATAAGGTTATGCTGCGCTTCACATTTTTAGAAATTTCACGCGTCCAACGCTTTTATTTAATTGTCTGATCAACGCCCTAGATTGATGAGGAGTGTGATGACCAGTACCTAGGACCTACCTAATTATTTTCTAGCTTTTAGTATTATTATTACTTCATGTAATTATTGTTTTCAATAAAACCGTTTAACTGAACATTTTTTTTAAATTATTTTATTTAAATTATTGATATGTATTTAATTAGCGAGACAGGCTCATATTGCTTTATACAATTTTTTTGTTATTGATCGCATGATTCTGGATCAGCAGAAGCTGATCAGATCTGTTGAGTACACCTGAAAGTGTTCCACACAATTTAGATTGTATATAAAAGGAATGTCAAAAAAAGAGCAATACATATGTAGGTACAAATAAAAAGCAAGCAGCGGGGCATTCGTACGGCTGAGTGGTTAGAGGCATCTGCCTTTTACACCAGTCTGAATCCAGGAGCCTTCGAGTTCAAAACTTAGCTCCCGAAAAGGTAGCTGACGAAGAAACATATCCTAGTAACCATCGACGTGTATAAATTTTGTAATTTTTCATTAATATTAATAATAAATTTTTTATTTGGTTTTTAGATTTGTTCAAATTCCTAATTTAACAAAATGTTACGTATTTAATTTTCGTTTTTATTTTGAAAAATTATACTATTTTAATTATCTAAACTTATTTAGCATTTTGAATAAAATTAAGATTTGAATTAAATTTACCATCTTAAGTTAGTTCTTCTCTTCGTTGAGATTCAATATGGCTTGAGCGTATGTCAGGTCAAAAGGCCTGATTACATTTTACACAGCGGCTACAGACCACAACCCCAATAAGGCAAAGCTTAACGAATACCCTAGCCAAGCATCGGTTACACGGCAGTCACATATATAAAACGTGGCAAACAGCAACGAAAAAAAGGTTGATTATGTTAAAAAAACGTTCAAAGGTATGAATATAAGTTAAATTTGACTTACTTGAAATTTAGTTGTTATTAACAAAATAATAACATGAATATAGTTTAAAAAACTAAACAACACGTCGTAGCACAGAGGTTCGTGTCTCCGCTATTAAGCACAACTCATTTAACGAGTTATTTAACCACTGCCTTCTTCAATAATTGCCGCTAGATGGGTCTCTTTGCGCGCCTAGCCTAGAGAGTTACAAACATACAAGTGAAGCTAATATAAGCGTGTTGAAAAGGATGTCACTCTTTGTTGCTTTCCAAAAATAGCATTAATAATCTGGCGACAACAGCTTTCTTGTTTGATGCTCTGTTGCGCCGAAAATAACGATCCTCAGAAACACAGGTGTAAAAATAATTTGACAGATGTCGCTTTTTAGCTGCCGTCGTAAATGTAATAAGGCCTAATGCACTGTTTACACTATCTAAGAGAACTTCTTCAAACTTTCAACAAAATACTACCAAGTGACCCCGCTCATCTTCGCAATCTTCAGCAACAGCAGCCATATTCTAAGCAACACGACTGCTTGGTGCCTGGCTAGCTTTGGGAACATCTCATGTTGTCACGGGGAAAAATGGATTGATTTTTCGCCACAGAAATTGTTTCCCAATTTAGTATACAAGTTTTTTAATAACAAAGAACAGGTTTCCTGGTTAAAAAAAAAAACTGCCTTGTCTTGGGGACGAAACTCCTACTACGCAAAATAATTCCCATTTTGTAAAAAACGCTTTTTAAGTGTTGAGCGGAACCCTTTATGGGTTTTTAAAAGAAGGGGCTGGATGCAAGTCATCGCTTACTTCTCCAGGCGAGCTACTGCAGACCGCATTGAGCCTCATGGAGGATTGATTTCATGAAAGTGGTCTCAAGTTCGAATGGAAAACCCAATTGCTCAAATCCTTCTAAGAAAGAATCTTCCCAGGCAAAGTGATGGTAGTACGACTAGTTTTAATTCCGAAACGAGATCCTAACTCCCTAGACTTTTTTTCGACTGTGTGTATAGAGGAGGCGGCTATAAAAATGAAGTATTCTAAAGCTAGATGGTTTCCGTAGAAAGTACTACATAATAGATGCCAATACAGAAGTGGTAGACGCAGCCAAAGTGGCCAAACTAGTGTGTCACCAAAAAAACCCGATACTGGTACTACCCACGTTGGTTATCAAAAATGATATAACTCAGCTGTGCTCCATTTTAAAACTACTTGAATGATTACTTACTGGGATATCTGCTAGATTTATTTAAGAATTCATTGAAAAGTGAAGATAAGAGGTGAACCAGCAGAAAGAGTTGCTAGATCGATCTCTAGAATGCTTAATACAAATACGCACCACTTGACCTTGTACGTTAATAGTTTTATTTCTACGTGTCTACAGTAAATATGAGCACCATTTGACCTTACTTACTTTAGCTACTTAGCTTAAGTTTTACTTATAATCCTAGTTAAAGCGCACAAAGTCCGGTTTAAACCCGAGTACTTCAAACAGTCCACAATGTGGACAACGTACAGAATGATTTGGTTGCTCTTTGTTGGAAAAACCAAAAGTCATTGAAGGAGATCGATCTAGTGACTTTCCGATAGTTATACGTATTTTTTCATTCTACCGTCTAAAGCTGCATCGAGGGTTTCTTGCAGTAAAACTCTTGAACTGTCTTCGACTTACCTCTAACGCCACACGGCCCATGTGAACCGCTTATTTTCCATGTCTATTGGGTCGACCACTGCTTCTATGCGATAGGCAATTTTCAATGCTGCACGGTACTATGAAAGAGCTCTCTTACTTCCACTGATCCGTACCCTTCTCCAATCTTTTTCTCTGATTGTACCTGTCTTTCCATCACGGAGCTCGTTGAAGTTTCGCTAATTTTGCTTTCTGAGTCCGACGCATCGCTTGTAGCGCTATATTCTACTCTCGCTTGTGACTCTTTTCTCCATCTCTCTTCCTTGGTATCGGCAAGATTGCATTGAAATACAGTCAGGTATACTCTCTGGCTGCAATTCTTCCTCACTATATCCCGGCACCCTCATATGAGGTAAATCGGCATAGATGAGGATGATAACAACAATAAAATCAATTTTTTACATATTTTACTAATATCATGTATACAAAAATGTAGACTACCAGGTAAGAGGTGGTGTTTCTTCACGTAGGGTGTGAGCGTAAGGAAAATAACTGTGTGAATAATTTTAAATCGACTTAAAATTGTTAATGATGACGATGATGATGAGGAAGCTACAAAAACGAACAGTTTAGTACTTTGTAACTTGTCAATACTTTATCAGCTGATAAAATTATAAGGGAAGATTACAAGGGACTGTGAGCACTCTAATAGAGCCTTTGATGACTAAAATATTAAAAAATTTAAGAATCGTAAGTCAAATAACAAAACTATGATATAAAGCTGAAACTGTGCAATAAGAACTTAAAATATATTGTGTGGTGGGGGGGGGGGGGGGGGGGAGGAGGGGCTTACTACTGCAACTTTTGTTTTTTGAACCAGTCTATTGTGTACACACCATTATGTATTAACTTAAAAAATGGTTTTTCTTAAACTAGCTTTTCAGAATTTTCCACTCTGCTGACACTATAAATAATATTTTATATGCATATTGTAACGAATTTTGTGAAATTCCGCTTATTTGCAATCTTCTACCAACGTTCGTATAGCTAAACTGTGGAATAAAACACTTCAATATTCAATAATGCAAAATGGTCTTTATTAGACTACTTGAAAATAACACTTATACTTTTCAAACTGATTGGTCGCGCCTCAGCTGGTGCTGCTTTTATACTCTTCGGTTTTCTCGTTGGCATATTTCTAGGCGTTTCTATTTCTAGAATTTACTAGTTCGCTGAAGATTGCGTACTTTTGTGAGTATCTCAGAAATATGCATGTGTATGTGTGAAAACTACTTTGCTGATGATTGCATACTTTTGTGAGTAACTCTCCGCTGCAGTATGTACATATGTGCAGACATAATGATTGATTTGTTTATGTAGATACAAGTGACTGCTTAGTATCGGCTTAGAGATGATAGTATCCCTTAGTATTGCTAATATTCGTCACAATATAAATAGCTCGACTTTACTAGATTACTTAATTTATAAGTTTTAGAGACAATAAATATATAAACGAAATTTATATTTTTAACAAAAAATATTATAAAAACATGAAATTAATTTTAAACATCCCAAAAAATAAATTCAAACCTAAAAATATTCATTAGCAAACAAGTATTAAGAACAACAAACGTTAATTGATTTTAGTAATTGAAAAAAAAAATTAGGCTTTTAATTAGTAATTAAATACATAAAATTTTAATTAGCGCAAAGATTAGAAAAAACACAGAAAAAGTAATAAACGACAAAAATCACATCATTACCGAAACATGCATACATATGTATATCTGTTTGCCTCACATACATATATATGTATATATATAGTATTCACGTAAGGAGATAAATTGCAGTAATTGAATAAATAATTTTCAACTCGAAAGCCTTATGTTTTACATATATATTCACACCTACCAATATATGTGCATTTCTAAGTAAATTAGAGTTAATTATTTTGCAGAAATCAATAGCACATAATACATACATACATAAACATGTATGGTATATAATTGATATGAACACATTGTAAGTTTTTACTTTTAAGAATAATATTCAAAGTAAGTATATATCCATAACATGCATATGTATGTAAAATGCATAATACATACATAACGTCATAAGAACTTTGCTTGAAGTCAAAAAAAAAAAAAAAAGCTTTACAATAAATAATAAAAAAAAGTAACTAATGGTGTTTTAAATTGAAATGATCGAGGTAAGAACGTATGCAAGGCCCTACTATAAACTATAAATAAAAATAAATGTAAGGCGCGATAACCTCCGAAGAGATCTAAGGCCGAGCTTCTCTTCCAATTTGCGTCGTGCTCCTCTTGATTTTTCCCTACAAATTGGCCGGACGGGACCTACATGTTTTATGCCGACTCCGAACGGCATCTGCAAGGCAGATGAGTTTTCACTGAGAGCTTTTCATGGCAGAAATACAATCGGAGCGCTTGCCAGACACTGCCGAGGGGCGACCCCGCTTAGAAAAATTTTCTTCTAATTGAAAAATCTTATTTCTAAAATTTTGATGTTGCTTTGCCCGGGAGTCGAACCCAGGCCATACGGTGTGATAGGCGGAGCACGCTACCATCACACCACGGTGGCCGCCAACTATAAACTATGGGCGAAGATATTTTAAATGTCAGGCAATGATGAAAACAACCGTGGAGTGATATATCAAGCGATCGGCTGTCGTGCCTATCGCAGAACTTCGATTTAACTATGCCATCAATTCTAATGGAATTTATTTCCTTATATCGACAGCTGGGTCGGTCGCTGTAGTTTGAGGAAGGCGTGCTCCACCTACAACACTGAAAATTTAGAAAACAGTTTTTCAATTACGGCCCGATTCTTAGCGTTACCGGTAAAATAGTACCCAGAACATTATGTAACCGAAAACCGTTACCAGTTGTTTTATTCGCGATTCTGGCCAAAGTGGTAACGCTGTCATCACCGAAAATCTCACCAGTGTCTGTGGTGAAAATTAAAAGTTGGTTTTCTTCGCTTTACCCATGGCGGAGCGATACAAGGTGGCAGCATGGGACAGCTGAATATAAACTTTTTTTATTTAATTTGATACATCAACTTCCGGCGCGGTACGATTTTGACATTTGTCTATCGAATTTACAGAAACGAAGTACATGGGATTTTTATTTATGTTTGTAGGTATGTCACCATGCTGCCACCGTGTATGGTTTCGTCATGGCTTTATCGAAAATGTGTCACTCGTAGATACGATGTTAACGAATAAACGGTACGATGTGTATATACATATTTGCACACATGCATACGTTTTTACATAGCTATATTGTAATATATACTGTGAAAGTACATGGAAACAAATATGTATAGCAAGAGGCAAAACTTTTTTACTATTATGTTTACTTATTTGCGCTTACAATTCTTTATTTTTCAGTATTGCCTTTTTCTAAACAACAGCTTTTGTATGATTACATCGATGTTACCACCTATTTTAGTGGGTAAATAATTATCCGGCTACTTTCGTGGGCAGAATACAAAAAGGGTACAAAAGTTACCACATGAAGAAAGTTGCCGTGGTGAATAAAGTTGTTACCACATTAGAATCAGGCTGTTAGAATAAAGTTTTCAAAGTCGCCCCCGGCTGTGATGTGGCAAACACTCCGAGTTTATTTCTTCCATAAAAAGCATCTCAGTGAAAATGTATCTGCCTTGCAGATGCCATTCTGAGTCAATATAAATCAGGTATGCCCCGTCCTGCCAAATTGTACGGAAACTTTAAAAAAAGGAGCACGACGCAAATCGGAAAAGAAGCTCGGTTGTGGGATAGAAAATGTCCTGCATAAGAACTAGATGGAAAGAAATGCTTTCTCAAAATTATTTAAGAATGCTTTTCAAAAACATTCTAATTTAGCTGTGACGTTTCTCACTGAAAATGTTACATATTGTCGTAAACACTCCGCCAAATATACGATTAAACTATAAGACTGACACGGACAACGCCGCGCACCTTTACAGACATTTAATTACAAATAAATTGATGTACGTCATTTATTATTACTTGTTTTTATCAATATTTTGTTTATATTTTGTTATTGGTTTATATAAATTTTGCAGTTTATATCCCTGAGGACGGTTACCACTGAGCAACCGAAATATATCGGATTTTTTCAAGAAAAATTATGTTTTGCTTTTATTTTAGTTAACCCCGAGCCTTTGTTTTCTCAGATTCTTCCAATAACTTATTCTTAACAAGAGTCATTGTGAGATCCTTTCCATCTCGCGCTTCTAGCGCCGTGATCAATGTTTCATATGTGCTCGCTAAACTGCTCAAAAGCATTGAAATTATCCAAGATTCCGCAATATTTTCTCCTAAGGATTGAAGCCGGAAAAAAGTAACTTCATTTGAGCGATATGTTTTACAATATCATCACCAGGTTGTAGCTTTAAATTACATATTGAACGCATCAACTTCACCTTATTGCTCAACCTTGCTTTGTCATTATATTCTCGCAAGACAGACCAACCATCCTTTGCATACTTACAGCTGCTTATCTGAAATATTTCCGTATCTTCAACCCCCAATCCAATAATAAATGAAGCAGCCGTGTCTCTCTGCTTTCATGAGGCATCTGGAGATTCAGGAACAGGACCTTCAATGACATCCCAAACCGTCTCCTTATTCATAATAAGCTGCATTCTATATTTCCACAGCTCGTAGTTATCGCGATACAATTTCGTAATTGCCAACTTTAGATCAGCCATATCGTAAAGTATCACTAGAATTACCGAACAAACAAATTACAAATGTAAAAAATTGCACAATACAGGCCCATAACCTGTTGCAAAAATATCAACTTGTAATAAAACAACTCAAAACAGCTAAGCACGGACATGCGAGGATTCTGGACGATATGACATGATATAGGGGCAAATAAACGGAATAATAACCGCCCCAATATCCAAAATAGACCACATCACAGGGATTTTGGACTTCCAGGTTCAGAACATACGATATATGTACTTCAAGGGAGGAATGGGAAGTAGGCCTAGAAAACGGCAAGGGCATTGACTTGTGTGAACAAGCAGAAGTAAAAAAACGATGGTTGTTTAGTGAGTACTTCTTTATTTGCTCGTTCAAGTTCAACTGAAACTGTAATTCATATACAATTCACGGCTTGATATTTGTAAGTTACGCTCTACATGTATGTAAATTTTGCTCTCTTTATAAATTTATGTAAAATTATGTGTGCATAGGTACAGCTGGTAGGTAAAAAAGGCGAATTATGCTTTTGTTGCTATAATGGTTGACCAGCATTAATAAATGTTATTAAATACATTATGTCGCTTAATGTACCACACCCAACAGGCATCACAATATACACCGACGGCTCGAAAATGCAAAAGGAAACTGGAGCTGAGATGTACTCAACACATCTACAGTTAAGGCAATCATTCCAACTTCCTGACGCATGCAGTGTATTCCAAGATGAGGTCTATGCCATAGACAGAGCGGCTAAGCTGCTCCAAGATAGTGCGGTCTCCAACACCGACGTAACAATCTTTGTTGACAGCCAAGCCGCCTTAAGGGCATTAGAGTCCAACATGATAAAACTGCCGTCCGGAGGTGTAGAGCCTCTCTGGCTTCTATAAGTCATCTCAATGTCTCCCTTTGCTGGGTCTCTGGGCACAGCGCCATTGAAGGGAATGAACTCGCGGATGAGATGGCTAGGAAAGGTTCCGACTTAGACATAAGTGAGGTGGACAGCTCCGTCCGACCGCCGCTGAGTTATCTCCTAGGGAGAATCGACGAATATGAAAACAGGGCAACGGACTTACTATGGACCAATAGGGTTGACTGCGAAGTCTCAAGGTCCTTATGGCCATGCTTGGATAGGAAAGGCACCAGCTTCCTTCTCAAACTGAACAAATCTGCTGTGAGGGTACTTACGGGTACTTACTATCGCACCAATGCTCCGACGGTGGCGAATACCAACAAGCTGCCACTGCAGAAGCTATCAGGATGAGGAGGAAGAGGAGTCGATCTACCACTTTCTCTGCCCATGTCCGGCGCTTCAAAGAAGAAGGCTCAGATTTCTGGGCTCACGCTTCTTCGACAGCCTGGCAGAGGTTGGGAAGTTGGACGTCTCGCTTCTTCTTGGGTTCATAAGGGAAAACAAGTGGTTCATTGGGGACCACTAGGAGATAATGGGGCTCAACGAATTTGCCGCCAACCTGTACTTACTGAGGGCACTGGCAATGGACAAAAATGTGCAAATGTAATGTAGATATTAATCAAACATTTTTTTAATTTATTTATTGAAAGGTTAAAATTATAATAATAAATTATAATATAGCTATAAAGCCATACCAGCAAGGGCCTTAGGCTTACATTATTCAAAAATTCCCCTATCTCTTCAATACTGCTGTGCAACTCACTTTCTCTATTTTCGCAATACTTGTGAAGTTCCTATCGGAGCAGATCTGTGGCAATCCGTTGGGCTTCTAGAGCAGCCTTGTAAGCGTCCGTAACACTCTTGGGTGGTCTACGGTCTCGTGTATAAATCGCAATGAATTCTAAATTTTGGAAGAGAAAATAATGTTATAAATATGTTTATGTGTGATTTTTGAATGACATGTAAAATTGTGAATACGTTCGTCCTTTTGTCCTGCATTTTTCGAATTTTATTAAAGGTACAAATGGATTGCTGAACTCTAATCCATTACGTAGACTTTTGATTCAGGGCCTATGTTGAAGATGTGAGTGGGAATGATTAATCCACATCCCTTTTGGAATTTCGTTTGTTAACGAAATTGTTGCGATGTTGTGCCATCTTCAGTGTCATTGTAACTGTATTAATCATCTTTTCATCATCGGATGCAGTGATCTCTTATCTTCCAGTGATATCGGCAAGTGTAAATGTTTTGTAGGAAAAATAGCTAAAAACTTTTGCAACTCAACAGTTTGCCAACAAAACAGTTGTATTTTGCTTAATGTTTGACGTATCTTATTTTGAGGGTTGGTGAATATCTCATATTCAAAATTTTCCTACCAATTGTTGTTTGATATTCCTTCTATAGCTAACGTTGCAGGTTTGAGAACAAGGATAAAGTTGATTTGGGATTTTCAATTAGAATTCTCAAACCCATCACAAACATGACCGGAATAGTGTGGAATCAGGACGGGTTTCTTACATGTTTTTTAAGTTGTAGTGAAGTTTGAACAATTTTTAAAAGAGTGTTTGGTCCCTAAATTTATCTACAACTTTTGAGAATCTTTGTTCTGTTGCTTCCTCGGAAAAATTGCTAATTGAAACTTAAACAAAACTTTGTTATATATTATCAGTATTGCATTGTATTCTTCGTATGTTTCTCAATTATAAATTTAACATATTTTATTCATTACTCAATTAATTATACTTTCTAAGAGGTTAGGCCTGCTGAATTGAGTTTTTCTGAAAATTTTTTTTGTTTTTGATTCTTTAAAATGGCGAGCTCAGGCAGTTGACCTCAGATTGAAAAACTGAGGGGACGCGATAATTATGTGCAATGGACGTTTGCAATGTGCACCATTTTAGAGATGGACGAGCTCTGGGAAATCGTTGGAGTCAGTAAGAATTTTGAGGAACTCTCCGAAACTGAACGCAAGGCGAGTGTGCGAGCTCGACGAAAAATTGTCCAAGCTACAATCAATATTTGAAGACAATGGCCTTTCAAGGAGATGCAGTTTACTAACGCAGCTTACAAGTTTTAAATTAGTCGACTGCAGCAATGTTGCTGAATATGTGAATGGCATTGTTTTAACTGTGAATAAGATGAACGCTATCAATTTTAAAGTTTCTGAAGAATGGGTGGGCTCACTGTTTCTTGCTCGACTATCTGACGAATATATACCGATGATTTTGGGTTTGCAAAGCTGTGGAATAGCGATAACTGGAGACTTTGTAAAGACGAAGCTTCTGCAAGATGTTTGTGGAACGGATGGTTCATCAGCATTTTTCGCCAAAAATCTAAGAAGGAGAATAGCTGGTACATTGATAGTGGTTGTTCTGCTCATATGACTGGACGATCTGATTGGTTAAATAATTACACAACCGCTATTTGCAAAGAGGAAATAGAGCCGACAAATAACAAAACGACTAAAGCCACTGGCCAAGGAAGTATGCGGATTAACACGTCAAGCAAGGTATAATGAGCCCTCAGAATTAGTTCCGCTTTCTATTCAATACAATAATTTTTTATTATTATTATTATGATACATTTTTTCTTAATTGAAAAAATGTTTAAATTAGAATAGAATTTCAATTAAGAAAAAATTTATCATAACAATAATAATAATAAAAAATTATTGTTAGGCCTTGAGCTCGATTCGAACCCGCGATCTTAAAATCAGTAGGCCGATATAACAACAAAAATTGTTATATTCAATACATATTTACACACATACAGACCTCACACGTCACGAAATATTAATATCAAATTGCTAAATATGCACGTATGCATTGAATGCACATATTTCTTTATATCGGGCTGACTGATACACTTTGGCCATATACACACATATGTACTCATGTACCTAAATAGGTCATTCCAATATGCTGACTCCACATACAGGAAATATGTACATTTTATTTCGTAAGTATTAGTGTAAATAGGTATAAGTAGAAAATGAACATTTTGTATAAAAGCAGAAGCATTCCCGAAATAAAGAAGAATCACTTTGGTTGATCCAACGAACCACCATCATTGAAGTTTATTTGGATGATCTTATTACAAAGGGTTTCGAAGAGTTTGTTGATATCGGAAAAGCTCTACATGTTGCAGAACTTGCAACTAATCTACTTTCAGTCAGCGAGACGGTTTTTAAGGGAAACAAAGTGGTTTTTTATGACAATGGCTGTACAATTAAAAAAAAAGGAAAAGTTGTAGGCGTAGCTGAAAAGGTAAATAGTATGTATAAGCTTCAACGTACAACATCGCGCATGAATAATACAATGACAGCAAACGCTACGGCCTCGTACGAATTATGGCATAAGCGCCTTGGACACCTAAATTCGGACGCAATAGGTTTATTAAGAAACGGCATGGTGCATGTCGTTGATTTCACATCAGAAAAAACTCTTGGTGTGTGTATTCCGTGTGCGAAGGCGAAGCAGCGAAGAAATGTTTTTCCGAAAGAAGGTCATCGGACAAAGGAAAAGTTAGCATTGGTACATAGTGATATATGTGGTCCAATGGAAATCGAATCACTCAGTGGTGGCAAATATTTTGTGGCGCTTGTTGATGATTTTTCGAGAAGGTTTTCGCTAGGTTCATCAAATCAAAATCAGATGTGACACAAGTTTTCAAGGAGTTCAAGCTGTTAAATGAAAAACAAACAGGGTGCAGAATTAAAATTATCAGAACTGATAATGGTAAGGAGTAGTTGAACAACGAACTGAGCGCAGAATTAAAGAGAGAAGGTATTCAACATCAAACTACCGTTGCATACAACCCTGAGCAAAATGGGGTTGCAGAGCGCATGAATCGGACGCTGGTGGAGAAGGCTATATCTATGTTGGCACAAGGGAATCTACCGAAGCAATTTTGGGCAGAGGCTGTCAACACTGCTGCGTATTTGGTTAACAAATCTCCACATTCTATTCTGGCGTGTACCCCGGAAGAACTATGGCCAGGTAAAAAACTTGACTTATCAAATTTGAAAGTTTTCAGCAGTCTTGCCCTTGTTCATATTCCTAAACAGAAATGCCAGAAGTGGGACTATAAGTCAGAAGAACAAATTTTTATTGGCTATGCAGAAGACTCTAAAGGACATCGAGTTATGACTTCAACTACAAACAAGTTGATGTCAGCCGAGACGTAATTTTTATACTCAGCTGAGCAGAGCTCACAGAGTATATTAATTTTGTTCGCATAATGGTACTCCGTAACGGCATAAACTAATCGAAATAGATATAGACTTCTATATATCAAAGCGATCTGGACGAAAAAAGAAATTAATTTAGCCATGTCCGTCCGTCTGTCCTTAAACACGATAACTTGAGTAAATTTTGAGGTATCTTAATGAAATTTGGTACGTAAGTTCCTGGGCACTCATCTCAGACCGCTATTTAAAATGAAGGAAATCGGACTAAAACAACGCCCACTTTTTCGATATCGAAAATTTCGATAAACCGAAAAAGTGCGATAATTCATTACCAAAGACGGATAAAGCGATGAAACTCCGTAGGAAGGTTGACCTTATGACGAATACAAAATTAGTAAAATTTTGGACAACGGGCGGGGCCCGCCCACTTTTAAAAGAAGGTAATTTAAAAGTTGTTCAAGCTGTAATTTCGCAGTCGTTGAACATATCATGATGAAATTTGGAAGGAACGTTACTCCTATTACTATATGTATGCCTATTAAAAATTAGCAAAATCGGAGAACGACCACGCCCACTTTTAAAAAAAATTTTTTTAAAGTCAATTTTTAACAAAAAATATCTTTACAGTGCATATATAAGTAAATTATGTGAACATTCAACTTCAGTAATGATATGGTGCAACAAAATACAAAAATAATATACCTTTACTAAAATTAGTTCACGTACATATCTGAACTCACTTTATCTTAGTATTAAAAATGGGCAAAATCGGACTATGACCACGCCCACTTTTCCGATATCGAATATTTTGAAAAATGAGAAAAATGCCATAATTCTATACCAAATACGAAAAAACGAATGAAACATGGTGATTGCATTGGTTTTTTGACGCAAAATATAACTCTAGAAAAAACTTTGTAAAATGGGTATGACACCTACCATATCAAGTAAAAGAAAAGGCAGGGCGAAATCAAAAGCCCTTGGAATCATATAAATAATCTAGCCGTACCCGACAGATGATGTTCTTGGTCACCCTGGTCCACATTTTGGTCGATATCTCGAAAACGCCTTCATATATACAACTAAGGGCCACTCCCTTACAAAACCCTCTTTAATACCTTTAATTTGATACTCATATCGTACAAACACATTCCAGGGGTATCCTAAGTTCATTTTCTTACATGGTGATTTCCCCTTATTTGACAAAGAATGGAGGAATATAGTTTCAAAAAACGTCACCCTTGGTCTACAATTTGGTCGATATTTCCCAAACGTATGTGAAATGGAATTAAAAGCCACTTATAAACCATCTACGAAACCCTCCGAAACCAACACAGCTATAATTATACTCAGATGAGCAGAGCTCACAAAGCTCTCAGCTGAGTATGTAATGTTCGGTTACACCCGAACTTAGCCTTCCTTACTGGTTGAAGAACAAACTTTCTATCACGGTGAAAGGAGTCGAACTCAACATTGGATTCGAATTCATATAGAAAATACTGTCGTCGATAGAAAATCCAATCAAGGGGAGTTTTCTGAAGGAACAGTTGAAACCGAAATGAATTGCGAACAACCTTATGCTGGAGAATCTTTTTCAACTGCCTTCGGTGATGATAGTGAATGGGGTGACCATCAATATCGAGGAAAACGATAATGAAGTGGGGGATGAGCAGCTAAGAAATCAGACAGAAAGATTTAGTCCAAATAAGCAAGTTGAACTTCGACGTTCAGACAGATTGAGGCAAAACCAGAACTCTGTCTGTTTATTTGGTACTAATTGTAAGAAGTATTTGTACAACGATCTGAGCTGAGAATTAAAGAGAGCAGATATTCTGATTATAATTCGAGTGGGGGTGTTAGAGTACGAATATTTTGTAACAAACTCTTTGTTATATATTATCTGTATTACATTTAATTCTGCGTACGTTTCTCTATTATAAATTTAACACATTTTATTCATTACTCAATAAACTGTACTTTCTAACAGTAATAGTATTTGCGCTGCTGGACTGTTCCCTTTTCTGCTATGCTACCGAGGGCTTCCACAAAATAAATTTAATCTTTATTACCTATCAATTTGATCATTGATGCATTGAAAAATAGTTAGTGTTTGAAAAATTAATAAAAATGTATTTTATTTGATTTGATTTTTTGAAAAAAATTAATAGAAATATTTTGTAAAAAAAAAATTTTATTGAATATTTTGTAAAAAATAAATTTTATTAAATTATTAAAAGAATCAGCAGAAAAAAATTGTATAAAAATAAGTAACTAAAAAAATTTTATTAAAAAATAATCCAAAAAAGTGTATTTAAATCAAATTAAAAAATTTGTAAGAAAATTAGCAATTAAATTAATAAATTATTAATATAAATGTTTTTAATACAAAAAGAATTGGTAAAGAGTAAAAAAAATTTAAAAACTTATAAAACTTGTTAATAAAAAGAAAAATAGAAAATATTTTGATAAAAACTTGATTTAATTAAAACTAGTACAGAAATTTGATAAAAAAGAATACGAAAAACAACTTTTTTTATTTAGAACTAGTAAAATAAATAAACCAAGAATTTTTTGGAAATAATTAGTAAACAAAAATAAGTATTTTTTTGAAATGAGTATAAAAAATAAAAAAGTAATTAGTAACAAGAACAAAAAAATTTTAAAAATTCATAAAATTTTTGAAAATGGAACAAAATAGAAAACTTGATTTCATTAAAGTAAGTAAAGAATATTGGTAAAAAAAAGTTATTTAAAATAAGGAAGAAATAATTTAGAAAAAATAATAATTAGGAACAAGTAAGGAGGGCTAAGTTCGGGTGTAGCCGAACATTACATACTCAGCTAAGCGCGCTTTGAGCTCTGCTCATCTGAGTATAATTATAATTGCGTTGGTTTCGGAGGGTTTCGTAGATGGTTTATAAGTGGTTTTTAATTCCATACCACATACGTTTGGGAAATATCGACCAAATTGTAGACCAAGGGTGACGTTTTCTGGAAATATTTTCCATCATCCTTTGTCAAATAAGGGAAAATCATCATGTAGACAAATGAACTTAGTGTAACCCTGGAATGTGTTTGTATGACATGGGTATCAAATGAAACGTATTAAAGAGTATTTTGAAAGGGAGTGGGCCTTAGTTGTATAGGTAAAGGCCTTTTCGAGATATCGACCAAAATGTGGACCAGGGTGACCAAGAACACCATCTGTCGGGTACGGCTAATTTATTTATATATGTAATACCACGAACAGGAATCTGCCATGATTCCAAGGGCTTTTGGTTTCGCCCTGCAGAACTTTTTAATATTCTTCTACTTAATATGGTAGGTGTCACACCCATTTTACAAAGTTTTTTCAAAAATTATATTTTGCGTCAAAAAACCAATGAATCACCATGTTTCATCCGTTTTTTCGTATTTGGTATAGAATTATGGCATTTTTTCATTTTTCGAAATTTTCGATATCGAAAAAGTGGGCGTGGTCATAGTCGGATTTCGCCCATTTTTAATACCAAATTAAAGTGAGTTCAGATAAGTACGTGAACTAAGTTTAGTAAAGGTATATCGATGTTTGCTTAAATTATTGTGTTAACGGCCGAACGGAAGGATAGACGGTCCACTGTGTATAAAAACTGGGCTTGGCTTCGACCGATTTCACCCTTTTTCACAAAAAACTTTTATCGTTATAGAAGCTATGCTCTTACTAAATTTCGCAAGGATTGGTAAATTTTTGTTCGACTTATGGCATTAAAAGTATTCTAGACAAATTAAACGAAAAAGGGCGCAGCCGCGCGCATTTTGAAATTTTCATTTATTTTAATATTATGCGGCACCATATATTACTGGAGTTGAATGTTGAAATAATTTACTTATATACTGTAAAGATAATAAATTTTTTGTTAAAATTTTTCTTTAAAAAAAGTTTTTTAAGTGTGCGTGTTCGTCATCCGATTTGGCTAATTTTTATTCAGAAGAAACATAGTAATAGGAGTATCGTTCCTGCCAAATTTCATCATGATATCTAAAACGACTGCGAAATGACAGCTTGAACAACTTTTAAATTACCTTCTTTTAAAGGTGGGCGGTGCCACGCCCATTGTCCAAAATTTTACTAATTTTGTATTCTACGTCATAAGGTCAACCCACCTACCAAGTTTCTTCGCTTTATCCATCTTTGGTGATGAATTAGCGCACTTTTTCGGGTTTTCAACATTTTCGATATAACTGGGATTGTTATAGTCCGATTTCGTCCACGTCCTGTATGTGAGAGAGTCGTATTAGCGTGTGCTCATATATCTTCTTTACTGCCTTTATAGCATACAGAATGAGAATAAGTCGGCTGAAATAACTTTTAGTAAAATAAGACATTGTCCAAAAAATTTAAGATTCGAAAAGGTTTTCACTGGTACTGATTTTCTACCAATAATAAAAGCGCTTCTATTTATACTTATATCCCTCAAATGATCTTGCAGACTATTCACTTTCGGTGACGAACATGCATAATAGGAGCCTGGTCTGGCGGTGTTCGGACAAAGACACAAATCTAGCGGTGTTCGGATATAGACACAAATCGAAATTCTTACTCAAAACAATAATTACTAACCGGCGTGGTATGACCCCGATGGTAAATCCTGGCATCCATAGATGATGAGATAATTGGCGCATTCAGGACCTAGAACTTTGTACTCAAACTTTTTGAGATCAATCCTTATAGTTCTGAAATCAGAACTGGAAGCTGCAAAATATAAATACAAGTTATACTTTAAATTTCTAGAAAGATATTATTATAATAACATACCGCCTACATCATCTTTAACTCGAAATGCTCCTTCCGGACCGGATTGAAGTATTCCATGTGGAATATAGTATCCGCTAATAAATGTGAAAAATATGTGTTAAACTGCTGTATATATTTTCAAAGTAAACAACAAGAAGAGTATGTGAACGCTACTATATCACTAACCAGATTAAAACACAGCAACACCGCGGACGCTCAGTGGCATAGTGAGGTTTTCTGGCGCCCGGGGCAAAATATTTTTTTACTAGTTTGTAACAAAAATAAGTGCAAAAAGGTAGAGTTCATTTTAATGCAATTGGTTTGTTTTGAAAAGTTCAGATTTTGTGAATTTTAAAGTTTTTTAATAAATTTTTTATTATTCATTTTGTGTTTGCCGAGTCATTGTGCATTTTTGTTTTTGTTGCAGTTTTGATTGGCTTTTTTATACCTTTCATGAAAATGAAATGGTATATTAATTTCGTCACGAAACCCAAATTGTAAGTCCTTAAAGGAAAATAGATAGACCCACCATTAAGTATACCGAAATAATCACGATGAAGAGCTGAGTTGATTTAGCCATGTCCGTCTGTCCGTCTGTCTGTTTGTATGCAAACTAGTCCCTCAATTTTTGAGATATCTTGATAAAATTTGGTGAGCGGGTGTATTTGGGTGTCCGATTAGACACTTGTCGGAACCGGCCGGATCGGACCACTATAGCATATATCCTCCATACAACCGATTTTTCAGAAAATGAGGATTTTTGTCATATCTTACTCAATTTAACAGATTGAAGCTTCAAACTTCGCCATATAATTTCGTATATTGCACATATTTTTGCCTGAAAAAATTGATTAGATCGGTCGTATATATAGTATATATCCTCCACAACCGATTGTTCAGATAGAAACTTTTCGTAATTACTGCCCTATTTTAAGAGCTAGAGGCTTCAAATTTCAACGAACGCTTACGTATATAGCATATATTGTTGTCTGAAAAAATCATAAAGGTCGGTGGTATATATAGTATATATATGGTGGTATATATAGTATATATATATATATTTTCGCAATTTTAGCCCCATTTTAACAGCTAGAAGCTCCAAATTTCACCGAATGCTTACGTATATAGTATATATTGTTGTGTCAAAAAATCATAGAGATCGGTGATATATATAATATATATATGATGATATATATTGTATATATATATTTTTTTGCGATTTCGGCCCCATTTTAACAGATAGAAGCTTAAAATTTCACCAAATGCTTACGTGAATAGCATGTATTGATGTCTGAAAAAATCATTGAGATCGGTGGTATACATAGTATATATCTCATACAACCGATTGTTCAGATAAGAAACTTTGCGCAATTTCTTCCCCATTTTAACAGCTAGAAGCTTCAAATTTCACCAAATGCTTACGTGTATATATTGATGTCTGAAAAAATCATTGAGATCGGTGGTATACATAGTATATATATAATACAACCGATTGTTCAGATAAGAAACTTTGCGAAATTTCTGTCCCGTTTTAACAGCTAGAAGCTTCAAATTTCACCAAATGCTTACGTATATAGCATATATTGTTGTCTGAAAAAATCATAGGGATCGGTGGTATATATATTATATACTTTATATAAACTGTCATTTTTGCCCCTTTTTTACGGTTAGAAGCTTCAAAATTCATCAAATTTCATCAAATAGTTACGTTTACGTCATATGTTTTTGAAATGTGTGATTCGTAGTCATAGTTTTTACATGCAGATCACAAAAAACGCGAAGCTGTGCATCCTCACACATAGTACTTACCTATTTTTTATTTTATATTTATCTTAAAAATCGTTTAGATATGTTCAAATTTCACCAAATGTTTACGTATATGGCATATATTGTTGTCTGGAAAAATCATAGGGATCGGTGGTATATATATTATATACTTCATATAAACTGTCATTTTTGCCCCTTTTTTACGGTTAGAAGCTTCAAAATTTATCAAGTTTCATCAAATAGTTACGTTTACGTCATATATTGTGGAAATACGTGATTCGTAGTCATAGTTTTTACACGCAGACCACAAGAAACCTGAAACTTTGCATCCTCACACAAAGTACCTACCTGTTTTTTATTTTATATTTATCTTAAAAATCGTTTAGGTATGTAGATCTGTTCACAATATATTTCTTATCTTATACATCAGATTATTCGGAGATTACGAACGGGATAAGATTATTGTTCAGCCCCATTCATGAAAGGTATGAAGTCTTCGGCACAGCCGAAGACAGTCCCGTTCTTACTTGTTTCACCTTGCAATTGTTTTTGTACGCACTCTTTTTGTTTTCTAGCTATTTACCATTTACCGTCTTCTCAGCTGTTTGCGTCGCTATTTAAGTGTCAAGTGACAAGTGACTCTAAAAGTGCTAGCTACCGCTAAGCACCCAAACTTTCAGAGTTGCTTTTATATATGACTTTCTCATTCTCAGTGCTTTTTCAACTGTTTTTTTCTTTTTAATTTACAAATATAACTTTACTTTTTCTGTATTCTTATACTAGTCTATTTTTATTATCTTTCTATAAAAACTTACTTGAATTTTCAAAAACTTTCAGGTGAAAAGCGAATCCGAACGTTTTGTCTCTTACTAGCTTTGCGATGGGCTCACCCATGGAAAGTGCGCGGGACTAACGGCTAGAGTTGTTGACACTGTCAGTGATGGGGAGACGGGAGTACTTTGGTCATGCGCTAAATGCAGATCAACTGAAATTGACCTGTTTAAACTGTTTAGGCAAAAAACGAAATGCGTTTTCTGAAATTGTTAAAGAGTTTTCCATAATCACAGAAAAATTCAATCAATACGATAGTTTGTTTAAGTCTTGAAAGTGTTTGGATGAGTTACCGCATTGCTTAAATAGAAATAGAGACAACCGCGATAATAAACAAAAGCGCTCTGACGATTCGCTTAACGTTTTGAATCTTAATCCTGCACAGAACAATTATCCTCCGCAAGTGGAGCTCACAAACTTGGCTTCCCCTAATCCGCAAGCCACTTCTGAGGTCGCGGAAAACATCTTGGAGTCTAAAACTGTATCTTCTGAAACTGTAATTTCTCAATCTGTGGCTTCTTATTCAGAAGCACCGGCTAAGAAACGGTTTGTAGTCCCGCTCAAAAAATCGATTTTTGTATCTCGCTTTGAAAAATACACTTCCGGTTAGGATATCAAGTCTTATTTATGTCACTTCGAAAATTAAGGCTGACGGCATTGACTTTAAGAAAATTTATATTTAATTACGAAAGAAACGTTTCTTCATTTAGAATTGATGCCTATTCAAAAGATTTCGATAAACTTTGGACAGCTCATTTCTTGCATAAGACTATTGAGATTACTCAAAATATAGCAAAAATTCCTCCTCAAAGTTCCGATCCAAAAAAACTTTATTTAAAATCATTCAGCGCGGCATTCATATGGCTGAGTGGTTAAAGGCATCTGCCTTTACACTGGTATGAATGTTGGAGATTCGAGTTCAATACTTAGTTCCCGAGAAGCTAGCTGATGAAGAAGTGAAATTCAGAAACATGTCTTAGTAACCATCGCCGTTTGTAAACATTGCAATTTTTCTCTAACTAGAGTTCGCCCAGTGGTCGAAATTCAACCACAGGAAAGGAAAGCACAGGAAAGGAAAGGAAAGGAAGGAAAATCAATGGAAGGGAAATGAAAATAAAAGAAATGAAAGAAAAGAAAAGTAGAGGAATGGAAAGGAAAGTAAAGGAAAGGAAAGGAAAGGAAAGGAAAGTAGAGGAAAGGAAAGGAAAGGAAGGAAAGGAAAGGAAGGAATATGAATGGAAGAGAAATGAAAGTAAAAGAAAGGAAATAGAAAGAAAATTAAAAGAAAGGAAAGGAAAATAAAGGAAAGGTATTGAAAGGAAAGGATAGGAAAGGAAAGGATAGGAAAGGAAAGGAAAGGAAAGGAAAGGAAGGGAAGGGAAGGGAAAGGAAACGAAAAGAAACGAAAGGAAAGGAAATGAAAGGAAAGGGAAGGAAAAGAAAGGAAAGGAAAAGAAAAGAAAGGAAAGGAAAGCAAAGAAAAGAAAACAAAGGTAAGCAAAATAAAAGAATAGAATGGAAAAGAAAGGAAAGCAAAGGAGAGAAAAGAAATAGACTTGATGCATGATCAGCTATGAATTTTTGTTTAATTTTTATTGTGTACAAAGCAACTCCTCGGCCATGCTCACGATTCAGCATAGTACACAAAAAGCAAGTACACACACACAGCGTGTCTATAGTATGAATAAGTGCATGTGTAGTGGTGTGACTTTTATGTTAAATTTTTTATATTAAAATGATTTTCCAAATTTTTTTTATTTATGGATAACAGTTCAGTTCAAAATTTCCTATCAATACATGTATAATTTGTATGCCATAGAATTATAGTTTAGCAGAAAACGGTTCCACATTTTTTCATCTTGTCTATTTATATATAAGATATCAATTAAACAAACCATTGTATAAATCAATATGAGCAAGTGAGGCTAATTATATACTGTAACGAATTTTAGGGAATTCCGCTTATTTGCAACCTTCTTCTAACGTTCGTATTGCTACACTGTTGAAAAAAAAACTAAAATATTCAATAATGCAAAATGGTCTTTATTAGACTACTTTGAAAATACTTCACAATAACACTTATACTTCGCAACTGATAGCGTGCTTAAATCAAACTGATTCTCATCAGCTTGTGCTGCTTTTATACTCTTTGGTTTCCTCGTTCGCATACTTCTAAGCGTTTCTTCTTCTAGAATTTACTACTTAGTTACCAGCTATTAAATTACCAGCTATAAACTACATATGCATATTTATAGCTTCTCGCATAGCAATATGCGCGTGTTTATGTGAGTAATACTTCCACCAATGATTACATACTTTTGTGAGTATCTGAGATATACGCATGTATTTGTGCGTATCTCTCCGCTGCTTGTATGTGCATATGTGTAGACATAATGATTGATTTGTTTATGTACATACACGTGACTGCTTAGTATCGACTTAGAGATGATAGTATCTCTTAGTGTTGCTAATATTCGCCACACTGCCCTCCACCTAAGTCCGATCATCCCGATCAGACAAATCTCTCGATCTAACCGCTGCTAGCATCTCCAAATGAACCACCCATCTATTTCGTGGTTTCCCAATGGTTTATATGCGGTAGATGGCATCACTGATCTTCTTCACAACTTTGTACGGGCCCTTCCCAAGTACACCAAAATTTTGATGGAACACCTTTCCTCCGGTGAGGGTTGTATAGCATTAGGAAATCTCCCTCCCGGAAACCTTCCGAATTATTGTTCTTGTCGTACCTGTGTTTCATCATAGTACTCAATATCCTGATTCGTTCCCTCACACTCTGTTGTTTGGCCAATGAATTACTTCGTAGAGCTTGCGCTTGACGGATTGGCTTTGCATAATCAGTATCGTTCCGACGTTTCACAAAAGTAGTGTGCCCTGGCTTGAAACCACCCTTGCATTCTTTCTGCGCAATTCTTTCCTTCGTTTTACTGCGTCCATTTGGGTTTGTCAATGCCAGTGTTTCTCTCGCAGATATCTTTGATTTTGCTTTGTTTGGCCCATTTTTTCCATCAACCTTTACCTTTGACTTTCGTGGTCTTTGTCGAGTCTTCTCCACCAGTACTCGATTACTGCTGAACCCTTTCTCCAAAATGAAGTTGAGTGGTACATCCTGGCTCTTATAACGCATAATCCTTCTCTGCATATCGATCCTGATGTCATGGTCAACTAAGAAGTCCACTCCCAATATGACTTCATCAACAATCTCCGCCACAACGAATTTGTGTAGAACCATGACCTTCCCAATTAAGACTTCACAGATCACTTATTCCTGGACTTGGTTATGCTTGGTTATGGTTTTACAGGCTTTACTCTCCTGTTGACCAAATCAGATCGAATCAAGGAATGAAATGCGCCCGTATCTACAGTCAGTACACGTTCTTTGCCATCCACATTCCCTCTGAAGGTAAGACTGCTTGATTTCCTCTCAATTTGCGACACAGATATCACCGGACATTCAATAGCTAGAGCTAGCTCCCGATCTCTACATCTTACTCGCTCTTGCTCATCCCCTCCAGCTTTGTAATTAAGACCACCAATGCTACTGAAACCACTAGGATCAAGATCGCAATGACGTGCAATGTGACCGGGCTTCCCACATTTGAAGCATTTGATAACTCTTTCACTCCGCTTTTGCGATCTTTTCAGCGCCTCCAATATTGTGTTTACGCAGTCTGGCCTTTCTACCTCCACACGGCGTGCTTTGAACGCTGGCTTACACAGAAGCGATGCTATTTCCTGAATCAGAGCATGTGATACTGTTTCCGTGAATGGAGGTTTCGCTCGCTTCGTTTCCAAGTCCTGTATGCCATTTATAAAACTCTGAATCTTTACCCTTTCAGTGTATTCCACGGGTGCGTCTGCATTTGAGAGATGAGCCAATCTTTCAACACCCGACGCAAATTCCTGCAAGGTCTCATTCGCCTTTTGGTAACGGTTTTGTAGCTCAATTTGGTATATCTATTACCCATGCTCGCTTCCATAACGTCTCTCGAAAGCGGCCATCAATGCTTCATAACTGTTCCGCTCGTACTCTGGAATAGTCTGTCGTTCAAAATTGGTCGAAATGGGATGGAATACCCCATATATAGATTTGAAAAACAGGTGCTCAAAGGCACATGCTCGTACAATGAACCATTGCAAGCCTGGTTTACTAAAGAGCTAAAAGCTTTAAAAAATAAAAAATCACGTTTATTCAAATTATATAAGAAAACCGGTTTAGATTCTGATTATGCACAGAACGCTATTTTCCGGCATAAGTACTTTGATCTTAATACAAAGTGTTATAAAGTTTACATATGTAAAGTCAAGAGAAACATTATTTGCAACCCGAAATCTTTTTATGATTTCGTAAATTCAAAACGCAGAACTAATGTGTTTCCTTCTGACATGAAGTTTAGAAATAGCATTTCCAGCGACAATCAAGAGATTGCAAACTTCTTCGCTCAATTCTTTCACTCTAATTACTCTGCTGTGATTGATACATCACCTACAAATTATCCATATTCGCTCCATTCTAGTAACTCAATATACGCTCCACATTTGCTTCCTGAAGATGTTCTATTACATATAAAGACCTTAAAAGAATCCTTCAAATACGGCCCAGATTTGATCCCAACATGTTTTTGTTGAAACTAATTAACACAATACAGATCTGGCATCACCATGTCGTATAGATTAAATTGTCTCCACTCTATACTGTGTCTATTTTTCGCCTTCTTCTTCTGGTGAATTATAATAAAGGAGAACACATTGAATTTAGACTCTGCGTTTCACTGCGACTTATATGGAATCCATCACAGTTTTCTTAAAAAATGTGCGGAAAACATTTACCAACCCCTCACTGATATGTTCAACCTCTCTTTAAAAAATAGCATTTTCCCGACGGCTTGGAAGGAATCTTTTCTTATCTCACTCCATAAAAAAGGAAGCAAGTCGTCTATTGAAAACTATCGTGGAATAGCAAAGCTCTCCGCTATCCCTAAGCTTTTCGAAGCAGTCGTTACTAATCACCTTACATTTTCGATCTCTATATTGATAGATAGCTCTCAGCATGGCTTTTATAGAGGCAAATCAACCACAACCAATTTGTTATATACACTGATTTCAGCAGAGCATTCGACAAAGTACGCCACTCATTACTTGTTTATAAACTCGAATTGCTTGGCTTTCAACCTGGCTGAACACGCTGGATCTCCTCCTATCTTTGCGGCAAAACTCAAAGAGTAATTTTTAAAAACATTTGTTCGAATGTCATCGGTATTGACCCCCCAGTGTCTCATGGTAGCCATCTTGGTCCGATTCTGTTTTTATACTCAGTTGAGCAGAGCTCACAGAGTATATTAAGTTTGATTGGATAACGGTTGGTTGTACATATATAAAGGAATCGAGATAGATATAGACTTCCATATATTAAAATAATCAGGATCGAAAAAAAATTTGATTGAGCCATGTCCGTCCGTCCGTCCGTCCGTCCGTCCGTCCGTCCGTCCGTCCGTCCGTTAACACGATAACTTGAGTAAATTTTGAGGTATCTTGATGAAATTTGGTATGTAGATTCCTGAGCACTCATCTCAGATCGCTATTTAAAATGAACGATATCGGACTATAACCACGCCCACTTTTTCGATATCGAAAATTTCGAAAAACCGAAAAAGTGCGATAATTCATTACAAAAGACCGATAAAGCAACGAAACTTGGTAGATGAGTTGAACTTATGACGCAAAATATAAAATTAGTAAAATTTTGGACAATGGGCGTGGCACCGCCCACTTTTTAAAGAAGGTAATTTAAAACTTTTGCAAGCTGTAATTTGGCAGTCGTTGAAGATATCATGATGAAATTTGGCAAGAACGTTACTCTTATTACTGCATGTACACTTAATAAAAATTAGCAAAATCGGAGAAGGACCACGCCCACTTTTAAAAAAAAAAATTTTTTAAAGTAAAATTTTAACAAAAAATTTAATATCTTTACAGTATATAAGTAAATTATGTCAAAATTCAACTCCAGTAATGATATGGTGCAACCAAATACAAAAATAAAAGAAAATTTAAAAATGGGCGTGGCTCCGCCCTTTTTCATTTAATTTGTCTAGGATACTTTTAATGCCATAAATCGAACAAAAATTAACCAATCCTTTTGAAATTTGGTAGGGGCATAGATTTTATGGCGCTAACTGTTTTCTGTGAAAATGGGCGAAATAGGTGATGCCACGCCCAGTTTTTATACACAGTCGTCCGTCTGTCCTTCCGCATGGCCGTTAACACGATAACTTGAGCAAAAATCGATATATCTTTACTAAACTCAGTTCACGTACTTATCTGAACCCACTTTACCTTGGTATGAAAAATGAACGAAATCCGACTATGACCACGCCCACTTTTTCGATATCGAAAATTGCGAAAAATGAAAAAAATGCCATAATTCTATACCAAATACGAAAAAAGGGATGAAACATGGTAAGGTAATTGGATTGTTTTATTGACGCGAAATATAACTTTAGAAAAAACTTTATAAAATGGTTGTGACACCTACCATATTAAGTAGAAGAAAATGAAAAAGTTCTGCAGGGCGAAATAAAACACCCTTAAAATCTTGCCAGGTATTACATATATAAATAAATTAGCGGTATCCAACCGATAATGTTCTGGGTCACCCTAGTCCACATTTTGGTCGATATCTGGAAAACGCCTTCACATATACAACTACCACCATTCCCTTTTAAAACTCTCATTAATACCTTTAATTTGATACCCAAATCGTACAAACTCATTCTAGAGTCACCCCTGGTCCACCTTTATGGCGATATCTTGAAAAGGCGTCCACCTATAGAACTAAGCCCCACACCCTTTTAAAATACTCATTAACACCTTTCTTTTGATACCCATATTGTACAAACAAATTCTAGGGTCACCCCTGCTCCACCTTTATGGCGATATCTCGAAACGGCGTCCACCTATGGAACTAAGGAATACTCCCTTTTAAAATACTCATTATTACCTTTCTTTTGATGCCCATATTGTACAAACAAATTCTAGGGTCACCCCTGGTCCACTTTTATGGCGATATCTAGAAAATGCGACCACCTATACAACAACCACCCCTCCCTTTTAAAACCCTCATTAATACCTTTAATTTGATACCCATATCGTACAAACACATTCTAGAGTCACCCCTGGTCCACCTTTGTGGCGATATTCCGAAAAGTTGTCCACCTATAGAACTAAGCCCCACACCCTTTTAAAATACTCATTAACACCTTTCTTTTGATACCCATATTGTACAAACAAATTCTAGGGTCACCCCTGGTCCACCTTTATGGCGATATCTCGAAACGGCGTCCACCTATGGAACTAAGGATTACTCCCTTTTAAAATACTCATTAACACCTTTCTTTTGATACCCATATCGTACAAACAAATTCTAGGGTCACCCCTGGTCCACCTTTATGGCGATATCTCGAAACGGCGTCCACCTATGGAACTAAGGATTACTCCCTTTTAAAATACTCATTGATACCTTTAATTTGATATCCATATCGTACAAACGCATTCTAGAGTCACCCCTGGTCCACATTTATGGCGATATTTCGAAAAGGCGACCACCTATAGAACTAATACTAGGTTCAAACACACACCAAATTGGCAATTTATACTATTTGGGCAATTTATTACGCAATTTGTCATATAATCAATTGTAATAATAAATTGCCAATTTAAAAAAAATTGCGTAATAAATTGTTTCAAACTGCAAATGCAACATTGTAAAGTGTGTTTATTGAGTATATTTAAACGTCAGCTACGCACGGCTGAATTATATGGTTGGCTCATCTCATCAGCTGATTTTTTGTCTTTCATTTCACTGGAGTAGAGATTGTCAAAAGAAGATGGCAAACTCAAAATGAAACCAAAACATTGAACACATTTTCTTACAACACACAAAAATTTCAAAGTTTTATGTTTTCATTCCATTTCATTCGCCTAATACCAACACGCACATTTTGACAGTCTGAACAAAGGTATGTTCTTGCTGTAGAGATGGGCCAACCAGCTATCAAATTACTATTGTGTAAGCTAAATCGAGTTGTATGAACAGCACTCAATTCAAATCGAAATTTCCTCAATTTATTTTTCTGTTTGAACATAGTATAAGGCCCACTCCCTTTTAAAATACTCATTAACACCATTTGTTTGATGCCCATATTGTACAAACAAATTCTAGGGTCACCCCTGGTCCACCTTTATGGCGATATCTCGTAACGGCGTCCACCTATGGAACTAAGGATTACTCCCTTTTAAAATACTCATTAACACCTTTCATTTGATACCCATATCGTAAAAACGCATTCTAGAGTCACCCCTGGTCCACCTTTATGACGATATCTCGAAACGGCGTCCACCTATAGAACTAAGGCCCACTCCCTTTTAAAATACTCATTAACACCTTTCGTTTGATGCCCATATTGTGCAAACGCATTCTAGAGTCACCCCTGGTCCATCTTTACGGCGATATCTCGAAAAGGCGTCCATCTATAGAACTTAGGTCCACGCCCTTTTAAAATACTCATTAATACCTTTCATTTGATACCCATATCGTACAAACGCATTCTAGGGTCAACCCTGATCCACCTTTATGGCTATATCCCTAAATGGCGTCCACCTATAGAACTATGGCCCACTCCCTCATAAAATACTCTTTAATGCCTTTCATTTGATACACATGTCATACAAACACATTCCAGGGATTCCCTCGGTTCATTTTCCTACATGGTTATTTTCCCTTATGTTGTCACCATAGCTCTCAACTGAGTATGTAATGTTCTGTTACACCCGAAATTAACCTTCCTTACTTGTTGCTCTTTATAAACGATATTTCCACAACCTATAAAATATTCTAAAATTTTAATGTATGCCGACGAGGTAAAACTTTTTATGTCATACGCGTCGGTTTAAGAACGTTCTATACTTCAGTCGGATTTAAATTGTTTAGTTACTTGGTGTAATGCGAATCTTATGCCGCTCAACACACAAAAATGTAAATTCATGTGTTTGTCACGTGGGTACTTAAATACCATTAAAAGGCCATTGTACATAATTTTCATTGTGCCTCAAATACCTGCTCAAAAATGTTTACCAGCTCTTAGACTAAAAGACTAAAAACTTGAAAATAAAATAATTAAAAAAAAAAAATGTTAAAGTTAAACGGTTTTATTGAAAACAATAATAATACTAAAAGCTAGAAAATATTTCTATTGATAGTCGAATATAAGACTAACTGAACCTTAATCAGGTTGTGCTACACCTCACATTTTTAGAAATTTCACGCGCCCAACGCTTTTATTTAATTGTCTGGTCAACACCGTAGATTAATTAGGAGTGTGATGTCTAGTACCTAGGACCTACCTAATTATTTTCTAGCTTTTAATATTATTATTACTTCATGTAAGTATTGTTTCCAATAAAACTGTTTAACTTAAAAATTATTTTCTAACTAGCAGGGTACCCGACGTTGTTCGGGATGCGTATTTATATTAAAGTGGCCCTTATTTTTTTTTATTTTATTTAGTGTATGTGTAAGACAACCAATCGCACACCTACCAAAGCATCGCAGTACACACGAAAACTTTGCGCCACCTGTCAGCGAATAGATAAACCGAATTGCACCAAAAGGTTTGAGTCCCTGATTACGCGTGTAAAAGGTTTAAAATCTTAGCTAAAAGTATTTCATATTGTAGGTAAATTTAAAGATTTTGGAGCAAATACATTTTGACCGATAACTCAGTTATCGATTAATTTATCGAAATATCACAGAATTCAAATGAAACCTGTGACCTTCCTCTATTGTTTGATGCCCATATTGTACGCATATTTAGAGGTTTTAGGTAACCTCATTTTAACCGATTATCGTAATATAGCAGCGAGAAATAATTTTTTTTGGTACGCCACTGTATCTATTCATGAATTTGATTTTTAATTTATATCAAGCTGAAAAAAAAACTTTGCAAAGGCATTCTTTGATATTTGTTTGGAAACTAAGTGCATTTTCCTTCGTTTTTCAAAAAAAAAATCCTTAAAAGTAGCTTAATTATAGCTTAAACAACTATATCTTTTTTGTTTCTCACGCGATTTTAATGAAATAAGTTCTAGATTCCCTTCTGGATTACAGGCTATCCATCTGCGAAAGTCTCATAAAAATCCATTCGTTAGTTTCCGAGATTATCGATATCATACAGACAAACAGGCAAACAGACAAACAGAAAAAAGTGGTGCCGATGGATTCTACGACATTCCAAACGTCAAGTACACTCATTTTTTTTTTAGAAATCTTGGATGTACCGACACGATTTTCTAGAGATTTATTATAGTAAAGAAGATTATAGTATAGAAGAAGATAGATTTCCTTCGTTTTTCAAACAAAAAAAATCCTTAAAAGTAGCTTAATTATAGCTTAAACAACTATATCTTTTTTGATTCTCACGCGATTTTAATGAAATAAGTTCTAGATTCCCTTCTGGATTACAGGCTATCCATCCATTCGTTAGTTTCAGAGATTATCGATATCATACAGACAAACAGACAAACCGACAAACAGACAAACAGAAGAAAGTGGTGCCGATGGATTCTACGGCATTCCAAACGTCAAGTACACTCATTTTTTTTAGAAATCTTGGATGTACAGACACGATTTTCTAGAGATTTATTATAGTATAGATTATTTTATTATACGCGGAATCAAGTAACCACGGTTGTAAGGAACAGGGTGAACTTTTAAAACTTCTAAATAACTTCTTCATAGCGCCAATAAATGCCTTCTTTTCATGCGGATACCCTGTCCATTCGTATTTTAGCTGAAAACTGTGTTTAATATGTCTATGACAGATCAAAATTTTAAATCCCATGTTTAATTCAGGCAAAATTTTTACTAAACATTATTTTAGTCAGCGACTATGATTACGGGCCTATATCTTTCGTTCTAATCTATTGTATTTGTGAATCTATATTTCTCAGCTGATGAGTTTCTCTGTAACTAAGCAGTATTAAATCTCGGCGCTTAAGAAACCACTGCCTCTCAAAGACTCGGTAATAGTAAAAATTATAAATTATAAATAAAACATAAAAAAGAATTAGAATAAAAAAACAAATTATGTATTAACAAGTAAGGAAGGTTAAGTTCGGGTGTAACCGAACATTACATACTCGGTTGAGAGCTATGGAGACAAAATAAGGGAAAATCACCTCGTAGTAAAATGAAACTAAGGTAACCCTGGAATGTGTTTGTATAACATGTGTATCAAATGGAAGGTATTAAAGAGTATTTTATGAGGGAGTGGGCCACAGTTCTATAGGTGAACGCCATTTAGGGATATCCCCATAAAGGTGGATCAGGGTTGACTCTAGGTGGACGCCTTTTCTAGATATCACCATAAAGGTGGACCATGTGTGACTCTAGAATGTGTTTGTACGATATGGGTATCAAATTAAAGGTATTAATGAGGGTTTTAAAAGGGAGTGGTGGTAGTTGTATAGGTGGTCGCCTTTTCGAGATATCGGCATAAAGGTGGACCAGGGGTGACTCTAGAATTTGTTTGTACGATATGGGTATCAAACGAAAGGTCTTAATGAGCATTTTAAAAGGAGTGGGCCTTAGTTCTATAGGTGGACGCCGTTTCGAGATATCGCCATAAAGGTGGACCAGGAGTGACTCTAGAATGCGATTGTACAATATGGTCATCAAACGAAAGGTGCTAATGAGTATTTTAAAAGGGCGTGGGGCTTAGTTCTATAGGTGGACGCCGTTTCGAGATATCGCCATAAAGGTGGACCAGGGGTGACTCTAGAATGCGTTCGTACAATATGGGTATCAAGCGAAAGGTGTTAATGAGTATTTCAAAAGGACGTGGGGCTTAGTTCTATACAAACACTTCTATAGAAAAAGTGGGCGTGGTCATAGTCGGATTTCGGCCATTTTTTATACCAATACAAGGTGAGTTCAGATAAGCACGTGAACTGAGTTTAGTAAAGATATATCGATTTTTGCTCAAGTTATCGTGTTAAGGGCCGAGCGGAAGGACAGACGGTCGACTGTGTATAAAAACTGGGCGTGGCTTCAACCAGTTTCGCCCTTTTTCACAGAAATAAGTTATCGCCCTAGAATCTAAGCCCCTACCAAAGTTCACAAGGATTGGTAAATTTTTGTTCGACTTATGGCATTAAATGTATCCTAGACAAATCAAATGAAAAAGGGCGGAGCCACGCCCATTTTTGTATTTTGTTGCACCATATCATTACTGGAGTTGAATGTTGACATAATTTACTTATATACTGAAAAGATATTAAATTTTTTGTAAAAATTTCACTTTAAAAAAAAAATTTTTTTTAAAGTGAGCGTGGTCGTTCTCCGATTTTGCTAATTTTTATTAAGCATATATATAGTAATAGGAGTAACGTTTCTGCCAAATTTCAACATGATACCTTCAACGACTGCCAAATTACAGCTTGCAAAACTTCCAAATTACCTTCTTTTAAAAGTGGGCGGTGCCACGCCCATTGTCCAAAATTTTATTTTCTATTCTGCGTCATAAGCTCAACCCACCTACCAAGTTTCATCGCTTTATCCCTCTTTGGTAATGAATTATCGCAATTTTTCGAGCACCCAGGAACCTACATTCCAAATTTCGTCAAGATATCTCAAAATTTACTCAAGTTATCGTGTTAACGGACAGACGGACGGACGGACGGACATGGCTCAATCAAATTTTTTTTCGATACTGATGATTTTGATATATGGAAGTCTATATCTATCTCGATTCCTTTATACCTGTACAACCAACCGTTATCTAATCAAAGTTAATATACTCTGTATGCAAAGCACGCTGAGTATAAAAAAGTTGCTTGCCTTTGAGGAAGCAAATATATCAATGATATCATCAAAATTTATCATTTAAAATTTTTCTTTTTCCACACTTAATAATGTTAGGTCACTTAGGCAAACTTGCCCCATCGTTGATCGTAAATATGTCAAAATCAGTTTTAATTTGTTAAATGAATTTGTACTGACATATATATTCAACAGTATTTGAAGTGCCACTCGCAAGTTTGGAAAAACATCTTCTCCATACGAGAATATAAAAGTAAGTAATTCTAACGGAGTTTTAGGTTCAATTGTAATATTTTGCAGTCACATATTTCGATCTGTATTACAAAATTCACCCAAGTTCTCACAATTTCTTTCTAAGTCATTATTATCCTTGCTTAACAAATTTCCAAAATTTAAGAAAAATCCAAATTTTAAATTTAGGTCATTTAGCTGTGTAAATTTTATCAGTGCGGCTTTAGCCCTGGTAAATCCACCATCGACCAGATTTTCACAATGCGCTCTTCGTCGATTTTAAAGCTGCCTTCAACAGCACGAAAAGGAGCTGCCTATGTGCCGCTGTCTGAATTTGGTTTCCCCACAAAACTTATACGGCTGCGCAAAATGACGTTGAGCAACACCATCAGCTCAGTCAGAATTGGGAAGGAGCTCTCCGAGCCGTTTGAAACTAAACGAGGTTTCAGACAGGGTGACACCGTATCGTGCGATTTCTTTAATTTGATGCTGAATAAAATTATACTAGCTGCAAAACTTAACCGCTATGGAACAATATTCTAAAAAAGCGTGCGAATGAGAGATGACGATCCGGCCAAGAAAGTGTTTCTATCGGAACTCGCCTATGGAAGCAGAGGAAGAAAGCGGCTCCCACCCTGCTGGAAGGACCAGGTGGAAAACGATTTAAACTCCCTTGTTGTGACCAATTGGCGCCGGTTGGCAGAGAGAAGAAGCGACTGGCACACCTTGTTTGACGGCCATAACCGCTTAACGGTTAAGCGCAATTTAATTAAGTAAAGTAAATCGTGTAAATCATGAACGTATTTCTTGTTGGAGAAGATCGAGAACACTTTTCATAACGCGAGAAATTTCACATTCTGCGGAAAGACCAACATCTCTAGCCGATTCTCCGGGCATTTTGCGGCGCCTTCTTACACGTTTTACTATATCAATATCTCATTTTTTACAAAGAGACTTCGCTTTTTCTATTACATCCTCACGGAAAGTGTCTCGAATTTCGGATAGTTCAGTCGCTAATAATTTAAGATCATGATACGCTTCTCTAAATCTCATCCCCATATCTTGTAATCTGAGATACACACGATTAATCCTCATTAAGATTTCATACCAGAAATGAACTAATGTTATGTAATAATTGCTCATGTGTTCTACTACATTCTCTAGCCCATCGACGATAACGTTAACCGCTTGTATTATGGCGCTGCATCGTGTTTCAGATTCACATTTAACATCGTAACTTTGAACGTGAGAAAAAAACAATCATAGATATATGCTTTCAATTATTCCACAACCTGTCGCAAGTGTCCGGATATATGCATGCATTGTTTAGTATATAAAATTTTTTCCAGAAATCAATATTTTCAAGAAATCAGTTATAATAAAAATACAAATTTTCCAGGAAGTTCTGCTTTGCAGTCCATTTGGTGCCCCCTCTTATTAGCGTCCCCTCTTATTAGCGCCCAGTGCATGATGCCCCCCTTTGAGCACGAATAAAGTAAGTAAAACCTCGAGTTAGTAAATTCCACTGTAGAACTCATTCGTAGCGACGATGTGTTTTCACATACCACTGGATATATCCTCCGGAGATCTGAATAAACTGAGAACAAAATACCCTAGCGTCGAAAAAATTCTGAACCCTTAAAGGATGTATCGACAATATGATTTAATCTCATCGTCCTCAATGCGGCTTCAGCACGAAGAGGTTTTGAGTATTGGTCAGATCCGTAATGAATATTATCGAAACCCTAATCACCAGGGCTGCATAAGCCTTGTTGAGATCAATCATTTCGGCAGACCAGCTCTCCAGTCCAGTGATTGCTTGGCTGATTTGTGACTTTACGAGAAATTTACCCCTAACCAGCATTTCTAGGTCATCTATGCAGGCAAACACTTGGCAGCAACTGTTTTCGAGGTCCCAGTGTAGAGCATACTGGACTCTGCTCTCACCCCTCTCCGCTGCGACAATTCTCTTGAATTGAAAATGATTGGTTCGAATTCGGGCCATATCTATATCATAATCACATCATATATATAAAGAGCAGAGTAGTCATTTGGGTTGAAAGAAAGTTTTTTCAAAATCAAATTTTATAGTTAACTTGTTTTTCTTGTTTCGTTCTCGATAAATTGCAAAATGACACAACGCCGAAACCGGGTTGCCTCCGAACCAAACTTGAAAAGGAATGGCGGAAAATGGTTCCAATTCAAGTAATGGTTGTACTATATTGGAACAATTTTCCATCATTCCTTGTCAAATTTGATTTGAATACGAACCAGATTGGGTGTTATGCCATCTTCAGTGTTATTTTTTAAGAACGAAAAGGGAAACAAATATTTTACCTATGCACTTGGAATTTGAAAAAAAAGTTTCTTTTGACACAAAAGTCTTCACTTTTACACCTTGTCGAAAAATCAACAACACAAAAAACAACATAACTTTCACCTAAAACCAAAAGTTTTGCCTGCAATTAAAAATACTTACTCTGCTCCTACGAAGTTTGTAAAAAATATACTATAATCGTTAGGTCCAAAAAGGAAACTAGTTTTTTTTTGGTAAGTCTCATCTAAATTGTGGAAATTTCCATTGTGAACATGCCAAATACCATGGTACTGAAAATAATTAAAGCATAAGATTTTAAAATGGTTGAAAGTTTATGAATAGTACTATAAAATTGGCCTAGCTTTATACATAGAGCTGAACTTAATTTATTTAAGTATATAGAACTTAATATTCACCGATTTTACGTCCGCGCTTTTCAAATGTTTTATATCTGTTCGACACTGACCTGGTTTTCGAACTTGTCCGGCCACCAAACATGATGATGTCAAAAAAATTAAAATTGACAAAGGGGCACTGAAAAAAAATGTAAATTAATTTAAAAATGATATTATATTGTTCTAAGAAACTTGGTGGGCTGAGTATATTATTTTATTTCATTATAACCAGCTGTACTTGTACACAGGGTATAATAACTTTGATTGGATAACAGTTGGTTGTACAGGTATAAAGGAATCGAGATAGATATAGACTTCCATATATCAATATCATCAGTATCGAAAAAAAATTTTATTGAGCCATGTCTGTCCGTCTGTCCGTTAACACGATAACTTAAGTATATTTTGAGGTATTTTGATGAAACTTGGTATGTAGGTTCCTGGGCACTCATCTCAGATCGCTATTTAAAATGAATGATATCGGACTATAACCACGCCCACTCGATATTGAAAATTTCGAAAAACTGAAAAAATGTGATAATTCATTACCAAAGACGGATAAAGCGATGAAGTCTGGTAGGTGGGTTAGCCTTATGACGCAGAATAGAAAATTAGTAAAACTTTGGACAATGGGCGTGGCAACGCCCACTTTTAAAAGAAGGTAATTTAAAAGTTATGCAAGCCGTAATTTGGCAGTCGTTGAAGGTATCATGATGAAATTTGGCAGGAGCGTTACTACTATTACTATATATCTGCTAAATAAATTTTTAAAATTAGCAAAATCGGATGAAGAACACGAAAAAAAATTTTTAAGTCAAATTTTAACAAAAAATTAAATATCTTTACAGTATATATGTAAATTATGTCAACATTTAACTGCAGTAAAAATATGGTGCAAAAAATACAAAAATAAAAGAAAACTTCAAAATGGGCGTGGCTCCGCCCTTTTTCATTTAATTTGTCTAGATTACTTTTAATGCAATTAGTCGAACAAAAATTAACCAATCCTTGTGAAATTTGGTAAGGGGATAGATTCTATGACGATTACTGTTTTCTGTGAAAATGGGCGAAATCGCTTGAAGCCACGCCCAGTTTTTATACACAGCCGACCGTCTGTCCTTCCGCTCTGCCGTTAACATGATAACTTGTGCAAAAATTGATATATCTTTACTAAACTAAGGTCACGCACTTATCTCAACTCACTTTATTTTTATATAAAAAATGGGCGAAATCCGACTATGACCACGACCACTTTTTGATATCGAAAATTACGAAAAATGCCATAATTCTATACCAAATACGAAAAAAGGATGAAACATGGTAATTGGATTGGTTTATTGACGCAAAATATAACTTTAGAAAAAACTTTGTAAAATATTAAGTAGAAGAAAATGAAAAAGTTCCACAGGGCGAAATCAAAAGCCCTTGGAATCTTGGCAGGAATACTGTTCGTGGTATTACATATATAAATAAATTAGCGGTACCCGACAGATGATGTTCTGGGTCGCCCTGGTACATTTTGGTCGATATCTCGAAAACGCTTCCACATATACAACTAAGGGCCACACCCTTTTAACACCCTCATTAATATCCTTAATTTGATACCCATATCGTACAAACGCATTATAGAGTTACCCCTGGTACCTTTATGGCGATATCTCTAAAAGGCCTCCACCTATAGAACAAAGGCCCACTCCCTTTTAAAATACTCTTTAATACGTTCCATTTGATACCCATGTCATGCAAACGCATTCCAGGGTTACCCTAGGTTCATTTTCCTACATGGTGATTTACCCTTATTATGTAATGTTCGGTTACACCCGAACATAGCCTTCCTTACTTGTTTTTTTAACTTTTGATTTGATTGGCTAATGTATAATACATGAAACACTTGAAACAATGTCATCTGTGGAGTTGGGCACTCTTGATATGTGTTGACTCATATATTAGAAAGAGAAAATATACTACATACTGTCACGCCTATGAAAATGCATCCCTACAATTTTTCTGTCTAATGCATTTTATTTTTGTAATTGAGTAAAAAAAGAACTAAATGAGCTGATGACCTGATAGGATCCCCAAATGATCGCGAAATTATCCAGAAAAATCCACGAAATGACTTCGACGTTATCGCTGACGGATCCCTAAAACCATCTAGAAATGCCACGGAGGGGTCTTCAAAAGTTCCCGGAATAGTCCGAAAAAACACGAAATGACACCGAAACGATTCTAGACTTATCCAGAGAACCACAAAGAAATGATGCTTGAAGGGTACCAATATGATCCCGAAACAGTCCCGAAAAAGTTCCGAAATGACCCTGATGGGCTCCCGGACGGTTCTCAATAAACATTCAGAAAATATCCAGGAAGGGTCCCTAAATTATCTCGCCAGAGTCCAGAAAAAGTTCCGAAATTACCCCGGATCGCCTAAACCATACAGAAATGATTACGAAAGGGTCCCAAATTGATCCCGTATTAGTTCCGAAATGACCCTGACGGGATCTGGAACGGATTCCTGAATGACCCTGACGGGATCCCGGACAGATATCGAAATCCATCCAGAAATGATCTTGGAAGGGCCCCAAAATGATCCCAAAATAGTCCCGAAAAAGTCCCGAAATGACCCCGAAGGGATCCCGGACGGATCCCGAAAACTATCCAGAAATTATGCCGAAAGGATAACAGTCGATAAAAAGTCCAGAAATAACCCCGACGGGATCCCGGACGAGTCCTGAAAACCATATAGGAATGATGCCGGAAGGTACCCCAAATGATCCCGAAATAGTCCCGAAATGACCCTGGCAGGATCCCGTACGGAAATTGAAAACCATCCAGAAATGACGCCGAAAGGCACCCGAATTGACACCGATGGGATCCCAGACGTATCCCGAAAACCATCTAGAAATGATGCCGGAAGGTAGCTCAAATTATCCCGTATTAGTCGAGAAAAAGTCCCAAAATGACCCCGACGGGATCCCGGACGGAGCCCGAAAACCATTTAGAAATGATGCCGGAAGGTACCTCAAATGATCCCGTATTAGTAGAGAAAAAGTCCCGAAATGGCCCCCACGGGATCCCGGACGGATGCCGAAAATTATCTGGAAATGATGCCGGAAGGCACACCATAGGATCCCGAAATGACCCTGACGTGATCCCGGACGAATCCCGAAAACCGTCTAGAAATGATGCAGGAAGGTACCCCAAATGATCCCGAAATAGTCCCAAAATAACCCCGACGGAATCCCGGACGGATCCCGAAAACCATCCAGAAATGATGCCGAAAGCGTCCCCAAATGATCCCGTATTAGTCGGGAAAAAGTCCCGAAATGACCCGGACGGATCCCGAAAACCATCCAGATATGATGCCGGAAGGGTCCCCAAATGATCCCGTATTATTTGAGAAAAAGTCCCAAAATGACCCTGACGGGATCACGGACGAATCCCGTAAAGCATCTAGAAATGGTGCCGGAAGGTACCTCAAATGACCCCGAAATGACCCTGACGGTGCATTTTGGTCGATATCTCGAAAACGCTTCCACATATGCAACTAAGGGCCACACCCTTTTAACACCCTCATTAATATCCTTAATTTGATACCCATATCGTACAAACACATTATAGAGTTACCCCTGGTACCTTTATGGCGATATCTCTAAAAGGCGTCCACCTATAGAACAAAGGCCCACTCCCTTTTAAAATACTCTTTAATACGTTCCATTTGATACCCATGTCATGCAAACACATTCCAGGGTTACCCTAGGTTCATTTTCCTACATGGTGATTTACCCTTATTATGTAATGTTCGGTTACACCCGAACATAGCCTTCCTTACTTGTTTTTTTAACTTTTGATTTGATTGGCTAATGTATAATACATGAAACACTTGAAACAATGTCATCTGTGGAGTTGGGCACTCTTGATATGTGTTGACTCATTTATTAGAAAGAGAAAATATACTACATACTGTCACGCCTATGAAAATGCATCCCTACAATTTTTCTGTCTAATGCATTTTATTTTTGTAATTGAGTAAAAAAAGAACTAAATGAGCTGATGACCTGATAGGATCCCCAAATGATCGCGAAATTATCCAGAAAAATCCACGAAATGACTTCGACGTTATCGCTGACGGATCCCTAAAACCATCTAGAAATGCCACGGAGGGGTCTCCAAAAGTTCCCGGAATAGTCCCAAAAAACACGAAATGACACCGAAACGATTCTAGACTTATCCAGAGAACCACAAAGAAATGATGCTTGAAGGGTACCAATATGATCCCGAAACAGTTCCGAAAAAGTTCCGAAATGACCCTGATGGGCTCCCGGACGGTTCTCAATAACCATTCAGAAAATATCCAGGAAGGGTCCCTAAATTATCTCGCCAGAGTCCAGAAAAAGTTCCGAAATTACCCCGGATCGCCTAAACCATACAGAAATGATTACGAAAGGGTCCGAAATTGATCCCGTATTAGTTCCGAAATGACCCTGACGGGATCTGGAACGGATTCCTGAATGACCCTGACGGGATCCCGGACAGATATCGAAATCCATCCAGAAATGATCTTGGAAGGGCCCCAAAATGATCCCAAAATAGTCTCGGAAAAGTCCAGAAATTACCCCGACAGGATCCCGGACGGATCCCAACAACTATCCAGAAATAATTCCGGAAAGGTCATCAAATGATCCCCTAATAGTCCCAAAACTACTTAAAACCATCCAGAAATTATGCCGGAAAATACCCCAAATGATCCCAAAATAGTCCCGAAAAAGTCCCGAAATAACCCCGAAGGGATCCCGGACGGATCCCGAAAACTATCCAGAAATTATGCCGAAAGGATAACAGTCGATAAAAAGTCCAGAAATAACCCCGACGGGATCCCGGACGAGTCCTGAAAACCATATAGAAATGATGCCGGAAAGTACCCCAAATGATCCCGAAATAGTCCCGAAATGACCCTGGCAGGATCCCGTACGGAAATTGAAAACCATCCAGAAATGACGCCGAAAGGCACCCGAATTGACCCCGATGGGATCCCGGACGGATCCCGAAAACCATCTAGAAATGATGCCGGAAGGTAGCTCAAATTATCCCGTATTAGTCGAGAAAAAGTCCCAAAATGACCCCGACGGGATCCCGGACGGAGCCCGAAAACCATTTAGAAATGATGCCGGAAGGTATCTCAAATGAACCCGTATTAGTAGAGAAAAAGTCCCGAAATGGCCCCGACGGGATCCCGGACGGATCCCGAAAATTATCTGGAAATGATGCCGGAAGGCACACCATAGGATCCCGAAATGACCCTGACGTGATCCCGGACGAATCCCGAAAACCGTCTAGAAATGATGCAGGAAGGTACCCCAAATGATCCCGAAATAGTCCCGAAATAACCCCGACGGGATCCCGGACGGATCCCGAAAACCATCCAGAAATGATGCCGAAAGCGTCCCCAAATGATCCCGTATTAGTCGCGAAAAAGTCCCGAAATGACCCGGACGGATCCCGAAAACCATCCAGATATGATGCCGGAAGGGTCCCCAAATGATCCCGTATTAGTTGAGAAAAAGTCCCAAAATGACCCTGACGGGATCACGGACGAATCCCGTAAAGCATCTAGAAATGGTGCCGGAAGGTACCTCAAATGATCCCGAAATAGTCCCGAAATGACCCTGACGGGACGCCGGGCGGATCCCGAAAAACATCCAAATTTGATCTCTGAAGGGCCCGCAAATGACCATTCAGAAATTATCCCTGAAGTATCCTCAAATGATCCCGAAACACTCCCAAAAACAGTCCCGAAATGTTTTTGACGGAGCCCGATATAGCCCTGAAAAAGTTCCGAAAGTACGTTGACGGAATTCCGTAGGGATCCCGAAAAACATCCCGAAATAATGCCGGAAGGGTCTCCAAATGACCTCGAAATAGTCCCGAAAGAGGCCCGAAATGACCCTGACGGGATCCCGAAAACCATCCAGTAATGACCCCGGAGGGATCCCCAAAGTCCCGAAATAACTCCAAAGGGATCCCGGACATATCCCGAAAATCATCCAGAAATAATACCGGAGGGGTCCCAAAATGATCCCGAAATAGTCCAAAAAGTCCCGAAAAAACTCTGATGAGGAGATGAAGGGTGTCACTGCTCACTTTGTAAGCCCGCGAATTATTTGACCTATTGACCTATTTGCCCTTATTTGTAATATTGGTGGTCAGTAAAGGTAAAGTCATAATGCGTAAAAGTTATTAAAAAGTAATTTTTCGAAGGGGTCGTGGGACCGCCTACCCCCCTTTCCTTGTTCGAAAAAAATTTCGCTAGTAGACTATTGTCTGTTTCCAAAATTTCATCAAAATCCGTGTAGCCGTTCTAGCGTGATTCAGCCACAAAGACGAAAAAAAACATTAATTAAATTATAACTGTTCCTAGGGGGCGGCGACCTCCCCCCTTTGGAAACATATATAGCTAGTAGTTCCTTCCAGACTATTGGCTATATGTGTGCCAAATTTCATCCAAATCCATCCAGCCGTTCTTGCGTGATTGAGGCACAAAGACAAACGTCTGGACATTCAAACATCCAAACATCCAAACTTTCCCATTTATAATATACTAGCCTTTACCCGCGGCCCCGTCCGCAAGGAGAAAATTAAATATATGGGATATTCACGTTAGCCTGCTTATCAAGTTATCTGTTTAAAAAGATGTGTCTGTCTAATACATTTTATTTTTGTAATTGAGTAGGATAGGATCCCCAAATGATCCCGAAAATATCCAGAAAAATCCACGAAATGACCCCGACGCTATCGCGGACAAATCCCGAAAACCATCTAGAAATGCCACGGAAGGGTCTCCAAAAGTTCCCGGAATAGTCCCAAAAACCCGAAATGACAACGACACGATTCTAGACTTATCCAGAGAACCACAAAGAAATGATGCCTGAAGGGTACCAAAATGATCCCGAAATAGTCCCGAAAAAGTTCCGAAATGACCCTGACAGGCTCCCGGACGGTTCTCAAAAACTATCCAGAAAATATCCAGGAAGGGTCCTTAGGTGATCCACGACGGATCGCGAAAACCATACAGAAATGAATCCGGAAGGGTCCCAAAATGATCCCGTATTAGTCCCGAAAAAGTCCTGAAATGACCCCGACGGGATCCCAGACGGATTCCGAAAATTATCCAGAAATGATGCCGGAATGTCCCCAAATGATCCCCTAATAGTCCTGAAATTACCGAAACCCATCCAGAAATTATGCCGAAAGGGTCCCCAAATGATCCGATTCCAGTCGATAAAAAGTCTCGAAATAACCCCGACGGGATCCCGGACGGATCCTTAAAATCATATAGACATGATGCCGGAAGGTACCCCAAATGATACCGAAATAGTCCCGAAATGACCCTGGCAGGATCCCGTACGGATCCCGAAAACCATCCAGAAATGATGCCGAAAGGGTCCTCAAAACATCCCGTATTAGTCGAGAAAGTCCTGAATTGACCCCGTCGGGATCCCGGATGGATCCTCAAAACCATATAGAAATGATGCCGGAAGGTACCCCAAATGATCCCGAAATAGTCCCGGACGGATCCCGAAAACCATCTAGAAATGATGCCGGAAGGTACCTCAAATGATCCCGAAATAGTACCGAAATAACCCCGACGGGATCCCGGACGGATCCCGAAAACCATCTAGAAATGATGCCGGAAGGTACCCCAAATGATCCCGAAATAGTCCCGAAATGACCCCGACGGGATACCGGACGGATCCCGAAAACCATGCAGAAATGATGCCGGAAGGTATCCCGAAATAGTCCCGAAATGACCCTGACGGGATCCCGGACGGATACCTAAAACCATCTAGAAATGGTGCCGGAAGGTACCTCAAATGATCCCGAAATAGTACCGAAATGACCCCGACGGGATCCCGGACGGATCCCGAAAACCATCTAGAAATGATACCGGAAGGTACCCCAAATGATCCCGAAATAGTACCGAAATGACCCCGACGGGATCCCGGACGGATCCTCAAAATCATATAGACATGATGCCGGAAGGTACCCCAAATGATACCGAAATAGTCCCGAAATGACCCTGGCAGGATCCCGTACGGATCCCGAAAACCATCCAGAAATGATGCCGAAAGGGTCCTCAAAACATCCCGTATTAGTCGAGAAAGTCCCCGAAATGACCCCGACGGGATCCCGGACGGATCCCGAAAACCATCTAGAAATGATGCCGGAAGGTGCCCCAAATGATCCCGAAATAGTCCCGTAATGAGCCCGACGGGATCCCGGACGGATCCCGAAAACCATCCAGAAATGATGCCGAAAGCGTCCCCAAATGATCCCGTATTAGTCGAGAAAAAGTCCCGGAATGGCCCCGACGGGTTCCCGGACGCATCCCGAAAAGCATCCAGATATGATGCCGAAAGGGTCCCCAAATGATCCCGTATAAGTCGAGAAAAAGTCCCGAAATGACCAAGACGAGATCCCGGACGGATCCCGAAAACCATCCAGAAATGATGCCGAAAGCGTCCCCAAATGATCCCGTATTAGTCGAGAAAACGTCCCGAAATGACCCCGACGGGATCCCGGACGGATCCCGAAAACCATCTAGAAATGATGCCGGAAGGTACACCAAATGATCCCGAAATAGTCCCGAAATGACCCCGACGGGATCCCGGACGGATCCCGAAAACCATCCAGAAATGATGCCTAAAGCAAAGTCCCGAAATGACTCCGACGGGTTCCCGGACGGATCCCGAAAAGCATCCAGATATGATGCCGAAAGAGTCCCCAAATGATCACGTATAAGTCGAGAAAAAGTCCCGAAATGACCAAGACGGGATCCCGGACGGATCCCGAAAACCATCTAGCAATGATGACGGAAGCTACCCTAAATGATCCTGTATATGTCGAGAAAAAGTCCCGAAATTACCACCACTGGATCCCGGACGGATCCAGAAAAATCTAGAAATGAAGCCGGAAGGTACTCCAAATGATACCGAAATAGTCCCGAAATGACCCTGACGGGATCCCGGACGGATACCGAAAACCATCTAGAAATGAAGCCGGTAGGTACCCCAAATGATCCCGAAATAGTACCGAAATGACCCTGACGGGATCCCGGACGGATCCCGAAAACCATCTAGCAATGATGCCGGAAGCTACCCCAAATGATCCCGTATTAGTCGAGAAAAAGTCCCGAAATTACCCCGACGGGATCCCGGACGGGTCCAGAAAACCGTCTAGAAATGAAGCCGGAAGGTACCCAAATGATCCGGAAATAGTCCCGAAATGACCCTGATTGGATCCTGGACGGATCCCGAAAACCATCTAGCAATGATGCCGGAAGGTACCTCAAATGATCCCGTATTAGTCGAGAAAAAGTCCCGAAATGACCCCGACGGGATCCCGGACGGATCCCGAAAACCATCGAGAAGTGATGCCGAAAGGGTCCCCAAATGATCCATATTAGTCGAGAAAAAGTCCCAAAATTACCCTGAAGGGATCTCCAACGGATCCCGAAAACCATACAGAAATGATTCCGAAAAGGTCCCCAAATGATCCCGTATAAGTCGAGAAAAAGTCCCGAAATGACCAAGACGGGATCCCGGACGGATCCCGAAAACCATCCAGAAATGATGCCGAAAGCGTCCCCAAGTGATCCCGTATTAGTCGAGAAAAAGTCCAGAAATAACCCCGACGGGATCCCTGTTGGATCCCGAAAACCATCTAGAAATGATGCCGGAAGGTACCTCAAAGGAACCCGCATTAGTCGAGAAAAAGTCCCAAAATGACCCTGAAGGGATCCCGAAAGGATCCCGAAAACCATACAGAAATGATGCCGCAAAGGTCCCCAAATGATCCCGTATTAGTCGAGAAAAAGTCCCGAAATGACCCCGACGGGATCCCGGACGGATCCCGAAAACCATCGAGAAGTGATGCCGAAAGGGTCCCCAAATGATCCATATTAGTCGAGAAAGGGCCCCGAAATGACCCTGACGGGATCCGGACGGAACCCGAAAACCATCCAGAAATGATGCCGAAAGGGTCCTCAAATGATCCCGTATCAGTCGAGAAAAAGTCCAGAAATGACCCCGACGGGACCCGGACGGATCCCGAAAACCATCCAGAAAGGATGCCGAAAGGGTCCCCAAATGATCCAGTCTTAGTCGGGAAAAAGTTCCGAAATTACCCCGACGGGATCCCGGACGGATCCCGAAAACCGTCCAGAAATGATGCCGGAAGGGTCCCCAAATGATCGCGAAATAGTCCCGAAATGATCCCGGAATAGTCCCGAAAATGTCCCAAAATAATCCCGACGGAATCCCGGACGGATCCCGAAAATTATACACAAATGATCCCGGAAGGGTCCCAAAATAATCCCGGAATATTCCCGAAAAAGTCCAGAAATGACCCCGGCGGGATCGCGGACGGATTCCGAATACCATCCAGAAATGATCCCGGAAGGGTCTCGATATGACCCAAACGGGATTACAAATAGGGTGAAGATAATTATAAAACCATGTTAATAAGGCAACAGGCGCGTTGGAGCGAATGAAGAGTTACAAAGAAACATACAGGTAAAGCTAATAAAAGCGTGTTAATAAAAACAATTGGAGGGCGGATGGCGGGAGGAGGAGAGTACCACTGATCGTTTTTCCAAAATTGTTTAGATCTCGATCTGTATGAGCCAGATACCAAAAATTATTGATTTTAGGACAAAATTTACAATGAGTTATAACAATTTATAGATTTTGCACGAGAGGGGAAAGGAGGGGGGTGTATCACTGCTCACTTTGTAAGCCCTCCACTTATTTCACCCATTGAGTTTGTAATATTGGTGAAGGTCAGTATACGTAAAGTTATAATGTGTAAAAATTCTTAAAAAGTAATTATTCGAAGGGGTCGTGGGACCCCCTTCCCCCTTTCCATGTTCGAAAAAAATTTCGCCAGTAGCCTATTATCTCTGTCCCAAATTTCATCAAAATCCGTGAAGCCGTTCTGGCGTGATTCAGTCGCAAAGACAAAAAAATATAATAATTAAATTATAACTGTTCCTAGGGGGCGGAGACCACGCCCCTTTTGAAAAATATATAGCTAGTAGATCCTTCTAGACTATTGGCTATATGCATGCCAAATTTCATACAAATCCGTCCAGCCGTTCTTGCGTGATTGAGTCACAAAGACAAACGTCTGGACAAACATCCAAACATCCAAACATCCAAACTTTGCCATTTATAATATATATTAGATATTAGATAATAGATTAGACTAGCCTTTACCCGCGGCCCCGTACGCAAGGAAAAAATTAAATATATGGGCTCTTCGCGTTAACCTGTTTATCAAGTTATCTGTTTACATTTTTTTTCTGTCTAATGCATTTTATTTTTGTAACTGCCACGAAATGACCCCGATTCTATCGCGAACGGATCCCGAAAATTATACAGAAATGCCCCGGAAGGGTCTCCAAAAGTTCCGGGAATAGTCCTAAAAAACCCGACATGACAACGACACGATCCTAGACTTATCCAGAGAACCAAAATGATCCCGAAACAGTCCAAAAAAAGTTCCGAAATGATCCTGACGGGCTCCTGGACGGATCTCAAAAACCATCCAGAAAATATCCAGGAATGGTCCCTAATTATCCCAACATAGTCCAGAAAAAGTTCCGAAATTACCCCGAGGGGATCCACGACGGATCGCGAAAACCATACAGTAATGATTCCGGAAGGGTCCCAAAATGATCCCGAAATAGTCCGGAAATGACCCCGATGGGATCCCGCACGGATCCAGAAATGATCGCGGAAGTGTCCCAAAACTATCCCGAAAAAGTAACAACAAAATCCCGAAATAACTCCTACGGTATCCCGGACGGATCCAGAAATGATTTCGGAAGGGTCCCCAAATGATCCCAAAATGGTTCCGAAATGACCCTGATGTATCCGGCAAACCGTCAAGAAATGATGCCGGAAGGGTCCCGAAATGATCCCGAAATAACACAGAAAAAGTCACAAAATTACCCCTAAAGGGTCGCCAAATGATCCCGAAATAGTCCCGAAGGAGTCCCGAAATGACCCTGACGGGATCTCGAACGGATCCTTAAATGACCATTGACGGGATCCCGGACAGATCCCGAAATCCATCCAGAAATTAAGCCGGAATGGACCCCAAATGATCCCGAAAAAGTCACGAAATGACCCCGACGGGATCCCGAAGGCTATACAGAAATGATCCCGGTAGGTACCCCAAATTATCCCGAAATAGTCCCGAAACGACCCCTACGGGATCCCAGACGGATCCCGAAAACTCTGCAGAAATGATGCCGAAAAGGTCCCCAAATGATCCCCTAATAGTCCTGAAATGACCCTGATGGGATCCCGGACGGATACCGAAAATCATTCAGAAATGATGCCAAAAGGGTCCCCAAATGATGCCCAAATGACCCCGTCGTGTTCCCGGACGGATCCCGAAAACTATCCAAAAATGATGCCGAAAGGGTTCCCAAATGATCCCGTATCAGTCGAGAAAAAGTCCTGAAATGACCCCGACGGGATCCCGGACGGATCCCGACCCCATCCAGAAATGATGCCGGTAGGTACCCCAAATCATCCCGAAATGACACCGTGGTGATCCTGGACGGATCCTGAAAACTATCCAGAAATGATGCCGGCAAGGTCCCCAAATGATTCCCTAATAGTCCCGAAATGACCCTGACGTGATCCCGGACGGATCCCGAAAAAGACCAGGAAATGATGCAGATCCCGGAAGGATACCGTAGATCATATAGAAATGATGGCGGAAGGTACCCCAAATGATCTCGAAAAAAGCCTGAAATGACCCCGACAGGATCCCGGACGTATCCCGAAAACCATCCAGGAATGATGCCGGAAGGGACCCCAAATGATCCCGAAATTACCCCGACGGGATGCCGGACGGATCCCGAAACCCATCCAGAAATGATGCCGGAAGGGTCCCCAAATGATCGCGAAATAGTTCCGAAATAGTCCCGAAAATGTCCCAAAATAACCCCGACGGGATCCCGGACGGATCCCGAAAACTATACAGAAATGATCCCGGAATGGTCCCAAAATGATCCCGAAGTAGTCCCGAAAAAGTCGCGAAATGACCCCGGCGGGATCCCGAAAACCATCCAGAAATGATCCGGGGAAGGGTCTCGATATGACCTTAACGGGATTACAAATAACTTGAAGCTGATTATAAAACCCTGTTAATAAGGCAGCAAGCACGTTGAGGCGAATGAAGAGTTACAAAGAAACATACAGGTAAAGCTAATAAAGGCGTGCTAATAAAAACAATTGAAGGAGGATGGATGGCGGATGGCGGGAGGAGCAGGAGAGGACCACTGCTCGTTTTTCCAAAATTGTTTAGATCTTGATCTGTATGTGCCAGATACCAAAAACTATTGATATAGGAGAAAATTTATATTGAATTATACCAATCTATAGATTTAACACCAGTAAGGCGAGAAGGGGGAGGAGGGCGGAGCGTGTCACTGCACACTTTGTAAGCCCTCGACTTATTTGACCCATTGAGTTAGTAATATTGGTGAACGTCAATACAGGTAAAGTTGTAATGTGTAAAAAATATTAAAAAGTAATTTTTCGAAGGGGTCGTGGGACCCCACACCCTTTCCATGTTCGAAAAAAACGCCGCTATTAGACTGTTGTCTGGCACAAAGCCAAACGTTTGGACATACAAACATCCAAACATTCAAACATCCAAACTTTCCCATTTATAATATATATTAGACTAGCCTTTACCCGCGGCCCCGTCCGCAAGGAGAAAAGAAATATATGGGCTATACACGTTAGCCTGCTTATCAAGTTATGTGTTTAAACATTTTTTTCTGTCTAATGCATTTTATTTTTGTAATTGAGTAAAAAAAAAGAACTAAATGAGCTGATAACCTGATAGGATCCCCAAATGATTCCGAAATTATCAATAAAAAGCCACGAAATGACCCCGACGCTATCGCGGACGAAACCCGAAAACCATCCAGAAAAGCTCCGGAAGGGTCTCCAAAAGTTCCAGGAATAGTCCGAAAAAAAACCCGAAATGACAACGACACGATTCTAGACTTATCCAGAGAACCACAGAGAAATGATCCCTGAAGGGTACCAAATTAATCCCGAAATAGTCCCGAAAAAGTTCCGAAATGACCCTGACGGACTCCCGGACGGATCTCAAAAGCAATCCACAAAATATCTAGGAAGGGTTCCTAGATTATCCCGACATAGTCCAGAAAAAGTTCCGAAATAACCCCGAGGGGATCCACGACGGATCGCGAAAACCACACCGAAATGATTCCGGAAGGGTTCGAAAATTATTCCGAAATAGTCCGGAAATGACCCCGATGGGATCCCGCACGGATCAAGAAATGATCCCTGAAAGGTCCCAAAACTATCCCGAAAAAATAACAAAAACACCTCGAAATGACTCCTACGGCATCCCAAAATGATCCAAAAATTACCTAGGGAAGGGTCACCAAATGGTCCCAAAATGGTTCCAAAATGACCCTGATGGATCCGGCAAACCATCAAGAAGTCATGCCCGAAGGGTCCCCAAATGATCCCGAAATAATACAGAAAAAGTCGTGAAATGACCCCTAAAGGGTCCCCAAATGATCCGGAAATATTCCCGAAAATCCATCAAAAAGTGATACCGGAAGGTTCCGCAAATGATCCCGTATTAGACCCGAAAAAGCTCCGAAATGACCCCGACGGGATCCCGAAAACTATCCAGAAATGATCCTGAAATAGTCCCGAAGAAGTCCCGAAATGACCCTGACGAGATCACGAACGGATCCCTAAATGATCCTGACAGGATCCCGGACAGATCCCGAAATCCACCCAGGAATGATCTTGGAAAGGTCCCAAAATGATCCCGTATTAGTCCCAAAAAAGTACCGAAATTACCTCGACGGGATCCCGAATGGATACCGAAAACCATCTAGAAATGATGCCGGAAGGTACCATAAATGATCCCGAAATAGTCCCGAAATAACCCGACGGGATCCCGGGCGGATCCCGAAAACAATCCAGATATGATGCCGAAAGGGTCCCCAAATGATCCCTTATTAGTCGAGAAAAAGTCCCGAAATTACCCCGACGGCATCCCGGACGGATACCGAAAACCAGACTGTTAAGACTAGTTTTGCGATAAAAATTAATAGAAACGGGAAGCAATCCGATTTTTTTATTTATTTCATATTTCATTGGCAACGCATTAGTACAATGCAATCTTGTATAGTACAACAAAAGTAATAATTACATAAAGTTCATTTAAAAATATATATATCTTAATATATAAAAAACACGTGTCACACAATTGAGGCCAATGGACTCCTAAACAACTGAACCGATTTTGAATTTGTTTTGCACCCCGTGTGTAGTTTGATCTACCTTGAAATATCGGATAGGTGACTGGGTGACTAGGGTCTCGAGATATAAGCCAAAACGTGTACCGGGTACCCCTAGAGTGTGTTTATAGAATATGGATATCAAATGAAAGCTGTTGATGAGTGCTTTAGTAGAGGGTAATTTTCATACCCCTGGGTGACTAGGGTCTCGAGATATAGGCCAAAACGTGGATCCGGGTACCCCTAGAGTGTGTTTATAGAATATGGATATCAAATGAAAGCTGTTGATGTGTGCTTTAGTAGAGGGTAATCTTCATACCGCTGGGTGACTCGGGTCTCGAGATATAGGCCAAAACGTGGACCTGGGTACCCCTAGAATGTGTGTATAGAATATGGATATCAAATGAAAGCTGTTGATGTGTGCTTTAGTAGAGGGTAATCTTCATACCGCTGGGTGACTCGAGTCTCGAGATATAGGCCAAAACGTGGACCCGGGTACCCGTAGAATGTGTTTATAGAATATGGATATCAAATGAAAGCTGTTGATGAGTGCTTTAGTACAGAGTAATATATTATCCAGAGACAGACTGGGGCTGAGATTAGGACTAGGACTGGGACTGAGACTCGAAGTGCGACTGGGACTGGAATAAAATACAGACCACCTTCTGGGACAGGCAATAAGGGATGCAGAAGAATGAGAAGAAATTGAGAGAAGAGAAAAGAGAAAAGAGAGAAGGAGATCGAGAAAGAGATAGAATGAGACGAAGATGGAGATAGATGAAGCGAAAAAGACGGAGGGAGGAGTGAATAAAAAGATTAGGATAAAGTGAAGGAGGGGGGAGGGCAGAGTCAGACGAAAAAAGCTTATTAAAATGTATGCAGATTGGCCAAATTTAGGGCAGGACAACGTCTGCCGGGTCTTCTAGTAATATATAAAAAATTGCATACTTCTTTAATTTTGACTGAAAGGAAAAAAAGCAAAAAACAAGTAAGAAAGGCTAAGTTTGGGTGTAACCGAACAATACATACTCAGCTGAGAGCTTTGGAGATAAAATAAGGGAAAATTACCATGTTCGAAAATGAACCTAGGGTAACCCTGGAATGTGTTTGTATGACATGGGTATCAAATGAAAGGCATTAAAGAGTATTTTATGAGGGAGTGGGCCATAGTTCTATAGGTGGACGCCATTTCGAGAATGTGTTTGTACGATATGAGATTCAAATTAAAGGTTTTAATGAGTATTTTAAAAGGGAGTGGGCCTTAGTTCTATAGGTGGACGCCATTTCGAGACTGTGTTTGTACGATATGAGAATCAAATTAAAGGTTTTAATGAGTATTTTTAAAAGGGGGGCCTTAGTTCTATATGTGGACACCTTTTCGGGATATCGCCATAAAGGTGGACCAGGGGTGACTCTAGAATGTGTTTGTACGATATGGATATCAAATTAAAGGTATTAATGAGGGGTTTAAAAGGGAGTGGCCCTTAGTTGTATATGTGAAGGCGTTTTCGAGATATCGACCAAAATGTGGACCAGGGTGACCCAGAACATCATCTGTCGGGTACCGCTAATTTACTTATATATGTAATACCACGAACAGTATTCCTGCCAAGATTCCAAGGGCTTTTGATTTCGCCCTGCAGAACTTTTTCATTTTATTCTACTTAATATGGAAGGTGTCACACCCATTTTACAAAGTTTTCTCTAAAGTTATATGTTGCGTCAATAAACCAATCCAATTACAATGTTTCATCCCTTTTTTCATATTTGGTATTGAATTATGGCATTTTTTTTTCATTTTTCGTAATTTTCGATATCGAAAAAGTGGGCGTGGTCATAGTCGGATTTCGGCCATTTTTTATACCAAGATAAAGTGAGTTCAGATAAGTACGTGAACTAAGTTTGGTAAAGGTATATCGATGTTTGCTCAAGTTATCGTGTTAGGGGCCGAGCGGAAGGACAGACGGTCGACCGTGTATAAAAACTGAGCGTGGCTTCAACCAGTTTCGCCCATCTTCACAGAAAACAGTTACTGTCATAGAATCTATGCCCCTACCAAAGTTCACAAGGATTGGTAAATTTTTGTTCGACTTATGACGTTAAAAGTATCCTAGACGAATTAAATGAAAAAGGACGGAGCCACGCCCATTTTGAAATTTTCTTTTATGTTTGTATTTTGTTGCACCATATCATAACTGGAGTTGAATGTTGATATAATTTACTTATATACTGTAAAGATATTCAATTTATTGTTATAATTTGACTTAAAAAAATTTTTTTTTAAAGTGGGCGTTTTCGTCATCCGATTTTGCTAATTTTTATTTAGCACATATATATGAATATGAGTAACGCTGTTGCCAAATTTCATCATGATATCTTCGACGATTTCCAAATTACGGCTTGCAAAACTTTCAAATTACCTTCTTTCAAAAGTGGGCGGGCCACGCCCATTGTCCAAAATTTTACTATTTTCTATTCTACGTCATAAGGTCAACCCACCTACCAAGTTTCGTCGCCTTACTCGTCTTTGGTAATGAATTATCGCACTTTTTTGGTTTTTCGAAATTTTCGATATCGAAGTGGGCGTGGCTATAGTCCGATTTCGATCATTTTAAATAGCGATCCGAGATGAGTGCCGAGGAACCTACATACCAAATTTCATCAAGATACCTCAAAATTTACTCAAGTTATCGTGTTTACGGACGGACGGACGGACGGACATGGCTAAATAAATTTCTTTTTTTTCCCAGATCATTTTGATATATAGAAGTCTATATCTATCTCGATTAATTTATGGCGTTACGGATTACCGTTATGCGAACAAAGTTAATATACTCTGTGAGCTCTGCTCATCTGTGTATAATAACATAGTTATTGGTTATCAGTCAACAAACGGCCTTCTACGTCAAATAGCATCCTCGGTCAATGTTCCCTGCAATGGTTTGTCCAAATTTGTTGGAAAATTGCTGAACGACTTAATTTCGGACGAGTACAATATAAAAAACTCTTTTAGACTCAAAGATAGGTTGGAGAAGCTTGAAATATGCGAAGACGACTTATTGGTATCCTTCGATGTGGTGTCATTATTCACTAACATACCCACATATCTTGCTATCAAAATCATAATGAGTAAGTTTCATCAGATCCAAACAAACATACCGAGAAATAAGTTTCTGGAAGTATTGAACTTCTGTCTGAAGGACAATAACTCTTTCATGTACGATAACAAAACTTATACGCAAAGCTTTGGAATGCCCATGGGCAACCCCCTATCTCCGACAATAGCGGACGTAATCATGGACGATTTACTCGATGCCACCATTTTACAATTAAAGAAACTTCACAACATAAATATAAAGTTTATAGTAAAATATGTAGACGACATTTTTGCTATTGTAAAACAAAGCGACGTTGAGGTTATTCTGAACACTTTCAACCAGTATCATAACAAATTACAGTTTACTATGGAAAAAGAAGAAAACCAAAAGATCCCATTTTTGGATGTGCTTATACACAGAAACAACAATGAAATTTTTCTCAATCGGTATTCAAAACCTATAGCGTCAGGCAGAATAATCAATTTTCTCTCAGCCCAGCCGAAAAAATACAAAATCAATACAGCTAAAAATATGATAAATAAAGTTTTAACCCTTAGCCATGAACAATTTACGGAATCGAACAAGGAAAAAATTTGCAAAGTGCTTATAAATAATAACTATCCGCGTCATTTAGTAAATACACTCATTGAACAAAAAACCAAAGAAATTAATAATAAGTCCAAACAAATAATCCTTTCACAAACAACAAATGAGACAAAACGATACCACACTTTGCTAGGAGTGCGATTACAAGAACACGAATCGGATATAAGAAGAAACAAAAGCGGTACAGCTCTTGCGCAACATATACTGACACATGCGCATACAGCTGATATACAAAACGCCAGAATTTTAGACACAGAGAAAAGAGGGAGAACAAGATATACACTGGAGAGCCTACATATTTTGAAAAACAGAAAAAACAATAAACAAAAAGGAAGATAGCGGCGAAATCGCGGCAGCATACTTGTTATGTTTATGATAACAAATCAGTCTGACAAATGTACCTGACATTGATGGTACAGATAAATTATGTTATGTGACTCAAATTTAAAAAATTTTTTTGTTATTGTTTATTGTTTTTAGATTATACATTTTTCCAACTTTTCAATGTAAGTGACACTTATATATGTTTTTATGATATTGTCTCTTATGTATTATATTTGTTTATGTCTTATAAAATAAAGATCCTGCCCCTGAGGATGCCAAGGAAATTGGCGAAACGTAGGGAGTTAATTGGAGAAAAAGTGTATCTTTTTTTCTTGCACTAGCGCACATCAGACCGCATCAGCTTATTAAAAAACTAACATTTATATAAAAAAAACGGCCTTTTCCATCTACCAGTTTTTATGAAAAAAATTTAGTCGTTGTAAGCCCATGGGGCGGTTTGAACCCCAATTCGGCAAGTTTAATTTTCACTTTAAGTTGAAACGATTCCAAAACAACTCAAACTTTTATGTTGTCGGAAATATCAACATTAAAAAGGACGTTTTTTATTATTTTATTAAATTCGTTCGCATGAGTGAAAATTCGTAAAAACTTGAACAAAATGTTACTAACTTTGGAAAAATCCCGTTCGTTCAAACAAAACTTTTGCAACAAGAGGGCACAATTTTGAATTTCGCTTGGAGGAGAAGTTGCAGAATTGTACCCAATAAATAGGTGTCCCGGTATCGCATAATTTTTTGCACAGTAAATTCAAAAAAGGGTTTTTCATTTTGTATTGATAACTGAAAAACTAGTTTTTTGTTTTTCCCCATTTTGTGTTATTTCGATTTGGTGGTTTTCTTATTTTGGTGTTTTTTTTTTTTGTAACAAGTGGCACTATCGTCATAAGTACAAAGTAGAGAGCGCAGTGAGCGTAAAATTCTCTTTGAAATTTGCTCATGTATTGACTGTTGATCGCTGTTGAAATGACCAGTGAGATCAGTTGTGTTAACAGAAAAATCAATTGGATTGATTAGGAATCTGTCAATTTTACAGAATTTTGGTAACTTAAGGGAGATAATTTCTCCTCTGTTGAAATGACTAAACTAATTTGTTCGTTTGACAAAGAACCATAATTCAATCAATTTCACCGAATCTCCGTTAAGTGAAGAACAACAGAACCGATTTGTTGATTTTACTAGCACCATTTCTTTCAGTGTATGTACTATTCAGTGGACATCTAGAAACGCCAGAGAGTATATTTAAAAAAAAAATGGAATATTTTAAAAAATTGACTTTTGGCCAGCTAGATTAATCAAATACCCCGCCGTGCGACGGCAGAAATAAACTACTGATTTTATAGCGTGGTTGGATCGATCCTCGTGGTATTTTTAAATTTTGTTTGATCGTGAACGCATTCAATGCAGCCAATAGCCTGTCAGCAATCAGATTCATCAGGCTCAATAAGGTTATGTTAGGTTCAACTGGCTGGTCCGTGAGGACCCGACGGCACATAGACTATATCTGTCCATTGTGTTTGTTTAACGACCACACTCAGAAATATTTTTTAAAACCAGGACCTATCTTATAAAATAACTTCGTCCTTTTGATAAGAAATTTTTACCTATGCCACTAGCTGTTCTATATCTGATTTAAATACAGGATTCAAAAACAGGATGTATATACATATTTCTTTAAATTAATCCAAAAGGACATATAGCAATATGTCCTTTACTAATATATCGATTTGATCCTTAAAATACCTTTTAATTTGCAACACTATTTTTTTTGAAAGGATAATATAATTTAGATACTTACATAGCAAATTGATGTTTCAGCATTTTGTATAGTTTTAAATTGAAGGGATCACAAGCAAATTTCACTCACTTCGACACTAAAACTGAAAATGTGACATTAAATTTTTTTTACACCTTTTATACTTGCACTCTATGCCGATTTTTCAGTGAAAATTCCACACACTCACACAAAACACATTATACCATTCCAAATAAAAATAAATAAAAACAGTAATTAGCCTAAGCCCGGCTAACATTGTACTTACCCTACAGAAAAAATGAGGCACAGTCCCACAAAGCGACAGTTTCGCAATAGGTTTAGGCCCGTCACTTTTCCTAAGATACATATGGGGTATTCCATCCCATTTCGACCTTTAGAATTGGCTGAAAGTTTTTCTTCTTTTTCTAGCTTACGAAAGACATTTTTCAGAATTTTTTCAAATTTTTTCATCCAACTCAAAAAAAGTTATGAATTGACCGTTTGGGATCTTTTTACATACTTGTGCCTCTGTTATGTGCATTTCCTAGCACAGTGTAAAAAAGTGAGTTAGTTGTTTGACCAATTTTCGTGTATTCACAAAAGACGGTTTGTTCTAAAAAATTGTCAAATTTATCGATTTAACCTTTAGTTGGTCACCCTTGTGAAAACATAAGTATTAAATGAATCTATCTAATAGGTAGCTATCCTACAGATAAAATCTAGCTTAACTGGAGATAGTAAAACGGCCCATAATGACTACCTCCGTACTGGTATCGGGAGAGTGGGTAGCCACACTTGTATCAACAGCGCTGAAGTCTGAACAATATGGATTTAAATTAATTAATAAAAGTTTGCGACTATTTCAGAAGCCCCTAAGACTGAACCAATTAGGAACGCTTTAAAAAAGTCTATACTGAACTTGCCCTTTGAACGCGTCGTAAATTAATTCAATTGCAGGTGGTTTGAAATAGTTGCAGCCTTTCATTAATTTATTTAAATATATATACCTATCTCGAACCTAAGCGCTATTGGTACAAGTGTGAGCACTAAATGTCCCGCTCTTCATCCGATTTGTACCCGTTCAGCACTGTTCGTTTTTCCTGCTGGGTATTCATTTTTGTTCTAAAACTTATTGATTCTTATGACTAAATAACACAGAATACTACTTTGGTTTCTTTAAAGTGCTTTGAAAACGCAATTATAAGCTTCAAGAATAAATTATTTACCTTTAAAAGACACGTGTTGTTTAATTAATCTCATTCGTACACTTTTTGCATATATTGAAAATGAGCCAAGCAAGCAGAACATAAAAAGTTCCAGAAAGTGAAAAAATCAATTTTCATCTCTTTTATCTATAAATATAAGCAGACCTGGCAAACGTTGTTCCGCCCTAACTTTGATCTATCTACATAAGCTTTTACCTCTAACTCTTCCTCCCTCTTTTTTCTTGTCCTTTTATTCATTCCCCCCTCTGCATTTCTCTTTCTCCTTCTCTATCTTCGTCTAACTCCATATCTTTCTCAGTCTCTTTCTCCGTCATTCTTTTCTCTCACTAGTTCTTATTCTTCTCCATCCCTTATTCCCAGCCCCAGTTCCAGTTACAGTCTCTGCCCCAGTTAAAGCCCAAGTCCCAGTCGGAGTCCCTCTCCTAGTCTCAGTCTGTCCGTGGTCCGTTTCACGGAAAAAGTTTCGTAAATACTAATCCAGGCAAAGGGCTGCCTAAATATCTAATTTCAGGCGAATCGAACCGTGAATAGAATTTGTTGGAATGGATAGTTCCCGTGTCCCCTTTCCAGGAAGGGATTTGACAGAAATTCTCTTCGGTTTGCCAAGAAGCGACCCTGGAAATTTGATCAAAATCGAATAATGATTTCGGAGTCCATAAGTTGTATGCAAACATACATCCTCCTTTATATGTATATTTATAGGTAGATTAAATCTCCTAAGTGCACAAACATTACAAAAAATAGAACTTTTGTTTAAGACTTTTAACGAAATGTTCAAAATTTTTAACGAAAGAGTGTTTTTCAAATAATGATGAGCTTTTAATCATTTATGTTGCGTTAACCGGATATTTTGGCAATTTTCCACGCCGCAATATATACCTTCAAATTATATCGCAAATGTCTATCTCACGTTGCTAAGCTTTCAAATGCAGAAACCCGTTTTAATATCCGAGTATTCTGTGTGAAGTGATGGGCGTACAATGACATTTAGAGACTTTATTTTATAAGATTTATAGATACAGATAGATCATAAATTAAAGTCGGGAAGATCTTACATGTAGCTCTATGAAATAGCTACTTAAAAAAAGGAAAATGCGCCTTACCATTTTTTACACTACGCACAACATTGCTGCAAACGAACGCAAAATAAGTGCTGTAGTGACAAGAAGTATGATTTCTTAAAAGTGAAGCCATGACGAAATCAATGAAGTGAAGGCAGTGTCAAGTTTGAGTTCGCTTTTCCGCTATGCAACTAACTGAATTTGGCGAACACTGTAATGCTTGACCATGTCAACAAAAATGGTGTTGTATACAACGTCAAATGGTTTGCCGTCCATTTTGACTACAAAGTGACAAACGAAAACGACAATTGCCCATTTACCATTAAAATTTCAGTTTCTAACATGTTGGCATTTTATTTATATTTATAAAGGTGGACCAGGGGTGACTGTAGAATGTGTTTGTACGATATGGGTATCAAATGAAAGATGTTAATGAGTATTTTAAAAGGGAGTGGGCCTTAGTTCTACAGGTGGACGCCTTTTCGAGATATCGCCATAAAGGTGGACCAGGGGTGACTCTATAATGTGTGTACGATATGGGTTTCAAATTAAAGGTATTAATGAGGAGTGAACCTTAGTTGTATATGTGAAGTCGTTTTCGAGATATCGGACCAGGGTGACCCAGATCCAGATTCCAAGGGCTTTGGATTTCGTCCTGTAAAACTTTTTCCTTTTCTTCTACTTAATATGGTAGATGTCACACCCATTTTACAAAGTTCTTCTAAAGTTATATTTTGCGTCAATAAACCAATCCAATTACCATGTTTCATCCCTTTTTTAATTTTTTCGAAATTTTCGATATCGAAAAAGTGGGCGGGGTCATATTCGGTTTTTCGCCCATTTTTAATACCAAGATAAAGTGATTTCAGATAAGTTATTTCACTTAGTTTAGTAAAGATATATCGAATTTTGGTCAAGTTATCGTGTAAACGGCCATGCGGAAGGACAGACGGTCGACTGTGTATAAAAACTGTGCGTGGCTTCAACCGATTTTGGGCGAGGAATGGTAAATTTTTGTTCGACTTATGGCATTAAAAGTATTCTAGACAAATTAAATGAAAAAGGGCGGAGCCACGTCCATTTTGAAATTTTCTTTTATTTTTGTATTTTGTTGCACCATATCATTACTGGAGTTGAATGTTGACATAATTTACTTATATACTGTAAATATGTTCAATTTTTTGTTAAAATTTGACTTTTAAAATTATTTTTTTCAAAAAGTTCGTTATCCGATTTTGCTAATTTTTATTTAGCACACATATAGTAATAGGGGTAACGTTCCTGCCAAATTTTATCATGATATCTTCAACGACACCGAAATTACAGTTTGCAAAACTTTTAAATTACCTTCTTTTAAAAGTGGGCGGTGTCACGCCCCTAATTTTCTATATCCATCGCTTTATCCGTCCTTGGTAATGAATTATCGTAGTTTTTCGGTTTTTCGAAATTTTCGATATCGAAAAAGTGGGCGTGGTTATAGTCCGATTTCGTTCATTTTATATAGCGTTCTGAGATGAGTGCCCAGGAACGTGCATACCAAATTTCATTAAGATCCCTCTCAATTACAGACGGACGGGCGGACGGACATGGCTAAATGAATTCCTTTCTTCGCCCAGATCATTTCTATCTCGACTAGTTTATGCCGTTACAGGGTACCGTTATGCGAACAAAATGAATATGCTGTGAGCTCTGCTCAGCTGAGTATAAAAAACGATAATACGGTTTCTTATGGGTGCTATTTAAAGATCTATTAGGGTATCTATTAATGAGTTGTGTAACATCTAAAGAAGGCTGTGAAGGGATGGGAATTCCCGGGGGCTCGATGCCTTAGTATCTAGGGCTTACATTTTTCAGTTAATATACCTAATTCAGTCGTACAGTAAAGGATTTAGTTATAAACTTGAAAGGGATCAGTCGAAGGATACAAAAAAATAAAAGAATGTTCCGAAACCCTTTCAAGTTTAGTGACTGACCTTAAAACTTTTTTTTGCTTGGGTTATTTTTCTAGTTTTTGCCATTTGTTTATACAAAACAAACAAAGCACATTAATTAAGGTTTCAATTATGAGGTTTAAAAATTAATCACCTATTCAACAAAAAAACAGTTTTTAAGGTATTTTTCACCTGTTCAAAAGTAAACAAAAAAGTATTTCTTGGTAAATAAATAAAGTGGCATTAAGCCTGCAGAAATTCTCATCTGGTTGGTTGGTTGGTTGGAGTGGCGAGTCCCAATTGGCTCCAATTAGCGCTCATGCGCATTTTGATACCACAAACTCGTGAGTTAACCAATGAAAGGGTGTTGTAAGAATACTAATAAACAACTTCACGCGCCTCAGGGAAAAACCCGCGCCCCTATGTCCATCCCGTGGAGTTTATGAATTTGAGAAGCTCTCCCGCCCTAACATACTTGAGTTCAGGGAGGCTTTCGAAAAAGGGCTTTCCAAGAAACTTTATTCTGCATCGGCAATGTGCTGGGAATTCGCACAGCAGATACTCAACCGTTTGCTCCGCCTCCGGACGCTTGCAGCTGCGACAGGAAGTATTGTGTTCCCGTCCCATCCATGCCGCATGTACCCCAATTGTCCAACGTCCCGTGAGCACCGCAACTACTCTGGATATATCCCTTCTGTTCCTCTTAAGGACATCAAATCGTTTTTTGTTATATAGTGGCCACATGCTCTTGGAAACTCTACAGGTCCGCAACCGATTCCACCTATTGTTGGCCTCACTCAACCAGTGCTGGGAGATACGACCCTTGATGAGTCTCAGGGGTGCAAGGACCTCCTTCGATCCTGAGCCATCAAGAGCCGGTCCACGCCATGCCAGCTCATCCTACATCTCGTTACCCTGTATGTTTCGATGCCCCGGCACCCATATCAGGATAACGATCTGCCGGCTCGTCAGAATCATGGCGCTCTCCCTACACTGCCCAACCAGGTCTGATGATATCGTCTCTGTCCCAACGGCCCCAAGAGCCGCCTAACTATCGGAGAAATGGCTACCCTATTACCGTTACCTTTGATATCCATTAACGCTTTGCACGCCTCTCGGATAGCGAAAATCTCAACTTGAAACACACTTGCCGAGTCGGGAAGCCGCATACATAAGAACGTGGGCGGGACAGTCGCAAATATTCCCGCTCCCACTCCGCAAGCCATTTTAGATCTGTCCGTGAAAACCGAGATGTCGAATGAGTGACCCCCCCCCCCCCCCCCCCCCCATCTTTCCAGTCTTTCCGGTGGAATATTGCATATCACGTTTAAAGCTTCCGAAGGGCACGACCTAATTACCCACGTGATCGATCCGCAGGCAGATCGTTGAACTTTCCCTAGCATGTTAATTATGTATTTCACCTCTACCACCTTCCACCATGCGAGTGCCCCATATGTAAGACTTTTTCGAATAACTGCCTTATACATCCATGCCATGAGGTCTGGCCTCAGACCCCACTTTTTACCTAGTTGTCCTTTGCAGGCATACATAGCCCCGTAGGATCGTTTGACTCTGTGCTCTGTGGTAAGCCTCCAGTTCAACTTTGGTGTTAAAAAGACTCCTAGATATTTGGCCCTATCAGAAAGACTCAACTCCTGGCCATCAAGAGTGGGAAGGTTTATACTTGGGATTTTCGTCCTAGTGGTGAAGAGCACTAGTTCTGTCTTTGAGGGGTTAACGCTCAGTCCGGCGGTCTCCGCCCAACTACTCAGCTTCCTTAGTGATCCCTGCATGATCCCACTAATAATACTACGTCATCCGCGTAGGCCACAATTTTAACCCCATCCCTGTTGAGTTGACAAAGTATGTTTTCTATAACGCAAAGCCAGAGCAGTGGTGACACGACCCCGCCCTGAGGGGTCCCTTTCCACGGATGTGCCATGACCTCACTAGCCCCCAGTTTAGCGCTTATCATTCTGGACCGCAGAGCCGTCCCTATCCAGTTTACGATAGGGTCCTCTATTCCGAGTAAATGAATGGTGCCTTATATTGCTTCCAGCCGGACATTTTTGAAAACTCCCTCTATGTCCAAGTCAGGGTAAATTGTTTGTTTTCGAAGGACGGCTCTACCTTGTGGCCCACTTCATGTGAAGCGGTCTCTGTTGAGCGGCCCCTGTGATAGGCGAGTTGGGCTGTTGATAGCCCCTAGGTATCCAACATTCCGCGAATGTGGACGTCCAGAAGTCTTTCAAACGTTTTTAGAACAATCGACGAAAGACTAATGGGTCTGAAATCCTTAGGCTTTTCATGTCCCCTCTTATTGACCTTTAGGATCCGTTTGGTCCCTCTCCAATTCAGGGGCACATGATTTAGTAGAATGCAGTCTTTAACGATGCATTCTTTCCAGGGTATCACCAGACAGCGAGTTTTTTGTAGCATCGCTGGGGAAATGCCATCCGGCCGTGGGGATTTGTATGGCGAAAAACTTTTGATAGCCCATTCTATCTTTTTTTTCGTTATAAGTTCATTTATTAACCGGAGGGAGGGTATTACCCCTGTATACTCTCTCGGTTCCATTTGTTTGGAACTACAGCCTGGAAAGGCCGGTCTTACCAGCAGCTCCACTGTTTCAGCGGAGCTCCCTGTCCATGATCCATCTTCTTACCTCAAGAAGGATGGGCACAATTTTTCCTTCGAGAGAATTTTACCAATTCTCGAAGATTCTTTAGTTAGATAGAAGAGCAGAATTCTTTCCAGCATTCCGTCTTTGCCTTCAGAACAGCTTTTTGTTGCACCTGAGACTATCTTTATACGGTTCCCAGTTTCCATTTAACCGGCTCAGTTTGAACAGTAGCGATTCTCTTTCCTGAGCGTAAAAAGGTTGGAATTCCATCAGGGGAGGTATACCTTTGCCTTTTGCCTACCTAGCTTATTTCCTATCACTTTGACGAACTTTCGCCAATTGGTTCTCTTTGGATTACGATAGGAAATAGGAATTTCTACATTAAGGCAGATATTGAATAGTATCCTCCTGTGGTTAGAAAACGACTGACTATCTGATACCCTCCAGCCGTCTACCCGAATATTGCTGTTTCCGCTTAGTAGCGTGACATCTAACACCTCATCCCACCCGTTGAATGTGTCCGTGGTTGGAAATACAAAGGTGGGTGTGTTTCCCCGATTGCATACTACTAGGTCAGTATTAATGATAAAATCGAAAAGTGACTCACATCGAGTGTTGATTCCGTAGAGTATTGCTTTATTGAGAGCCCTTTCACCTGGGTGTTCCACACCCAGGGCTCCTGAACAAGGGCTATATCAACACTTTCCTCCAGTAGGAAGACGGCAAGGTTGTCCGAGGCCAGCCTAGAGTGCTGAAGGTTAATTTGGACAACCTTTAGACCCGTTGGAGCTATTAGGGTTCAGGTTCTTGGTCGGCGAGCTGCAAGACCTCCAGGCGCTTGTTAGCATCGTCGACCTCATCCGGTTCTTCCTCTTCCTCCTGAAGGGACTGGAGGATTTTCACCTTGGCGCGCCGCACGCCAAAACGGAGGGTGAAGTACGCTTTTCAAGCGGAGTAATGCTATCCTCTGATATGAGGAGCACGAAAGAGAGACTGTTCCATCGCGATTCCTTTGCCTTGAAGACTACCCAGACCTTCAGTGGCACTAGCTCACCCCACTTCTCCAAGACGGGCTTACCGCTGTTGGTGGTCGCATCCACTATCGCAACTTTAAGGTTATTCCGAACCATTTCTGAAAAAGTGTTGGCCCCTCCGAGCGCTCCGGCTGATATAGAGGCGTTACCACCGGTAATTTTGCTCCTCTTGGTGGTACTAGGGGCCTCTTCCATAGACCGGTTCCTATTTGAGGTGCTAGTGGCCTCTTCCTTTTACCGGCGGTGGTCCTGTTTTCGGGTTCCACCACCGCTTGGAAAGTAACACGGTCCTCCGCATCCTTGGGATGTACGGTACCGTTTGCCCTGTTCCGCTCTATCCTATCCAGGACAGACAGAGGTAGCTGATACCGCCTTCTGCATCAAGGCAAGTACCGTGGACCGTGCCTTGCTAGCTGTTTCCCGCTGCTTCCTAGCAGCGGTCGAAAATTGTTGATTGCGTTGCGGAGTCCCGTTGCCCACAGTGCTGTTCCCGCCACGTGTTGCGTCAGTCCCTTGACTTGAAGATAGGAACTCCATATCCGAGGAGTCCCCCTCTCCGAGTCTAGATCCGTCAGTTTTGCCGTTCCCTACACCCGTCATAGAGTCCGTCCTTGTTAAAGTCAGTGACGTCGTTGTCGTTACCGTCTTAGTCATATTGTCTTCCGTGTCTCTGTTATCTTTCTTAGGTTTGTCATCATTTTTTTTTGTTAAAAGTTCATACGAGTATGCACGGAAAGGGTTGGTCACACGTCCGAAGAGCCGGTATGCGTAGAGAAGGCACTTATACCCCCGACCTTGCCCGGGTATCGGAGGGGAGCGTTCGAGACCGGCTATTCAATATCCACCCGTTGGCCATTCAGCCCTCGGCACGGGTACCTCAACACCTTGGGTTAGAGTGGTGGGATAGGGTATGGGCCGGGATGGGAAAAAGACAGAAAATAGGTTTTGGGGTGCGGGAAAGAGGTCGCCGCTCGAATTCGGCGCCGAAGCGTTACCAGGTGTCACCACGAGGAGCCTCCCCTTATCCCTGGGGAGATTGCTAAGCACCTACGAGTCGATGCTTTGGTGTGGCGCTGGGTGTGTGCAAAACGCAACACCCTCATCAATGACACCCATCTATTTCCAACATTAAATCCTTTGCAAATGACTAAATCATCGTTATAACAAACTATAAATTGAGTTTCGCTTGGACAATTTTGGTCAAATCAATAAAAACGGCTTGTCATACAACGTCAACAGCGAAAACTAAATTGGATGCTGATTACCGGCAACTTCTCTTTTTGGATTTGCTTATCATATTAACACACGGCGACTTTTTTAAGCAACAGTCTGACATTTTAATTCATCTCATTCTAAAACCTTGTTGTATTTATTGAAAATTTGAAAAATTGTTGTGAAATATTTGAAATACCTATCAATTAAAACCAAGGCGGATTCAGTACCAGGTGTTTTTATCCTAGCAGCTGATTACTCTTCTTGATTATTTTCCATACATCGGCTTGTCAGTAATCGAAATCAATGAAAATTTTCTTCTGACTTGACATTCTTCTGCACGGCCAATTGCTTGAATTCGCTTTGCCATCACCTTGTATGGAATCGCCTTGATTAAAACTTTAGAAATTTGCGTTTCAAATCAAAAAAAAAGTTCTTCAATAAAAACTGTTCAAACAAGTAAGGAAGGCTAAGTTCGGGTGCAACCAAACATTACATACTCAGCTGAGAGTTTTGGAGACAAAATAAGGGAAAATCACCATGTAGGAAAATGAACCTAGGGTAACCCTGGAATGTGTTTGTATGACATTGGTATCAAATGGAAGGCAATAAAAAGTATTTTAAAAGGGAGTGGGCTTTAGTTCTATAGGTGGACACCTTTTCGAGATATCGCCATAAAGGTGGAGCAGGGGTGACTCTAGAATGTGTTTGTACGATATGGGATCAAATGGAAGGTGTTAACTAGTATTTTAAAAGGGTGTAGGCCAGAGTTCTATAGGTGGACGCCTTTTCGAGATATCGCCATAAAGGTGGACCAGGGGTGACTCTAGAATGTGTTTGTAAGATATTGGTATCAAATTAAAGGTGTTAGTGAGTATTTTAAAAGGGAGTGGGCCTTAGTTGTGAGCTGAGTCTTCTAAGAAGACAGGTAAAGGAAATGTTTTAACTAGCCAAGACCGCGGAAAGCGAAGCGTGTCGAGACGAGTACAGGGATCTACTGAGGGTCTACAAGCGTGAAATTTCATGGCGAAGATAATTTCAAGGAAAAGTTTCTGCACGGACATAGAGTGCTCCAGCGAAACAGCACGGTTGAGAAAAGTCCACGCAAGGGGAAACATAGTCCAGAGACTAATAAAGAAAGTGAACGGGGAATGGTCACATAATAGTGAGGAATCCCTTGAGGTGCTTTTCGATACACATTTCCCATCGGGAGATGGTTTAGAAGAGCCAGCAGACAGCACTTACACTTCGATCACGGAGTGGGTAGTACCGGGCTTGGTGACCGATACCAAGATCGAATTGGCAGTGAAGACGTTTTCTATATTTGAATCGCCGGGCCCAGATGGTATTTTCCCGGCCATGCTACAAGTTTCAAGTAGAGCGGTCGTCGAATGGCTTAAAATAATATTCGATGGGTGCATAAGACTGAATCAGGTACCACATTCTTGGAGAACTGCTCGTGTAGCTTTCCTACCAAAGGCGGGGAAGATCGGTCACGTTTATCCCAAAGACTATTGGCCCATTAGCTTAACATCATTTCTGCTCAAAACCTTTGAGAGGCTGATAGATGTGTACATAAAGTCCAACGTGGATGAAAAGCTGCTCTCCACAACACGGCATGCGTACACCAAAGGCAAGTCGGTAGACATCGCATTGCATAGGGTGATAATTAGCATATAGAAATCCTTTTAATATAAGGAGTATGCTCTAGGAGTCTTCTTGCACATTGTCGGAGCTTTCAACAATGTTTCTAAATGGGCGATTATGGATGATCTTAATTACATTAAAGTACATCCAGTCTTAACCAGAAGGATCGGCTGCATGATAAATTGCAGGAAGATTACATTACAATGGGGATTGTGCGAGGCCACGAAATCAGTGGAGAGAGGCACGCCGTAGTGAGGGGTGCTATCACCTCTGCTGTGTACGCTGGTCATCAACCAACTGCTCAGGCGATTCGATGAGGAACCCGTAAAACTTACGGCTTACGCAGATGACGTTGCAATTGTCATAAGTGGAAAGTGCCTTCCAACGGTTAGCTCTTCGATGGTTCGGGCGCTTCGTGGTATTCATACTTGGGCATCTAATGTCGGGTTGAAAGCCAACGCGGAGAAGACGGATATGGTGTTTTTTACAAGGAGGTACAAGGTCCCAAATTGGGCCAGGCCTAAGTAGGTAGTAGTAAGGAGGGGTGATCATACAGGAGAAATCTTGCACAATATATGTAGGTAGGGAAGGAGTAGGGTCTGCGGTATACTATGCTGATCCGGAAATAAACAGATCCTACAGGCTGACGGATTACCGTAGCGTTTTCCAAGCGGAAATATTAGCCGTAACCAAAGCAGTAGAAACCCTGACAGAGAATAGCTTAGCTGTAACCGTGTTAACTTTTATATTGACAGTCAACATCAATTAAGGCAATAATCTCGCATAGCACAGCATCTTAATGCGTGTTAGAGTGTAAGCAGTCCATGGAGAGAATCGGGACAGGGATAAGCATATATCTATATTGCATCCCAGGGTATATGGAAATAGATGGGAATAAAAAAGCGGATGAACTAGCTGAAAAGGGCGCATCCCTTGAAGCTTGCTCCGTAGACGTCCCAATTAGACTGAGCGAGATTAAGCGAAGGCGAGAGGTGCACATAATCGACCAAGCGGGAAAGGCGTGGGTACAAGCGCGGGGCTGCAAAGTGTCGGAAATTATGTGTAGGTCTTTCAACCTTAGACTAACAAAGTTGCTTCTATCATTAAAAAGAAACTGACTGACTGGACACTGCCTTCTGGCGTCACATGCCTTTAATTAGGCTTGGTCAGTGATAGCAGATGTAGGAAGTGCGGGTTGGAGGAGGAAACGATCGAGCACGTTCTATGCTCGTGCCATGCGCTTGCCAGGCTAAGACTCCAGCTATTAGGAGTGATACAGCGAGGCTTTGTCCTTCACAGGAACACTCAAAGGGGTGGAGCAAAGGCTTTGCCAAGACAGTCGAACTAATGACCATGTGTGCTACTACCCTAACGTAGTGGACAGTCGAACTAGTCTGAAAACTGAAGCTAAGCGGTCATTCATAATGAGTTATTAGATCATAAGGCCGGAAAACAGCAGTTAACCTCTTTCAACTTAAAATCGGTCGACTTTCTTTCTAAAATATCGTTTTGATTTAACGAAGATTATCGAAATCAATGTTGTGAACACAAACGTCTGCAAACTTTGGATTACATTTTAAAAAATTTATCCAGATTCCTTGTAAAATTTGAATTATGTAGATTTAGGGAGCCATAACTCGAAGAAAAATTAACATATCGTAATGAAATTGGGTACACAATTTTTCCCTATAGCAGAAAATATTTCTAGTAAAAATGGATGGGATCGGTTAAAGACCACAGCAACTTAGATATAAAATAAGTTTAAAAGGGCCGTAGACTAGAATAATAAGCAAAAAATAGTTTTAAATCAATGATATTTCACTTATCAAGTTTCATTTCAAGAGGAAATTGGGAGACATTTTTTTTAAGCGGGCGGTGCCACGTGTTATGTAGAAAAGTAATTTATCTGAAATGAAATGTACAATTGAAGCTCACGATGAGTATATAATGTTCGGTTAGACCCGAACTTAGACACCTTTACTTGTTATACTCAGTTGAGCAGAGCTCACAGGTATATTAACTTTGATTGGATAACGGTTCGTTGTACAGGTATAAAGGAATCGAGATAGATATAGACTTCCATATATCAAAATCATCAGGATAGAAAAAAAATTTGATTGAGCCATGTCCGTCCGTCCGTCCGTTAACACGATAACTTGAGTAAATTTTGAGGTATCTTGATGAAATTTGCTATGTAGGATCCTGAGCACTCATCTCAGATCGCTATTTAAAATAAACGATATCGGACTATAACCACGCCCACTTTTTCGATATCGAAAATTTCGAAAAACGGAAAATAATTCATCACCAAAGATGGATAAAGCGATGAAACTTGGTAGCTGACTTGAAATTTTGACGCAGAATAGAAATTAGTAAAATTTTGGACAATGGGCGTGACACCGCCCACTTTTAAAAGAAGGTAATTTAAAATTTTGCAAGCTGTAATTTGGCAGTCGTTGAAGATATCATGATGAAATTTGGCAGGAAAGTTACTCCTATTACTATATGTCTGCTTAATAAAAATTAGCAAAATCGGAGAACGACCACGCCCACTTTTAAAAAAAAATTTTTTTTTTAATAAAATTTTAACAAAAAACTAATATATTTACAGTATAAAAGTAAATTATGTCAACATTCAACTCCAGTAATGATATGGTGCAACAAAATACAAAAATAAAAGAAAATTTCAAAATGGGCGTGGCTCCGCCCTTTTTCATTTAATTTGTCTAGGATACTTTTAATGTCTAACAAAAATTTACCAATCCTTACGAAATTGGTAGGGGCTTAGATTCTAGGATGATAACTTATTTCTGTGAAAAAGGGCGAAATCTGTTGAAGCCACGCCCAGTTTTTATAACAGTCGACCGTCTGTGCTTCCGCTCGGCCGTTAACACGATAACTTGAGCAAAAATCGATATATCTTTACTAAACTCAGTTCACGTACTTATCCGAACTCACTTTGAATTGGTATAAAAAATGGCCGAAATCCGACTATGACCACGCATACCTTTTCGATATCGAAAATTACGAAAAATTAAAAAAATGCCATAATTCTATACCAAATACGAAAAAAGGGATGAAACATGGTAAATGGATTGGTTTATTGACGCAAAATATAACTTTAGAAAAAAATTTTGTAAAATGGGTGTGACACCTACCATATTAAGTAGAAGAAAATGAAAAAGTTCTGCAGGGCGAAATCGAAAGCCCTTGGAATCATGGCAGGAATACTGTTCGTGGTATTACATATATAAATAAATTAGCGGTATCCAACAGATGATGTTTTGGGTCACCCTGGTCCACATTTTGGTCGATATCTGGAAAACGCCTTCACATATACAACTACCACCACTCCCTTTTAAACCCCTCATTTATACCTTTAATTTGATACCCATATCGTACAAACACTTCCAGGGTCACCCCTGGTCCACCTTTATGGTTATTTTCCCTTATGTTGTCACCATAGCTCTCAACTGAGTATGTAATATTCGGTTTCACCCGAACTTAACCTTCCTTACTTGTTTTATTTTATATTTATCTTAAAAATCGCTTAGGTATGTACATCTGTTCACTATATATTTCTTATCTCATACAGTCCATTACTTGGATATTACGAGTGGAATAAGATTATTCTTCAGCCCCATTCATGAAAGGTACGAAGTGAGTCTCGTCCTTACATGCTTTTAAGTTATTATTTTTCTAGTTTTTGCCGTTTGTTTATACAAATCAAACAAAGCACATTAATTATGGTTTCAATTATGAGGTTTTAAAGTTAATCACCTATTTATTTGAACAAAAAAAACTGTTTTTAAGATATGTTTCACCTGTTCAAAAGTAAACAAAGAACTATTTCTTGGAAAGTAAGTAAAGCGGCATTAAACCTGCAGAAATTCTTACCTATAGCAATCTATGCTTGGTTTTCGCTTGGACAATTTTGGTGAAATCAATAAAAACGGCTTGTCATACAACGTCGAAATCGATAATAAAATTAAAAAAATAAATAAATAAATGTAAGGCGCGACAACCTCCGAAGAGATCTAAGGCCGAGCTTCTCTTCCAATTTGCGTCGTGCCCTTCTTGATTTTTCCTACAAATTGGCCGGACGGGACCTACATGTTTTTTATGCCGACTCCGAACGGTATCTGCAAGGTAGATGAGTTTTCACTGAGAGCTTTTCATGGCAGAAATGCACCCGGAGCGCTTGCCAAACTCTGCTGAGGGGTGACCCCGCTTAGAAAAATTTTCTTCTAATAGAAAAACCTTATTTCTAAAATTTTGATGTTGCTTTGCCCGGGGTGTGAACCTGGCGCATACGGTGTGGTAGGCGGAGCACGCTACCATCACACCACGGTGGCCCCCGATAATAAAATTGGATGCTGATTACCGGCAACTTCCCTTTTTGGATTTGCTTATCATATTTAAACACGGCCACTCTTTATAAACAACAATCTGGCATTTCATTTTATCTCATTTTGAAAAGTTGTTTTATTTATTGAAAATTTCAAAAATTGATGTGAAATATATTGGAAATACCTATCAATTAAAACAAAGGCGAATTCAGTACCAGGTGTTGTTATCTCAACACCTGATTGCTTCTTCTTGATTATTTGCCATGCAACGCCTTGTACAACAATATGTCAGTTAATCGAAATGAATGAAAATTTTCTTTAGACTTGACATTCTTCTACACGGCTTATTAGTTGAATTCGCTTTGCCATCATCTTGTATGGAATCGCCTTGATTAAAACTTTCAAAATTTGTGTTTCAAATCAAAAAAAAAGTTCTTCAAAAAAAAGAGATAAAAACAAGTAAGGAAAGCCATAAAGGTGGACCGGGGGTGACTCTAGAATGTGTTTGTACGATATGAGTATCAAATGAAAGGTGTTAATGAGTATTTTAAAAGGGAGTGGCCCTCAGTTTTATATGTGAAGACGTTTTCGAGATATCGACCAAAATGTGGACCAGGGTGACCCAGAACATCATCTGGTGGGTATCGCTAATTTATTTATATATGTAATACCACGAACAGTATTCCTGCCATGATTCCAAGGGCTTTTGATTTCGCCCTGCAAAACTTTTTCATTTTCTTCTATGGTAGATTTCACGCCCATTTTACAAAGTTTTTTCTAAAGTTATATTTTGAGTCAATAAACTAATCCAAATACCATGTTTCATCCCTTTTTTCGTATTTGGTATGGAATTATGGCATTTTTTTCATTTTTCGAAATTTTCGATATCGAAAAAGCGCCCGTGGTAAACTCCTGTAAAAACGAACAACGGCAACCTTTCTCCCAAAAAGGGGGATCCTGCAAAAAGCGTCAACTATTACGGAATCAGCCTTCTTACTATCGCCTTTAAGGTTGTGTCGCTTGTATTGTTGAAACAATTTAAGCCCATCTTGAATGAGATATCTTTAATTTGATGCTAGGTAGGCAATTGAAAAGTAAAGTCCTCTCTCGGCAAAGGAAAGTCACTTATCTCACCCGTCCTGCTATATGGCGCCGGAGCATGGACCAAGACAATATCAGATGCGGCGGTTCTGGGAGTGCTCGAGAGAAAAGTTCTTCAAAATATTTGTGGACCTCTTAGCGTTGGCGAGTTCCAAGCTGTATGAGCTTTACGATCTGCGTAACACATAAAAACATAGTTAGCGAATTAAACACAGCGGTTCGCTAGCTAGGCCATGTTATGCAAATGAAAGATGATGCTCCGGCTAAGAACGTATTTTATCGGAAACAGAGAAAGGCGGCCACCACTTCACTGGCAGAGAAAGCGAAAAAAGCATCTGCGGCAACGTATGCATACAAGAGGATGCTGGGTATTTACGGCAAATCTCAAGTCCATACTTTATTATGGAGTTCTGGTTTGGTGGACAGCCAAACAAAAAAAATACTTATACTAAAAAACTAGGAGGGTATGCGAATTATGATCAACTTAACTGGAGCTCTAAAAACTACCCCTACAGCAACATTGCATTATTCACATCCCGCCTGCTGTCTGGCCAAGAATATAGCGTTAACTGCAACAAAGTTTAAGGCCTAGGGTAAGCTTGAGTGCAGTCCGCATGATCATAGGAGTATAGCAATATATGGCGAAAAAACTACATGGTCCCGTTCCTAAGCCTCAAAAGAGTTGTTGGAGCCACAATAGAATCCGAGGGTTCACGCAAGGCTGCGGAAATGGCAGAAAATATTATTCACGTGTATACCGAGTGTTCAAAATTAACGGAAAGGGTTGGCTCTGCTGTTTACAGTGTCGATTCAGAAATAAATAGATCCTACAGGCTGACAGATCACGCCTGTAGTGCCTAGGCGAAAATTATGGCTGTGAAGAAATTCTAGATGAAGTATGCGTAAGCTGCAGTCGCGTCAATATGTATTGATATTCAGGCGGTCATTAAGGGAATAATCTCACACAGTGCTTCATCAAAAAGTATTGTAAATCAGGTCGGACCACTTATCTTTACTGGTTTCCCGGTCATAAAGGGATATAAGATAACGAAAAGGCTGAGTTTACAAAGAAGTGTCCTGCACTCGAAAGGAGCTTTCTCAGTGAAAAGGGCTTTCTCAGTGAATTATGTTTCTTTTTGGATTTGGTCGGCGTTCCACAGTAGGCAATTTTTATTTTGAAATGTCTTCTCACTGTCACTGAGATTATATTGCGTCCATATTGTATATTTTTTGGGTCAAGCAGGGACACTTCTGGGACCATTTTGGGTAATTTCTAGACTTTTTTGTAATAGTGTAAGAACTATTCTGGAATTATTTTGAGATAATTTGTGATGGTTTTAGGCACTATTCCGAGATCATTTTGCAAACATTTCGGGATTATTCGCACGGCCACCTCGCTATAGTTTCGGGATCCTTTTAGGATCATCAGCTTGGGAGCCATTTCGAGATGTAAACTTTTCAATAACAAACTGATATTTTTCGATAACAAATCGATAAAAGTCGATGGCGAATATATAACAATTCGACTTTTTTCGATAAATTTCCAAAAACTTATTTATAACTTTTCGATATCAAATCCCTTTTATTTAGTTTTTTTATAAGTAATCAATAACGTGGGCTATCGTTAACAATTACTCTTCGATGACAAATTGCTAACTACACTAAACCTCGACGATAACAAACGGACAAATTATTAAAAATAAATATATAACACACCCTTAAACTATCGATAACAATTAAAAAACTCGTCGATGACAGTTGATATATTTCCTTTCCTCTCTTCTCATCTCCTCTCCCTTAATCTTCCTTATTCTTTTTTCTTTCCTTTCCTTTTTAAACGAACGAGGCAACTGAGAGTACAAAAGCAGCGCAGGCTTAGGAATATTAATTTATTTGATTTTAAAACGTTGTAAGTGAAGAACGCTTATTATTTCTCTGTAAGCTAAAATATTGTGACGATTTTGGGGAAATTGTTGATCCTGTACTTCTGTAATATATTCAAATAATCAGTATTACAAAAAGTTCTTTATTTACAACACACCTATGGTAGGGGTACTTCACAATTAACTTACTCGTGTACTTCACTTATGGCGTGTTAAAATCAAATTGATTTATTGTTAATCAGCTTACGCTGCTTTTAACGCTCAGTTGCCTCGTTCGTCTATTTTTTCTAGGGTATAGACTTTTCACGAACAGCCTTCTCGAATAGTTGCTTCTTATTCCACGTTTCTGTATCACATAGTTGGTTATTTAGCGATATACATGTACATATATGCGTGAGAAATGTCATCTTCGCTCTTAGCTTTGCTTTTTACATGTAAGTATGGCTGCTTGCTTTTCTGTTGTTGTGTATTTGTATACTAGCAGCATAGTGACGTATCGAAACTGCTAATGTTCTCGTTCACAGACCAAAACCTTTATTTTGCTTGTAATACGGTCGTTCTCTGTGAGAAACCGAAACTAGAAGTGCCGGTATTTAAGCAGTGATTATTTAAAAATATTTTAAATGAAAATATCTATTTCGGGAACTGTTATTTGCGATATATGGCACCTTGTGACATTGAAGGACGATATATTGGGTCTCAAACATTTTCATTTCGATATTATCGGGTAGCCGATATTTGTAGAACGATATTTGAAATGAGTAACGTATCGATACTTTGCATTCGATATGTTGTCCCTGTTTTAGCCTAACCTTGTACTAACGATAAATGAGGAACTGTTTTGGTATAATGTTGATTTAACTTTTGTAGTTCTTTAGATGTTTCTCTTTGCGCTTTTTGCGATGATTTCCGTAAGTTCCCAATAAAGCAATAAAACACTTTTTATATTTTTAATTCAATAATTTATTTATACATTTATTGCATTAAATGAAACTGATATATATTTTTATGTATATCTATATATTTAGATGAATACTTTGGTTTATCATTTTTGTTTTCACCATTTCTTTTTTTTTCACTTATATAGATTATATATGCATGTATGTAAGGAGCTATGGTATAGTTTTCTTTCAATGAAGTTTTGCAATTATTTATTTCTTATTTATACATTTTTTGTTTTTGCATTAATGAATATTACCGAATTTTCTTCAAATTTATATATGTATATATGTGTGTGTATGCATGAAAAGCATGGGAGCATTAGCCATACACACGTATAAGCATGCGATATTTGTTAACAACTGCAAAATGCAAATAGGGAGGTGTACTTTAGTGTTGTACAATATGCAACAGTCGGGCAAGGCGATGTCATGAGTGCACGCTTTTTGTTCTGAATGTCGCGTGATGATGCGTGGGAGATGATGTCTGCGTTATGTGTATGTAAATTTCTCGAATTCTGTATGGTATCTAGTATGAAATAAAACCAGCAAGCCTCATTGGGTTTATTTAACACAAAGCAGTTACTAACATTCACCTTTAACTATTGCATGGTGTTTTTGGCAAATGACGTGACATCTTTATCACGTGCAAATGCGCAATTTACTATGAAAATATTATTCATTATCAGTGTCGGTGTTGTCGTTAGAAACGATATATTTTGTTTTACCCTATGAAACTATGTGGTAATAAAAAACATTTGACAGATTTAGAAAGAAATGGCGGCTCTGCTTCAAGAAATGGCAAAAGCTATATATTCCAACAGAGGAACCAAAAACATTGTTCCTCTAAATTCTGGCACAATTAATATTTTGAAACTGGGGCCTAAAACACAAACCCGTGATGGGACGTTAGTATGGTGTATCGCCTTCGACAAACAAAACAAAATCTCGCCACTCACGGAATGATACGAAATGGACATTTCCTCTGAGCAGCTTGGTGTCTCTTCCAGTCCATCTACCAGATTAGGAAAAGATAGGTATAAAGAAGGCCTGTGGGTGGACTCATTCGCGAAGAGCGAGGTATACATACGTTTTCTCGGACGGTCAAGCAGCACTCATAGCGCTTAATTCTCAGCTCGCATCGTCAAAGGCCACCAGTAACTGCAAGAAGACGCTTAGTACTGCAGAAAATTTCTCAATTATTACGCTCATATCGGTTCCTGATCACAAGAGCATTAAGGGCAACGAGAAGGCAGATGATCATTCAATGGCTAAGAACCACTGTGCATGAGCATTTGTTTGCAAAATATGATAAAAAATAGCCTTATTCGATGTTGCCACTCTACTTGTAGAGCGACTACTTAAACGAAAGAGAAAAACAATCTTAGGCTGTATGCGAGTTAACCTAAATTTCTACCTAAATAGAGAACAAACTTTAATAACTGGACTGTCGGTAAGGCAATGCAAAATAAAAATTTTGACTTTTCAACCTAAATTCAAATATTCATTTCACAAACAAAAATATTGATTTGTATATGCAAATAAATGGCTCTTTTCCATTCAATTTAAATAAATCATAGATCATAGAGCGATGATCCCTGCTGCGATTAAGGTCCGATCGATTGTACGTGATGGTGAGCTCAATTTTGTTCAAGCTGATGTTAGCGACACAAGAATTGGATCCTTATCAAATATGGGCCGCAATCTGAACATATTTGGTAGCCAAGTGCACTAATTGGTTTAACGAAGTTATTAGAGGCGTACCAACATCACAGTATTGACTTCGAGATTGTGGAAAAGGTCACTGTGCACTATGTCCGAAAAAAATCTTGTAAAACGGAGCCACTGCATTTTCTTGAATTGCTATCTTGGGATAGGTACTTACCGCGGACTCTAATTGACCTCTGTTCTTTTTAAGCGTGAAAACAGATCAAAAATAACAAATTTCCCGTATTGTTATTATTTTCTTAGCAGAAATAAACAATTTAGGTTTTCAAATCAACTCGCATAGTTTTGACCGATTTTTCCTAAATTATTGCAATGCTGGAAAGTTCCAGTGGAATATTAGTTTAGGTACCTAATATTTAGGCGAACTCACACTCAGCCTTAATATATGTATATAAACTTTTTGCCACGTTGTTTGTCCCTGATCGACTCCTAAGCTACTTAACCGATTTCAATCAAATTTGCACAACGTGTGCAGTTTGATCTAACATGAATAATAGGATAGGTTTCCTGTGAAGTTTCTTTCTGGGAAGTAGACCATCAACATATTGAGTTCTTGGTTCGATTTACCTGAATTGGTTTTTATGACACATTTTCGGGAAATGGAGCAGGGACCGACTGGGACTTGAACTAGGACTGGGACTGCGACTGCTGAAACTTGGACTTGGGGTGGGACTAGGACTGGGAAAAAGGGATGGAGAAAAACTAGAGAGAAGAGAAAAGGCGGGAAGGAGAAAGAGATAAAGTTAGACGAAGATAGAGAGATATGGATAGAGGGAGCGAAAAAGAAGCGAGGGAAAAGACAGAGAGGAAGAAAGAGACGCAGAAAACGAGAAAAACAGAGGGAAGAGTGAATAAAAACATACGGAAAATGGTTAGAGAGGGAAAGGGATAGTAAGAAGAAAAAACTGGTTGAAAGTTATGCAGATAGACCAAAGCTAGGACAGAGCAACGTCTGCCGGGTATGTTAGTATATGGTGATCCAGTTGAAGCAGAATGTATGCATAGCTCTTGCCTTTATGTTACAAGAGCATTGTTACCTTACTCAAAAGCAGCTCCCCTCTTTTCACGTTTTTGATGGAAGATATATTGTTGTAAAGTAAAACAAATAGCAGTGAGCTCGGAGTTTGTATTTATGTCTGATTTACGCGCAACGGTTGTTTTGTTCTTTGCTTGTTTTACTCTGATACATATATCGCACACTTTTGTATGCATTTCCATATCTAAACGAGCAGTTTAAACTTTTATTGCATATTTATAGGCGAACACACATGTTTATTTAATTTAATACTTTTTTTACCAATTTCTAACTTAATTTATAAGGTAAGATTGTTTTTTTAGAAAGCGTGTATTCACATGCGTAATAATTTAGTTTTTTTGTAATTATTTTAACTTTCTTTCATTTAATTTTTTCAATTTTTGTATTTGCTAATGGCGTTATTTGCCCACTTATTACTAAATATTCGTTTGTCATGGAAATTCATACAAACAACAAAATTTTCACTAAATATTTATTAGTAGATATATATATTTAGAGTACACTAGTTATAGAACCAAGTAAACAGTAGTATATTAAGCTGGGTCGATTTATTAACCTATATCGCGCCATCGATTTTTCGATAGCTTTTGGGCATAGGAAAAAAAGTTCCACTAAGCATACCCAAAAAAATAATTTTCGAGCCAGCAAAATTTGAGTTTTTTGACTTTTTTCTTTGATTTTAAGGTTTTTTTCATGACATACTTAAAAAATTTTCATTTGATTTTAAAATTTTCATGTATACGCTGTCCGACTCAAAATTGTCCGCTAAAAACTTTGGCGATAACACTTTTTTGAAAAAAAATATTTTTTGGGCTTTGAGGAGTGTTTTGGTGAAAAAATTTATTGCCATTTTTTTTAAGGGTTTCTTCAGAAACGTGCAAAAGTGTTGCCGATGAAAACGAATTTGTCACATAGTTCCTATCCCACTTAACATTATTCGATAAAATCGTTGACGATTTTTTCAGACAACCATCTATGCCCAATACGTAAGCTTGTGGTAAAATTTGATGTCTCTAGCTGTTAAAATGAGGCAGAAATGGCGCAGAAATGGCGAAACCCCTCTTATTGAACAATCGATTGTACGGGAGGTATATGCTATAGTGGTCCGATCCGGTCGATTCCAACAAGTATCAAATCCCCCATCAAAATATGCCTGCTTACCAAATTTCATCAAGATATCTCAAAAATTGAGGGACTAGTTTGCGTTCAAACAAACGGACAGACGGGCATGGCTAAATCAACTTAGCTCGTCCCCTGATCATTTTGGTATACTTATTGCTGGGTCTAACGGAAACATATACATAAAAAAATGAATTGGAGCCTTGAAAATGAAAAAAATCGATTTCGACAAAAACAAGTCCCAAAAACCAAAACAAAAAAATTTTTTTAAGAACTGTTAATGCCAACAACGGTTTTACGCATAATTTTAAGTGGGATAGGAACTATGAGACAAATTCGTTTTCATCAGCAACACTTTAGTACGTTTCTGAAGAAAAAAAATGGCGATTTAAACTGTTATCGCCAAACTTTTCAGCGGACAATTTTGAGTCAGACAGGGTATACATGAAAATTTTAAAATCAAATGAAAATTTTTTTAAGTAGGTCATGAAAAAAACCTTAAAAATCAAAGAAAAAAAGTCAAAAAACTCAAATTTTGCAGGCTTAAAATTTATTTTTTTGGGTATGCTTAGTGGAACTTTTTTTCCTGAGCCCAAAACCTATCGAAAAATCGATGGCGCGATATGGGTTAACTTTCGTCCATGCAAATCAACCCAGCTTAATGTATATAATGTGTATGTAAGTATGTGTATTTTAATGCATGCATATTAGACTGGATTGATTTTATGTTACAAAAAAAGAGTTGTAAATGTAGACCCAGGTAGTTAAAAGCTGACATAAAAAATGTAAAGACCTTGAATGGCACGTATCCAAAAAAATTTATGATTTTGAAAACTTCTCAAACGTTAGCTTTAAATACAGTGGTGAACTTTTTCAACTGTTTTTTACCCAATGAAATACCTATATGTATATTAACCTGGGTCGATTTGTATGGACGAAAGTTAACCGATATCGCGCCATCGATTTTCGGTAGGATTTGGGCTCACGAAAAACAAGTTGCACTACGCATACCCAAAAAAATAATTTTCGAGCCTGTTAAAAAAAATGACGAAAGGGTACATTTTTCGACCAAAACACTCCCCAAAATCCAAAAAATATTTTTTTTTCTTCAAAAAACTGTTGTAAAACGTTGGCGATAACAGTTTTTTGAAAAAAATATTTTTTGGGTTTTGGGGAGTGTTTGGTCGAAAAATTTACCCTTCCGTCAATTTTTTTTTTGCAGGCTCGAAAATTATTTTTTGGGTATGCGTAGTGGAACTTTTTTTCCTGATCCCAAATCCTATCGAAAATTTACTGGCACGATATCGGTTATTAAATCGGCCCAGTCTAATGTATATGCAATTAATATTTCATATTTGTTTTTTGTTTTTTATTCATATATTAACAATTTGAAGATAGTTTAACTTCTTTTTAAAGGCATTAAAGTTGAATGCATCCTAAGTCAATACAAGGAAGGTTCGTTATATTTTTGATTACGTACTATGTATAGATGTATGAATGCATTGTATGTATATAGTGTGATTGATTAACTCGTTCTCGTACCTACATATGTATGGCTATGTTTATGTATGTAGACTTTATATTTATATATTTATATGTATATAGCATGCTTTACTTAAGTACGCACTTGCATCTAATTAAGATACTTTGTATGTTTTGAAGCCTTCGCCTTAGCAAACTATTCGAGCTTTAGTAAATATTTGTATTTGTTTATATGTATATAGCAGGTGTATATAAACGTGAAACATATAAATAAATATGCCAATAACAAATACTAGTATTCTTTGGTTTTATAGTTAATATTAAAGCAGCACATTTTTTATGTAAGTACACACATACATATGTATGTATGTTAGAACGGGTCAAATTTATTTTCCATCAGGTATATCAAAACCGTAATCTACATATGATTCTAAGAAAAATTGCTGAATAAGCCATAGCTCTTAGTCCGATTTCGAGTCCCCTCCTTTTGCAAAATAGACATTTTACCATATGAATGTAGGGTTTGCCCAAAAAATCTTCATAGCTTCTGATATAATTATAGGTAAAATATTGTAACGAATTTTGGGGAATTCCGCTTATTCCACCTCTTTTGCTAATGTTCGAAACGCTTAACTGTTGAATAAATAACTCCAATATTCAATAATGAAAAATGGTCTTTATTAGACTACTTTGAGAGTACTTTACAATTACAATTATACTTCACTAATGGCGTGTTTAAACTTATTAGTTATTCCTCAGCTGGCGCTGCTTTTATACTCTCAGTTTTCTCGTTCATCCATTTCTCCTAAGGTCTAGTCATTTCGCGAAACTGTATTCCAGGGCAATTGTATCCCTTGCTTGGTTATTAGCTATATACAAGTATAGCTATTTGTAGTTTATGTTTCTCTTATAGCCATATGCATGTGTATGGGTGAGTAACTACTTCTGCTGATGAATACATGTGTGTGCGTGAGTAATCTCTTCGTCGCCTTCTATAGATGTGTGTAAATGATGATTAATGTGTTTATGTAGCTTGCTTTAATGCCTCTGCCGTGCGTCCACTTAACAACAGCTTAGTGATGTTAAAATTCGCCACAATATCATACTGGGCTTACTTTAAAGGTATTTTACGTACATTTCAGAATCTGTATTAATATCTATAGTGCTTTTGAATTTTAGTAGAGATATCAGGCTTAAATTATGAGAAATTAGCCTAAAATGAACTTTTAACTACTATATTATCATTTTTTTAACAAATTTCTTATAGAAAAATTTGTTTCTTTACAGCTAAAAAAGAGAAGAACATTTCCAACAACTTTCATTCAGACAGTTTTTCTTTTTTCGAATTCGTTTTAGTAAAAAAAATTGTTCATACCATCAATGCCAACAGTTAGTGATGATCCAACATACGAGCCACTTGGAACAGATATGGAAAGAGGTGAAGCACACATTTCAAATGAAGCAGTTGCAGAAGTATCTGTTACAATGAAACGAGGATGCTATACGATACGATGCTATAAATTTTGCTATGATGTGTGACAAATTCGGTGTTTCAGATAGAGTTGCTGCATGTTTAACAACAGCCCTTTTCGAAGATGTAAATTTTAGAGATTTTCTTGGTGAACTTGTCATAATGGATAAATCTAAAGTTGCAAGAGAAAAAAATAAAGCTAGATATGAAGTGCATCGTAAACGATACATAGATTCCAACATAACTGCATTTTCTTTCGATGGCAGAAAAAATGATTCATTAACTAGAGAGAAATTTTATGAGAAATTTCATACAAATATGGTAAAAGAACCCCATTTAGTTTTTCTAAAACAGCCTAATGCTGAATTACTTGGATATGTTAATTTGGGTGAAGAAGAAAATGCAAAACACAAATTAAAAAAATTAAATGAATTATTCAATAGCAAAAAACCGTGAATAGGTCAATTAATTGGCACATGCAGCGATAGAGAACCACCTAATACTGGAATAGAAAATGGTGTTATAAGACTTTTTGAAAAGGATTTAAATAGACCACTGCATTGGTTTATATGTTTGCTTCATTTCAATGAATTACCATTTGGTCATTTATTCAGAGGATTAGATAAAACAGTCACGAATGAAGAGCAAAAAAGGTTTTAAAGAATAATAACATGACATTACTTTTATTTTGAAAAATACGTTAAAATGGTCAATTCTAAGTAAAAAAATAATTTTTTTAATAAATTACATTAAAATTATAAAAATTGTGTTTTTTGCCTATTACTTGAAAATATAGGTTCTTTTGAAATTTTTTTCTACTAAAATGAATTCGAAAAAATAAAAACTGTCTGAATGAAAGTTGTTGGAAATGTTTTGAACTTATTTTAGCTGTAAAGAAAAAAATTTTTCATAAGAAATTTGCTACAAATAATAATATAGTAATTAAAAGTTCATTTTAAGCTAATTTCTCATAATTTAAGCCTGATATCTCCACTAAAATTCTGAAATGTACGTAAAATACCTTTAAAGTAAGCCCAATATGATATTTTTCCTATAATTCTATCAGAAACTATGAAGATTTTTTGGCCAAACCCTACATTCATATGGCAAAATGTCTATTTTACAAAAGGCGGGGACTCGAAATTGGACTTAGAGCTATGGTGTCTTCAGCAAATTTTCTTATAATCATCTTTAGATTACATCTTTGCTATACTCCTGATGGAAAAAACCTCCTGCATACAATTTGACTCGCTTCTAATATATGTCTTTGATAGTATACATAATTCTTTGTTTGAAGTTGAAATTCATTTGAGCTACTTTTTTGTGGGTTTTACACCATTCCTTAATATTAAATATGTACATATTATATGTATATGTGGATATAAGCGTTGTATTTGTAAATATAAAATAAACAGCTCTTTCAAAAACAAAAAAAACCACTGAGGCCAAAAATTTATTCGTTTTTATCGAAGGATTTATACTTTTAAGCTCCATTTTCACCTTCAGTTAATCACTTATCTGTAGGTTATCGAAATTCTCGTTTTCACCATGCTAATTGAAGCTTCAACTGTCATTTAAGTGCAAGGCAAGAGTATAAACGAACGTTAGCTGGTTTGTTTGTTTTTTTTTTCGTTTATCCACAATAGATTTTTTCCGATTTGTTCTACAAAATATTCTCATTTATCAATTTCACTTTCTCCATTACCACAACTACCCGTCAAATAAGTTGACAGGTAGAACGGCTGTCGCAAATGGTCAGAGAATGGAAGAAACGTTAATTGAATTGCCCCTTTGAATTTTCAACCAACTTTTCTTTTCTTTTAGAAAATATATGCAGTCAGTTAAGCAAACATTTAGAAATATGTATGTAAATGATACAATCTTTCAGTCATTAACAAAAATGTTTGAATAAAACTATTAACCAAATGATTCAAGTAATCGAACAGTAATTGAACAGGTGATCCAGACGGTTTTCTATTGTGAGCATTTGCAAACATTTGGTTGGAATGTAATGTATCGCATTTCCTTCCAATTTTCTTTAAATGCGATAAAATGCATAGCCTTTTAAATGAGTATTTGTATTAGGAAATGCTACGCATTTTAGATTTTAAGCTTAAATTACGCATTTATTTCAATGTAAATGTAGTATTAGTTTAATTTATTTATTTATGGATCAGACATGGGGGATCCAGGGTTTTATTTATGTAAACATCCCATTTCTCAAAACAGGGTCGTGAGTATCATACTTTTCTTTGATTTTTATGCCCACATCAAACAATTTTTAATGGAAAATCTTTAAAAGCATTTGTTATTTTAAGATGTTTGAAAGAGTTAGCTGCGCCCAAAAGTAAAATTACTCGAAAAGTTCTTTACTACAAGTACTACATACATATATATGTATGTATATTATACTGAGTCGAAAAAAAAAGTTGCTAATGTCCGCCCCTAAATTTAAAGATTATGTTGAGAGGGTTTCGGAAAAATTTTATTTAATTTATTTTTTTTTTTTTTGATCCTTCGAAATACAGCCGAAAAGGTTTTTTCGTTGTAACTTGGTTTTAAAATTGATATGTCATTATTTTGGCCTTGAGAAGCTTCACATTTCCGTTTAATGTCCTTCTAAGCTCGTTTTCTCATGATTAGTTCAGCTAACAAAGTTGTACCCCCCCTAATGTATCCTTTTTTCCTTACCAAACGAAAGTACTTAAAAATTCAATGAAAATGTTGCTTTGAAACCATATTACTAAAGTAATAACCAAAGAAGTTATAGCACTTTCAATATTTATTGCAACTGTTATTTTACCTGATTCTTATTATACTTAGACCTGAAACTCATGAAAAATATATCGTTTTTTGGCCATATTAATTGTTTAATATTGTGATTGTAGGCTGCTTTTTCCAGCGTCGAAAGTAACTCATCTAAATTCGTTATTTCGTCAACAGTCACGAGATTAAGTAAATTATATTTTTTATGTTTTAAATGCGCATAAATTTGTATATTGGAGATCTCCTTATTTTTGTTATATTGTATAGTTGATTTTACTCGCGGTATCTTTTTTGAAAAGTCGTATGAAAATTTATCATAAACTTGTACTTTATTATCGTTAGAAGTCGAATCATTTAAACTTATTTTTTCGTTGGGACAAAACCCACTTTTTCGTAGAGATTGAGGCTTAAGTAAACAAAGTACTATCTCCGTTTTTCGAGTTTAGCCTCCAAAAAATAAATATCGGCTTACGAAGTTCGAAGTTCGAAATTCTACATTTCGAAATTTTTTTTTTTTTTTTGTTAACGCGTTCAGCAAATTGAAAAAGTAAAAATGTGGTCGTAGTCCGCTCTTTTACCTTATTTGAAGGGCTGAATTCTTTTTTTTGAGAAGTCAGAGTCTGACTGTATTCAGAAGTCAGAGTCTGACTTTTCACCTCGTATAACAGCTGTTATACTAAATTTCTCAAAGAAAGAATTCAGCCCTTCAAATAAGGGAAAAGAGCGGACCACGCCCAACTTTGTTAGCTGACCTAATCATGTGAAAACAACTTCATAGCTTAAAAGGACATTAAACGGAAATGTGAAGCTTATCAGGGCCAAAATAATGGCATATCAGTTTTAAAAATCGGACGTCAAATAACCAAGTTACAACGAAAAAACCTTTTCGGCTGTATTTCGAAGGATCAAAAAAAAAATTTAAAAAAATTTTGCCGAAACCCTCTCAACATAATCTTTAAATTTAGGGGCGGTCATTAGCAACTTTTTTTTTTTGTATGGGGACCAACCCAGTCTAATGTATATATTTAACTTGGAAGATGTTTAAAGCTGATTTCAAATCAATTCGCCCCAAAACATTTCAACTTTGCACTGTGTATTGAACAAACATAGTTATTATTATTATTTTTTTTGCAATTAATATACATAAATACATATTTTTTGTTATTTATTAGCAAATTCATGAACAATTCAACACTTAGAATGATTTTTTTGTATATATTTTATATGCATTTTAACCAGTTTATATGAGTTTATATTTATTTAAATGTGATTGTTTGATCTGTTTTCTTTGGTACTTAATGTATTATTTTTTATTTTTGCTATATTTAAATGTTTTATGCATGTATGTATGTATAATAGTATATGTATATACAAATAACTTCTATGATTTTTTTGTATTTCCCATCGATAGCTTTGTTTTTTTTAAGTGTTTATAATTTTTACTTTTTGCTAATATTGAACTCATAACATTTTAATGGAAACTCACAAAACTATTCGATTGAATGTTTTTGTATTTTAACTATTATTATATTATTGGCCGCGCATTAACTAATTTTCAGCTTTTCGAAAAACTGATACCATTACAAGTTATTTTTTTTATGCATTGAATTCTTAAGAATACCTGGGAGATCTTTTCTCATAGAAGTACAAATTAATTTCGCGGACAAAATATCTTTTTTACTTCATAACCCAAAGATTTTGTAGTATTTCTAAGCCAAAATTCAATTATTGAAACAACTTATTTAAAAATTAATAATTTTTATTGAATGCACTCTTTTTAGCTACTCTTGTGTTTCAGTCAACCTAGGAGTTATAAACATATAAATAAATAAAGGGTTAAAAGTTTCATCATTTTGGGAAAATCTTCCAGGTAGTATCCTATATCTCAAACAAAATCTTGCAGACTAGTGATAGCACGTTGCAAGTACTGAGTGAGTAGTATAGATACTTTTCCAAAAAATACTCTAGTTTCTCGTACACGATGTTTTTACCTCGACAATTTTCGGCGAAACTTTACCAAGTTCCAATGATCTAAAGGCTTAAATTTAACAAACTACAGTCCATTACCACAATAACTTGAGTAAAAATTTAGATGTCATCACCAAACCGGGTACACGAGCTTATTTGAACTGAAGCCCAACTTCATTGGGCAAACCCTTAACGCTTTGCAAGGACCTCAAATTTGGCCAAAGCAGCGCGCAGACAACTCCTTAGAGGGAAATTTAGTTTAATTTAATTATTTTATTATTTTTTAACAAATAATTTGCTTGGAAGCTGCTTCGTGTGAAAATCTTACGACATGAGTATATGACGATACGCTTCGAATCCCCGCCTTGCTGGTCGAAACGAAAGCGTTTATGATCTCGTATCAAAGATTTAGGGCGCATTCCCGTCAAACGCCGATTCGGAAGCGTGCATTGATAATGCCTCTCTCTCGATTCGCGTGCAAGTGCATGTCATTTCCTTCCACTTTTTGTGCAAAACTCTTATAATTTTGACAGTAGTTCAACCGGATTATTTCAAGAAGTTGCTGCAGCGGGGATTTTGAGCCATAGATAAAGGGGCATGCTGTTAGAGAAGTTAAGAGAAGAAAAAAATGTTCGGTTGGTCTGGTATTAAGATGTACACGATGGGTGGCGGTCAAGTCCGGGTTTGGCTGCAGTGATTATGGTTCCTTTGGTTGCAGCTCCGGATTACGGCAAAAAACCCAACCCAAAAAAGAACAAAATTTTTGTGATAGGAGAGGTGTTAAATTGATTAAGCGGTTCTTGAATAAATACGAATATGCGCTACTATGTCATATAAATTATTTGGTAGCCATAGCAGTGTGCCATCCGTTAAACCCGACGGACTATATCGGCAGATCCCATTATTAGAATTGACATGGAACACCCTGTAGTGCATTTCGTTGCCAGCAGGTGTGTAGTGCCGTACAAAAAATAAACTTTTAATTTTCGGGCTTGAGATTTTTGTACCCAGCGGGTAGACGGTGCATGGGAGCGACATTTTTCGCTGGTATAATTACTTCGCCAGGGGTCTTGGCCGAAAAATCCAGGGACAATGAAAAAAAGAAAGAAAAACAATTTTTGTTTTCTAAGGTACATTCGTGCGCTTATGGCTTTAGGTAAACGTGTGCGATACCACAGCGTATGTAAGATAATTTTTTTACGGCAACGAAACGAGTCATATGCGAAGAGTATTAGACTTTTGTGATCCGATCTTGGAGTACTCCACAAATTTATAGGTACCAAGATAATTGTTTTCATGTTACTCTAGTCAATTGAAATAATATTGGGTCTAACAGAAATCGGAAATATATTTTTTTTAATTCCAGTAGTAATCCATTGAGATTTGAGACTGCCAAAAATTTTATATTTCAGGGAAAAAACGATTTCGAATAGCTATAAGTGCATACAAATTTATTGTGTATATATATTTAAATAATGTATATTTATATATATATATGAGTATTATGAATGTTTAGTAAATTTTAACGCCAAATACATATGTACGTACTTACATGTATTTATAACGCAAGTAAACGAAATACACACATACATATGTACATATGTGAAACGAGTTTTTTCTTTACTACTTAGTGTATACAAGTTTTGGAAATTTTTTCAATTTTTACTTATATTTTAGCAGCTAAAAATATCAATCTAACTAAAACTTACGTTAAATAAAAATTTACCCAAAATTGACTAATGCCATTTCAAAAAACAACCGCGCATATGTATTAAGTATGAATGTCATAAAAAGCTACATATTGTCTTGGAACGATTTATATTTAATGTATGTATATTAATTTGTTTAATTTCTGTGGATTTTTCTAATTGGTGTCGCTGTAATGTTTCTATTTTATTTTTACTTCTTGTCATACGAAAATCAAAAGTAATTTTTAAACACTTGTATTAATTCTAAGCCCCAAATTAAAAAAATTAACTAAAGTGTAAAACTAATTTAACTAAAAGTGAATAAAATTAATTTTAAAAGATATATCCACATAATTACTAATATATATAATATATATACATATACATATATATATAATTTTTTTTTTTTTTCAATTTAATTTCTTAAAACACAAGTAACAAATAAATTGCATTATACATATCTTCTTTTGATCAATTTTCTTTCAATGCATTTATACTTTTGATGAACAATATAATTTTTTACGTGTAGTAATACTTTTCGTTCCATGTGTGCACACTTTGCCTTACATTTTTTTCCATACATTTCTTTTTTAAATTTAACTAAATTTCAACCCCAAAATTTTGTTTTTATGCGAATTTTTTTAAACTTTGTTAATTTTTATTCATATACTATTATGTGTTACCTACTATATATTTGAATATAGTATTGTTTAGTTTTCTCTTAACGATTTTGAGATTACATACCAACACCAATGACTCGTTATACGTTGCCTGCAAGTAAATATAAAATATTTGTATATGTCAAAAAAGAAAAGGGGAAATGCTACAAATCTTTGAACAAATTTTAGTTGTGCGGGGTTATTTATAAGTATGTAGTGTAAAAAACTAAATCTTTCCCCGAATCATTTATTAAATTGATTTTGTTTTATCGGCCTATTGATAAAGGATTCAGGTTCGATTCGAACTCAAGGCCAGAACAATAATTTTTTTTTTAAGATTATTGTTTTTTTAATTAAAAAAATTATTGTTATGGCGTCTAGCTCGAATCGAACCCGAATCCTTTATCAATAGGCCGATAAAACAAAAACAATTGTTAATAAATCAAGAGCACCTGGGAATGTCAAACAAAGTAATTGACAATAAACAGATCCAACATTATCAGTGTCTTGCAACAGATGGCGGAACGCTGAATAAATATAGTTGATAAAGAGGAATAGAAGTAGCAATTTATCAGTCAAACAAACCACCGCTGTATAGCTAAATGGTTAGCGCAGCGTGCCTAAAGCGTACTGATGATGAATGCTTAGCACTCTTCGAAATGGATCTATCTGCGCAGCTATGGCAGGTTGTCTGAAAAATTTTCTACTTACTATTCCAAAAACAAAATACAATTTTTCAATTATAGAAAAATTAAAAAAACAATAGTCTTTAAAAAAAAAATTATTGTTCTGGATTGAGCTCGAATCATTTATTAAATTATTCCAAAATAATACTAAAAAAGTCCCAAAGAATTCCTGACATGATCCTGAAAATGTCATAAAGTAAACACCAAACGTTCCGAAAGTAATACCAAACTGGTCGCGAAGTAACCATGAAAAATGTCCCGAAAGCAATACCGAAATAATGCGAAAAAAGTTCCACATGGTCTCGAAACTAATCCCGAAAAAGTTCAAAAGTAGCCGTAAAATAAATAAAAAATTAATGCAAGGCGCGTTATACCTCCGAAAAGATTTAGGCCGAACTTCTCTTTCTATTTTCATCGTGGTCCTTTGAATTGTTTCCTTACAAATTGGCGAAACAGAACCTACATGTTATACGGCCACTCCGAACACCATCTGCAAGCCAGATGAGTTTTCACTGCGAAGCTTTTCATGGCAGAAATGCACTCGGAGTGTTATTAAATCGTAAAAAGGCCGGAAATCGTTTCGAAATAATACCGAAATTGTCCTAAAATATTCCCAAAATGGCCCCAAAAAATTATATATAGGGCGTTCCAATGTGCCATCAAGCTCTGGATCACGATCAAATATCACTGACTCCGGATCAGTATTATGAGAGTTGGCAGAACATTTTGTGCCTGTTATTTACAAACCTTTTTTGCCGAATCGCCCCATACAAAATATCAAGCTAATAACCAGCGCTATTACTTAACAAAAGGGTCGACATTTAAAATACACACGTTCAAAAATGTCGGAGGAAGTATAAAAAGGTGCGTTTGAAGCTAGTAACAATCGTCCAAAGGCTGATATTAACAAGTACGGAAGTCTAAACTCGGGTGATCAACCGTGGTCAACCGCATTCCAGAATTTTCAATTCAAGAATTGTATTGTGGTTTCCCGCAAAAAGAAGCATTAGGCCACGATCCTCTTCTGAGGAATTTTGTTCAACAAATTGTTTAGAAATCTATCTGCGTCTGCGCGACGAGAAGAAAAACCCGACTTACCGCCAAGGTGTACGGAAGAGATCCATTTCTAATAATAATAACAATTTGGTGTGATATATATCTGAGGAGATTAAGGTCTAGCTTTCCATTCAAATCGAAGGCTACGTATCGTGTATTCGTTTTTCTACGAACTGGTTCACCTAAATACATGTTTGTGCCGCCCCAAAAATTTATCTGCTAAGGCGGAGGAACGTTTGGTGCCAAGGTAATGCCGAGGGACAATCAATACGATTTATACAAATTCTCTTAAATATTTTTGATGGATAGGCCAACACACTAGCTCTACACCACGGCGGCAGACTTTGAGACCGTTCAGCGCGGTAAATTCAGCCTCCACGAACTATCATACTCCAACTGGACGATAATGTTTAGCTAAGCTGCGAAGAGCTACAGCGTTTTTGCTGGCGTGGGCAAGTTATGGGAAGATCTCCACTGGGTTCGAAGAAGCAGGTGGGGGAAGACTTTGATCTCTCTTGGTGGACCCTGTTGGCGTCAGTTCTCGCGAAACAGGGTTAGCTGGAGTGACTTGCTACACAACGAACAGCATCTCCTAAACGGTTAAGCGCCAATTAAAAAATGTATCTTCCAACCGCGAGAAAGAGGACCAAAACAAATCAAAGAATACCTCCAAGATCATTTTTTTACCGCAGTAGCGAGGACACTTGAGACTGCTGATCTCTTATAAAGTGAAATTTCAGCACATTTAAGGGTTAAAGACGTATCAGCCAAGTGAAGAAGGATGAATAAAAAATCAATAGGGGTGATCTCCAACATTCGCTTCTTAATTAGAAGAGATTAAGAAGTAAGGCCTTTTCTTTCGTCCCTTTGCAAAAATAGGACTGTTGAGGCATCCATTATATTGGTAACTCATTTTTTTTGCCATATACACAAAAAACGATTTCAAAACTTTTCGAAATATTTTTTCACTTTTTTCATAAGCATTTTATTTTTTTGGCATTTAAAAAAAGTGAAAAATGTTATACAGTAGTCGCTCACAAATTAGAACCTTTAGTAATTAGAATGACCAGAAATTATAATCGACTTTTTCAATACATTACACGATCTGAAATTAGAATCGAAAATTCTAATTTCTGAGCGTATTTTTCTTTTTGTTGCAAAATAGATATAAAAAGGTGAATCCCCAATTTGTTCATGTTACCCTCGTAGACGTTGAATTTTCTGCACGGTTATGTACAGTTTTTGTGTGAAATTTGATTCGCGTGCACGAGTGTTTGTTTGTTTGAAAGTAAGAGTAATTCACGGAAATGCCAAATAAACATAAGAAAAATACTTTGTCCTTGGAAACCAAAAATTCAGATCTTGGAAAAACTTGACAACTCGAATAATTCATTCATTTTAAACGTTGTTTCTAATACCTATCATGAGGCTAACAAAAAATCATTGCACATTGCTGAAAATTAGTTATGAAGTTTTTGTTTCATTTTAGGCTTTTTTAATGTGTTTCTATCGATCTTTTATGTATTTTTAATGAAAAAATATATTTATTGTAATTGGAGTTTTTGTTTTTTGAATTTTTTTTTTTGCTTTAGCGTATAAAAAAATATGTGATATGTATTGTACCGGACTGTTATCTTATGTTTTCTCGCTTTTATGAATAAAATTGAATAAAATAAAATGTCATTGTAGTTTTTTAATGCAAATTGACTTAATTTTTAAGGTTTTATACAAATAAAAAAACGTCCAGGAATTAGAATTTTTCAGAAATTAGAATCACCCTAAAAACAAAGTGGTTCTATTTTGTGAGCGTCTACTGTACAAAAAATTTTTTTTGTGTTTTCTTTGGTTTGGCATTTCCACAAAGTTTAAGAGAGTGATTTTAAAATTATGGCCGCCAAGAAGAGTAAATGGTTTTACCTGGTAATATTTTTATCATGCTTCTTACTGTGAGTGTAAATTTTATATTTTGTCAAAAATCATTTCGAATTTTGACAACCTTCAAACTTAAGCGCGGTATCGATAACGCTAAAGAATTTATTTTTCCCCTTGTAACCCAAAGTTGAAGTGAAGTTGTTTGATTTGAAAATATTGTGACGAATATTAGCATCACTAAGCTGATACTAAATAAATAATCAAGCAACAATAAAAAAAACATACATGAACACATCAATCATCATTTACACACATATATAAACGGCAGCGAAGAGATAACGCACTGACAGAAGTAGTCATCAGCCGAAGTCGTGACTCACACATACACACGCATATATGTAGCTCTATTACCAAGCTGGAGATACAGCAGTTCTAGAAGGCGAAACGGCTAGACTTCAGTAGAAATATGCGAATGAAGCAACGGAGAGTATAAAAGCAGCGCAAGCTGAGTAGTCAGTAATCAGTTTTCATTTAAGCACGATATTGGTTGTGACGTATAAGTGTTATTGTGAAGTACTCTCAAAGTAGCCCAATAAAGACCATTTTGCATTATTGAATATTGGAGTTATTTATTCAACAATTTAGCGATTCGAACGTTAGCAGAAAGTTGCAAATAAGCGGAATCTCACTAAATTCGTTACAATATTATATTTTTAATATTCACATTCTTTACAAAATCATTTGAAACGTACAAGGATTTCTTGGGCATTTCCTGAGCATTTCTTCAAAGGTCTAAGAAATGCCCAAGAAATACTTCCAGGCTTTAATTTATGATTGCATCACTCATCTCGGAAGCAATTAATTAAAGAAATTGAGTAGTAAAATAGAAAAATACATATTTTCAAATAAAAAATTTTCAAGTTAGGCTCACAAAAATTCTTAATTAACTGTCGATAAATTTCGAATGATAATTTTTTCAAACGTGATTTAAAAAATTGCAGTATGCTCTAATACATATTTTCGTATATATAAATGATGATCGAAAATCAAACAAATTAAGTGCAGTCCATTTGCCAGGAAATTAATCATATGCCGTTTTCACACAGAAACTTAATCGCATCACAATTCTATTTAATGAAATAACTATGTTTCCCTTTTCATAGAGAGCCTTTTGTTTCATTAAGCGAACATCTGTCAGCAGCCCCAAAAAAAATATTTTGTTTTTAAAAAATTGTTAAAATGGAAAAAAGCCGTTTCCTCCTTAACTACACTATAGAGCAAAAGTGAACACTTAGAAATCAATTTTGCAGGTTATGTCATACACAAAACGTAGTGTTATAATATGACAGAAATCAACCAGGTTATTAGCATTGCCATTGGTTTTGGAGCAAAAATTAATTAATAAACAAAAACAATAACAACAACACAAACTCTATCAATCACAAGTGATGAAAGTGAAGAAATTGAAAAATTTGGCCACTCAGTATTGCAAAAATGGCCGATCAAAGAACATAAGGAGTAGCGAAGCGAAGCTTCTGGCACGTTCCTTAATGAACGGGAGGGCAAAAACAACAAAAAAGGCAGCGCAAAGTACTAATTGTGAAGCTAGTGTGTGGACTGCCCGGCGTGCGCTTAAAGGAGTTGGTTGTTTTCCTGCAAGAAATGCCCAAAAACCTAAGCTTTCAGCAAAAAACCGATAAGCTCGGATAGCGTTTGCAGCACGTCATAAAAATTGGACTATTAATGACTGGAGACGCGTTCTGTGGTCAGATGAATGCATCTCCAGTCATTAATAGTCCAATTTTTATGACGTGCTGCAAACGCTATCCGAGCTTATCGGTTTTTTGCTGAAAGCTTAGGCTTCTTGGCCATTTCTTGCAGGAAAACAACAAACTCCTTTAAGCGCACGCCGGACAGTCTACACACTAGCTTCACAATTAGTACTTTGCGCTGCCTCTTTTGTTGTTTTTGCCCTCCCGGTCATTAAGGAACGTGCAAGAAGCTTCGCTTCGCTACTCCTTATGTTCTTTGATCGGCCATTTTTGCAATACTGAGTGGCCAAATTTTTAAATTTCCTCACTTTCATCACTTGTGATCGAGAGAGTTTAGGTTGTTTTGCAACTTCCCGTGTAGACTTGCCCAGTTGATGCAGCTTTTCTACCTCCGCTTTCATATTGTTGTTACGCGGCTTCACTTCGTAAATAAAGGTTAATATTTCCACTTTTCACAGCGAACTAGGACAAACTGATCATAGCTGGAATAGCTAATACCAAGTCAACCCCTTATCTTAGTAAAATACCGAATAACGGTATTAAACGACGCTTCTACTTTATTCGAGTGCAAAAATTTCAATGGGTGCAAAAGTGAACACTATACCTATCCTTACTTAAAGACGAATTGTGTTAAATGCATTTGTCATTGTTTTTGTTTATTAATTAATTTTTACTTCAAAATCAATGGCAATGCTAATAACCTGGTTGATTTCTGTCATATTACAATACTACGTTTTGTGTATGACATAACTTGCAAAATTGATTCTTAAGTGTTCACTTTTGCTCCATAGTGTATAAATACAATCAAAATAAAATGCAAGCGGAACTATCCATAGACGTTGCCCCTAACCAAATATGTGCCTATTTTCGAAAAAGCCATATTATCTTTTGCAGCAAATGCAAAGAAAATTATATTTTGAATTTTTTCGTGTTTTTCTATTTTTCGTTAATTATTGAAAATAATTTATTTTTGATTATCATTTGTTACATTGACAATAAAATTCGAAGCACTAAGCAAAGCCGACTGGATTTTCACTCAATTAGGCATTCAATAAAGCAATAAAGAAATAATTAAGAATTTGTATTTTGTATGGAAGATTGAGTTCAATTAGGGCTTTAATGTAGAAAACTTGACTAATTATTTCATTAAGCCTCTGTATGAAATTGGCAATATATTAATTAGGAACACATCAGTTTTCAAAAAAAAAAAATAACCCAAAACGAAAATTTTAAAAATAAAACAGAAAAATGTCTTTAAAACCTAAAGCTTATGAATGAAAAGAAAAGCGCAAAAGTGTATGTAATATTAAAAAATTAAATATATGTATTTCAAATCAATCTATTACAAATAAGCAATTAATTAAAAGTAAATTATGAATTTACATAAATATTTTTTTAATTAAGCTAATGTTATACAACAATTACGTGCATTTAATTTACATTGGCATAATAACATAAAGTAATATTAATTTAATTTTTAAATAAATATTAAATATCATATATTCGTAGCAAAAGAGTAGGCATAGTATCAAGCTATAACTAAGTTTATTTATTTCATTTATGATAATTGAATATTATTAAGATTGTTTTAAACAAACAATAACACTTAGATAGTAGAAAAAGAAAATTAAACTTTAAATACGTAATATTAGAGAAAATATTATTGCATAATTAAAATTAATTTACATCACGTGAGCATTTTGGTATTAAACATAGTATGAAATAACTCAAAACACTCAAAAAATACAAAATAAACAAAATTTCAAAAACTTTAGATTTATTGGAAAAGGGTCTTAAAAACCAATTGATCGAAAAAAAAACGTTATGGAAACTGAAGAGATTGTGCACCCGGTCTAGCATCAATGTAGACAATGAAGTGTTCATTAGAAAAACTGAATAGCGAAACAGCTATTGTCACTTAAACAAATTTACAAAAACAATATTTGGAATGGATAGACTTGCAGGACTAGATGCACACTAGACTGGGTCGAAAAAAAAGTTGCTAATGTCCGCCCCTAAATTTAAAGATTATGTTGAGAGGGTTTCGGAAAAATTTTTTTAAATTTTTTTTTTTTGATCCTTCGAAATACAGCCGAATAGGTTTTTTCGTTGTAACGTTGTGACGTCCGATTTTTAAAATTGATATGTCATTATTTTGGTCGTGAGAAGCTTCACATTTCAGTTTAATGTCCTTTTAAGCTATGAAGTCGTTTTCACATGACTAGGTCAGCTAACAAAATTGTACCCAACCCAGTCCAATGCACACAATCTCAAGATTGAAAAAACATACCTATTTACAAACTATTCAAGAGAGAAGAAACCATATTAAATATTGGCAATCTTTTAAGGCTTCACCTAGGAAATAGTATATGGCCTATGTATTTATATTGTAACGCAAAATAGCGGAATGCATAATTGTAAGAAAATGAGTTAATACAATGTACAACAAATTTAGATGTTTTCTTTATTAAACACGGGTATTTTTTTAGAAAAAATGTTGTCTACAGAACATTTTTCTCAACATACTTATAATGCAGTATATTTAAGCAATAGTTTTACACTTAAAGGTTTGGGGGGTCACATAAAGCATATGTATATTTGAACGAATTTCCGTTATTCCTTGTCAAATTCGGTTTGGAGAAAAGCCGGCTTCGGCGTAATGCCATATTCACGAAAAATGACACTGAAGATGGCACAACTCCAAAACCGTTTGTTTGTCTTCAAAGCCAAATTTGACGAGGGATAACGGAAAATCGTGCAATATACATCAATATATCGTCGGCTTATATTCAATACCCTCTATCAGCGAAAACACAGTTTTTCAGGAGAGCAAAAACCCGTTTTACAGCTACATTGCTAATAATGTGAAGTTCCATAGCGAAGGCCATGACTTCGGGTCTAAAGTAAATATTATCAAAAACGACAACGGCTTACGTACGGACAGACTGACCTGGTGCAATCAAAGTCTTTTTCGGCACTCATAACAATGAAGCCAGGCTAATCCTGTTCTCGCGATCGATTTACATATATATATATGTGACCCGGCCTATGAAAAGGTTGCATATGACTCAAAAAGAAATTGCGAGAAACAGCTGTTAAAGATAAACAATGCATTTCTTCAGTTTCTTAGTAGTTTTTCTTTTGCATTATGAACAGTCATGCCCAAAAGGCAACCAAAAAAGGCAAAAGAGCATAGATGAGATAAGTCTGTGTGTGTATGTAAAGAGCGATGTTTTTTTTTTTCAATGTAAAGCACAAACCAGTTTCTGACCGAAAAAAAAATCGTGTGAGTGCTCAGATTTAAAAGCAATGCTGAACAAGTAGGACGTGTGTCGCTTGTGAATAATGTCTGTCAAAGAAGAATTTAGCGAGGTTTTTCAAACATATTTCTGTGAAAACGAAGAGAATGATGATGATTCTTTCGATATTGTTGGTATCAATTACGAGGACGAACTACAAGCATTGTTTCAAGCTGAAGGTCAAATGGAAGTGGATGAAAATATCATCTCCAGAACACTTCTAAGCAAGTTAGGACTTTCTAGTTTTCACCACGAGAAAGAGCGTCTCAAAAACTATCGAAACCAGAAGTCATAAAACAACTTTTTCATAGTCCGGGTCACATATATATAATAAATTTATTTATTTTTTTTTTTTTTTGTTGCCGAGCCGTTGATGGGCAGCGGTTTGTCAAGCGCCGAGATCTGAGACTGCTCAGCTTAAAGACAACAGAAGCAATCGTTTTATACATTAATTATTAAGAGTGGTGAGCAGTCTTTTTTATAGAAAAAAGGGAGTCCGAGCTATCAAATGTGTTTCGAGTGAGAGTTATAATCTTGGCATAAACACCGAAAAGGTTCATTTAGTTCAAATAATACCTAAGCATACGTATTGCTGATAAGAGAAATTTTCAAATCGAGAATTAATACCATTTCAGCTAAGTGTTAAAGATGGCATTAATGTCATAGGTAAATCGAAGATCAAAACTCATTTTCGTTAAAATTGCTGAAGGAGATTATTAAATATAAGCCGACTATATTCAAATTATTTGCCTTAATAACAAACCATATGCATAGTTGTACGACAAGGAGAGAGAGCTTAGATGAAATAATACAAAACGACACAAAAATAAATAAATAACTTTAGATTATTCAACTTAAATTAAAAATAATTTTAGCAACATAATGAATAAAGCAATTTACTTTTGCATACATTTTTTAATAATTTTTTTAAAATTTTTTATTTGCTACTTTTGTTTGCCGCCTTCTTACCGGATGTCACAAATGGGCCAACATAATTGCTAGGGAATAGTCCGGATAAACCATTTAGCTCACCGCGCCACCATTCAGGCTCATCGCGTCCCAATACGCTGATAATATCATCTTTTTCGAAAGAGAGCTCATCATCATTTTGTGCCTTATACGGATACAATGCAATGACTTTGTCTGTGAAATTAAAAGCATTTAATTAGTATATCAAAATCGAATTGTGCTTGTAATAATGATGGCGCAAAAGAAGTGACTACGGCAGTAGTCACAAGGTTTTTTCTTTCTAATTTACCCTTAATTGTTATATTTAAAAGTTTACAAGAGAAGCCGTGCTTGAAAGCGCCCATCAGTTATTACTTGCTGGCAGCAAGTTGCTGATGAATTTTTCGTGCACCTTGCATGTAGTAAACCCTTGCAGTTTCACTTTTAACAAAAAAGTTGCTACCATTTTATTTTTTACTCACCTAAAATTTGTTCTGTCATTTCAATGCGACTACCCGATACTGGTGTATTTCGACCACTATTACGACCGCCTTGTAGCACTTTCACATACGTTGCAGGGAACCAACCAATTTGTCGACGTCTACCTTTAGCTTGTAGTTCGCCTTCCCACCAGCCCGAGTCGGTTTTCTTTCTTATCATTATTAACTGGCCGCGAGTCAACGAGAGTTGTTCGGGGCTAGTAGCTTCATACGGTGCAATAACTTGTGCAATTTCTGAGCGTTTGGCGCGCATACCCTGCCGAGATGAAAGAAAGTTGATAGAAATATTAAATTAATTAATATAAAAATTATTAATTTTAGTGTATATTGAATTAATATGAATTTAAATCAAACATCACAAGAATACAATCTAATGATGCATGTAACTACAAATGAAGGTTTATATTACTTTGGTAGGTAAATGTATAAATATAATATAAACAAGTAAGGAAGGCTAAGTTCGGGTGTAACCGAACATTACATACTCAGCTGAGAGTTTTGGAGACAAAATAAAGGAAAATAAACATTTAGGAAAATGAACCTAGGGTAACCCTGGAATGTGTTTGTATGACATGGCTATCAAATTAAAGGTATTAATGAGGGTTTTAAAAGGGAGTGGCCCTTAGTTGTATATGTGAAAGCGTTTTCGAGATATCGACCAAAATGTGGACCAGGGTGACCCAGAACATCATCTGTCGGGTACCACTATATATTTATATGCAATACCACAAGCAGTATTCCTGCCATGATTCCAAGGGCTTTCGATTTCGCCCTGCAGAACTTTTTCATTTTCTTCTACTTAATATGGTAGGTGTCACACCCATTTTACAAAGTTTTTTCCAAAGTTAAATTTTGCGTCATAAAACCAATCCAATCACCATGCTTCATCCCTTTTTTCGTATTTGGTATATAATTATGGAATTTTTTTTTCGTTTTTCAATATCGAAAAAGTGGCCTGATCATAGTCGTCCATTTTTAATACCAAGATAAAGTTGGCTCAGATAAGTAAGTGAACTAAGTTTAGTAAAGATATATCGATGTTTGCTCAAGTTATCGTGTTAACGACCGAGCGGAAGGACGGACGGTCGACTGTGCATAAAAAATGGGCGTGGCTTCAACCGATTATCGTCATAGAATAGATGCATATACCAAATTTCACAAGGATTGGTAAATTTTTGTTCGACTTATGGCATTAAAAGTATTTTAGACGAATTAAATGAAAAAGGGCGGAGCCACACCCATTTTGAAATTTTCTTTTATTTTTGTATTTTGTTGCACCATATCATTACTGGAGTTGAATGTTGACATAATTTACTTTATACTGTAAAGATTTTTTGTTAAAATTTGACTTTTTTTTTAAAGTGGGCGTGTTCCACACCGATTTTGCTAATTTTTATTTAGCACACATAAATTAATAGGAGTTATCGTTCCTTCCAAATTTCATCATGATATCTTCAACGACTGCCAATTTACAGCTTGCAAAACTTGTAAATTACCTTCTTTTAAAAGTGGGCGGTGCCACGCCCATTGTCCAAAATTTTACTAATTTTCTATTTTGCATCATAAGGTCAACCCACCTACCAAGTTTCATCGCTTTATCCGTCTTTGGTAATAAATTATCGCACTTTTTCGGTTTTTCGGACGGACGGACATGGCTAAATGAATTTCTTTTTTCGCCCAGATGTTGTTGTTGTTGTTGTTGTAGCGATTAGGTTACTCCCCGAAGGCTTTGGGGAGTGTTATCGATGTGATGGTCCTTTGTCGGATACAGATCCGATACGCTCCGGTAACACAGCACCATTAAGGTGCTGGCCCGACCATCTCGGGAACGATTTATATGGCCACATTGAACCTTCAGGCCATCCCGCCCAGATCATTTTGATATATACAAAATTAATATACTCTGTGAGCTTTGCTCAGCTGAGTATAAAAATAGGTTTGAAGGTTGTTCACAAATTATTTACAGGCGTCATGGAAGAGGTGCGTGACATTGGGCGACTATACGATTCCGCTGTTTCATTTTGACTCTTTGATTGTGTATTAATTTGTGAGACTTCCGTATCTAAATCTTCATTTGTACGCGTCTCATCGTGTGCGGCTACAGCTGATGATTTTACAGTGGTACTATGATGCTCAAACGCTTGCATTTCTGCGCTTATATCACTAATTCTTTTTTGTTGTTCTTGTTGTTGTGTTGCTATAACAGTTGTGTCATTACTTGTGATTTGATCGTGTGATGTAGTGGCTGTTATGACGTTGTTACTAGTGCTAAAATCAGCATTACCATTTTCCTGTGACAAAACGATGATGTGACAAAAAGGCGGCAATGGAGGAGCAGCATTTGAAGGAAATGTGGAAAAGCAATTTATTGTATTAATTTGTTAGTTGGTTTGGTAGTACAATATACAATACGTATGTTTATATGAATGTATGTACTATAAACTAAAGCAATATATATATATATACATAAGTATAAAATGTAATATATACATATATATATGTATATATTAGGGTGGGTAAAATTTATTGTTGAAAAGGCACATCTAGTTTCTGAATCTATGGGTCATACTGAGTAATATTGTCCATGGGACCATAGGTCTGAAATGAATTTCGAGCCTCCCTAATTTTGTTAGAAAATTTTATATCCCAATCCGAATAGCGGCTTTCACAAATAAAATACATGAAAATAAATGTCAAATTCGGATTCGGATTCGGATATAAAATTTTCTAACAAAATTAGGTAGGCTCGAAATTCATTTCAGACCTATGGTTCCATGGACAATATTACTCACTATGACCCATAGATTCAGAAACTGGATGTGCACCTGATGTTTTTTTCCCCCATTTTTCCCCATACAATTTGACCCGCCCTAGTATATATGTATATATGCGTATATGAATGATATATGAGTGGATAATTGATTGGAGAGCAACAGGAAATAAATGCCACAAATAATTCAACCCTCTAATGACAGCTACTAGTCCTCGAACTAAAAAAATACAAAATCAAACAAAAAACAACACATAAAATATTAACACTGTGCAACAAATAATAACGACATTATGTAGGGATGGAATAATTTCGACTCAGGAAAATTTTTCAACAAATATCAGCCAGTTTTTCTAAGAATTATAAAAAATTGTTTGGGGACTTCAGACCTTACTACGAGACTGATCAGATTGAGCGTCGCTCAGTTGATGACATAAAAAGATCCACCCATCAACACTATCGTGAGTTTGAATAGAATAGGATAGAAGCCGGTAGCGGAGGGGAAAGGTTAACAGAAGGTGCTTACGTGGTTTGAATATAGTAAATTTGAAATGTCCTACAGTGTTAGAATATTCTACAGAAATTTCGATCTAAATAAGAGAACATAAGAAAGGGCTTACATATTTTAGCAGTTATTAATTGTTGTTTTCTATACAAGTTTTGTAAGAGTAATCTATCTATAGACCTCATTTACGAGTAGAGCTTACAAGTTCGAGAAGAGATTTCCCGCAACTCTCGGCTTCCTGCGATATTCTCGAGTCTCGAAATACTCGTAAAGCTCGCGAGCTTCTCTACATTCAATTTAATCGATGCAGTAACTGTTTTATAGAGCTTACGATTTCTTCTGGAATACAAGTGGGAGTTTCGATACCTGAGAAATCGAGCTTTTTTTTTTTTTGATTGCATGGAGGAGGACCTTCTTATCTATAAAAGTCCCAGTTCCAGGTTATTGTCCAATGCATAAAATGAGTAATTTCTGTATAACTTTCCAAAGTGTATATGTAATTTTGCCACCACTAGTACATAATGGTAACATCATAGAGGCCAGAACCATGTTTAGCAGTTTGCGATTTTTTTTTTTTTTTTTTGTGTAATTGTTCTTTTAAAAGGAATAAAAATATGGCAGAGATTATTAATCTCTAATTGACAGGTTAGTTCCAAATTGACTTTAGTTAAGATATTAATTTTCCATTAAAAATTGTTGGTGCTTTTTGTCCAATGGTATTTTCAATTAAAATTGGTTTTTAAATGGCTCCACGCCAGGTTATTTCAAGTTGACTTAAATTGTGTTTTCTATTAAAAATTGTTGTTTTTTGTCCAATGGTATTGTGACGAATATTAGTATCACTAAGTGATACTCACATCACTAATATGATACTAAGTAAATAAAGGCACAACAACAATAAAGTAAGTTGCCACTCTTGGTACGTAAACAAATCAATCATCATTTACATATATATGTACATACAAGGCAACGAAGAGATACTCGCAAACACATGTAAGTAGTACTCACATATACACACGCATATGGCTATGCGAGAGACTATAAACTGCAAATATACATGTACATATATATATATGGCTTATGGCTATGGGGAGAAATGCATAAACGAGAAAGCAGAGAGTATAAAAGCAGCGAAAGCTGAGTAGTCAGTAATCAGTTTTATTTAAACACGCTATCAGTTGCGAAGTGATGTATAATTTTACTAGTACCAAAGTAGGCAAATAAAAACCATTTTGAAATACAGAATCATTGTGGATAAGTACCAGTGTGTTGACTTCTGTCTGACAAGCACTCGCTTACATGCCAACCTAATATAAACGCACGCAACTCATTTTCTGTCAAATATGCCTCATGCACATACAACTTGTATGAGAGCAACCGAAATTGAATTTGCTGCGTGAAAACCTAACTCGATTTCCAATTTTTGTTCTGCGTGACATTCAGATTTGACATTGCATACATATTTTACATTATCGCAACGCATACTTATTTCGGTTAGTGAAAAAAACGCCGGTTGTTTGCGTGCGCTAAAAAAACGTAGTGCGGTTTTATTAGGTTGGCATGTTAAGTTAGCATAACGGGAAATTCTGGGTTGCCATTGTTATTTCGGTTGAAAACGATCAATTAGGGTTCTATGCAGGGACTTAAAAAATTTAAACAGGGTTTATGTAGTCACAAAAGTGTTGCTCCTGTTCCACAGCATTTTAATTTTATATCATGATGAAAATTGTTGAGTTCAGAGTTATTGATTTTCATTAAAAATTTAACTTATTACATGAGGTTACTCCTCTAAGTGTAAAAAGCATAGAAAACGTAGAGTTTTTCAAATTATTGTGAAAAACTTTTTAAACAACAACAAAGTATATCGGTAAAATATTTTCTAGGAATTCTGAACGTCTGTACCCAAGTTCATTATATTTGTGTAATACAAGAATTGGTAACAGCATTTTTAAATGAAAAAACAACAATGTTATTGCAAAAAAACGTTTCTAATTGTCAAACTTTCATTCAATCATATTTTTGCCTACTCCTTTGCTTTCTTCCACTCACAGCACCGTTTTATTTGCGGGAGACTTTCACAGCGACTGAAATTAAAGCGGATTTACATAGACGCTTTGGTTGTGTAGCATCGATCTGACATTTTGGCAGGCCCATAATATAAAAATTAAACTGCTTGCCATTTTCTGCGCTTTGAAGCGATGAAAGAGTTGTAAATCATACTTTGAGAGTTTCTCAACTTTTTGAGCCTCTTAACATTCAGCAAACTTTGTTTAGCAAGGTATAGGAGCTACCATAAATCTAACTCATCTGTCTGGCGAAGCATCGAAAGATTTACATAAACGCTTTGGTTGCCTACGCTTTAGCAACGCCATAAGAAAAACAATGAACCGCCTTACGTTATCTTTGCCTTGAATTGACCAAAGCATTTATATAATTTTGCACTTATGCATTTGTGTAAACAGCCATAGAAGTGAAATTTTTCCTGTGGGAAACATGTTACACGTGTAGTGGTTTAAGTTCCTCTAGACTTTTTTGACTCTAATTTAATAAAATTTTTCTCTCCGTATGTTTCCGCATTGTTGGAGGCTACAAATCTTCTATTATTTATATTTCCGTGGATATATATGATTAATCCGTAAATACTACAAAGTTTTAATAAACTATCAAATGCAACTCAGCTTAAAGTAGTCTTACGTACCATAAATGCAACTCTAGACCTGAGATTTGCATCAGGTGAGCGAGGCTATTTGTAATTTCGACGTTTATCGCTTAGCTGACACACTTGGTATTGTCAAAGAGTATATATTTGTTAAGAGGTGTCACGCGATACTTTGTTGTTGCCAAAGCAACCCTGTCATGTCGAATGTGATTCTCAAGGAAGTTTTGTTTAGTTTTTTTTAATTGAATCCTATATAGTTATGCGGTAAAGTGACTTTGCATAATTACGATTTTTGGAAAGAGAATTAATTAATTAATTTAATACAATCAATAAAATAGAAGGCGTTTTTATAAATACATCTGATAAAAAAAACCAACGACTACCTTGAGAAAACATCGAGTAATTTGCTTTGGCAACAACAAAAGTATCGAGTGACGCCTCTTGACAAATATATACTCTTTGGTATTAGGGGGACTCATGATAGCATATAAACTTATAAGGTGTAAAATTTTATCCATTTACACACGCGGTTATATGAACGCACCTATTAATACTCTTGATAAACTTGATTGTTTTTCAGCTGTATTATTTCCAAAAAAAATTTTTTGATTGTAATACAAATTAAAAAATACCAAGATTAAGTGAAAAATCAAAACTAAAACGCCTTTACTTGCTGATGTTGCATATTTTTGATGAAAATTCCGTCTGTAATGTCTGCAAGGTTGCATTCCTTTGAGTTTACCGCGTTTATACAATGAAATGTGCGCGTAAATTTATACAAATTGTGTAAATGATTTTTCATACAAAATTTGACAGCTCGTGCGTAAACTAGATAAATTTATACGTTTACACACTTTATAAGGCATTTATACGGTTACATGAGTCCCCCTATTGTCAAAGAGGATAAATACAATAAGAGCCGTCACTCGTTATTTTGTTGCGAGTATCTCGCTGGAAATTGAAAAAATTGATGCCGAATGTTTTCTGAAAGGGACATTTTTAATTGTCTCGCATTTATCCATGCCGTGTACGCCCCTTGTGCAACTGTGATTTTTGGAAAGAGAATTACATAAATTAATTAAATACAGTCGAGAAATAAACACAAATGCCCCACGAAAATGTATAGTAGACATTTATAAACATTTCGCCCAAAAAAAAGTAGCGACTACCTCTCAGTATACATCGAGTAAATGCCAAAAAAATAACGAGTGACGGCTCTTATTGTATTTAGCCTCTTTGATTGTACCATAGTGTACCTATACAAGTGTGTTCACTAAGGAAATGGTATCCATTTTGAATTCGCTGTCATTCCGAATCCAGCGAGTGCCTGTCAGAATGCTTGACAGATAAGTCAACACACTTGTACTTGTACACTATGGATTGTACACAATGTACAGAATATTAGAGTGATTTATTCAACAGTTTAAGGGTTAGTTAATTGTGACTTATAACCATAAAACCATAACCAGATAAAACAGCTGATCGAACCTACCTTATGGAAATCAATGTAATCGATTAATGGTGCCATAACCATACCATAGCCAACCAATTGGTTTTTGGTTTTTCGCCATATCCATAACCTAAAAATATTTGAGTTGGTGTATTTATTAACTTTTTGTATATTTTATTTATTGTTTTGGATACGTTTTGACTAAGAGACTTATTTTCTGTGGAATATGTTTGTAATTTTTTGCGTTTTCTTCATTTTTATATAATTTTCACGATTTTTAGGTTAAGGGACCATTAATCGATCACATTGGAGATGGTTATGGATATGGGTATGCTTACAACTGTGGCGTTAGGGTTAAGGAAGTTTAATTTGGCCTTTAGCGATTCGAACGTTAGCAGAAGGTTTCAAATAAGCGGAATTGCCCAAAAATCGTTACAGAATTTTCAATTAAAATTGGTTTTCTTATGTCCTCGGTGGCGTTATGTATTATAATAATTCATATATAAGGGTAATTCCTATCCCGTTATGTGTTCCGTTTATCCTCCGTGGCGAAAGTATTTTTAACATTTTTTAACATTATAATGTTATTTAATTTGATTTTTGCCCAGTGGCAATATATATTTTTTATATATTTTTGCACAAAATGCGTATATAACAAAGGTTTTATAGATATCTATTAACACTTCCCATGAGCGGGTTTATTTATCGATTGAAAATAATTAATTTTCTTTGAAATAATGCGTACACGTTTTATTTGCACGCAATGCTGTTAAATGCCTTGCTGTCTGATTTTTACTTCATGTGGTTGAGATGCAAGGAATTTCAGCACAACCTTACTTGACGAAAAAGAAAAGGCGAAAAGAAATCGAGCTTAGGGCTGTGTACATCAGTGTTTACGCTGCATATGCGATCCCTGTTGTTGTTGTTGTATTAACAGTGCTTCGTCCCATTAAATGGGCCAAACCTCTCACAAATTGTCATCAAAATCCTCTAACGGGAGTCCAAGGAAACTGGCTGTTTCAACAGAAGCGGATCATATGATATTGTTATGCGGACTCCTTAACCACCGCTATTTTTAGGAGATGAGAGTATACAATTTGTATCAAAGGTTACTAATCTAGGTCTTATCATTAATTCTAGCCTAACATGTACCGATCATGTCAACTCTATCATACGTAAAGTTTATTATGTTTCACGTAACCTACGATTTTCTGCCTCATATACTCCGGTTGCCATTAGGAGAAAGCTCGCTATACAACTTATACTACCGATCATTTGCTATCCTGAACTCATCCATAGCAAGATGGACTCCCAGTCTGCTCATAAAATTGAAGTGGTGTTCAATAATGTCACGAGATATGTATACGGACTAACAAGATACGAACATATCCCTGCATGGAAATCTAGCCTCTTGGGCTGCGAAATTTTGGAGTATTTAAAGGCAAGAAATTTTATCTTTCTTTATCGTCTGATGGCGGAGAAAAAGCCTAATTACCTATATGATAAATCGATATTTCCAAGGTCTGGGCGACTAAGATACTTGATTGTTCCCAACTTTTCTCTCCTATCCTCTGCAGGACTATTTTTTGTCAACGCTGTTCGTGTTTGGGATTCCATCCCAGCTTCTATTAAGAAGAGGCACCACCGACCATATCCTTCCGGGAAATGATTCGGTAGGTATACCCATGGCCACTTTCAGGCTTCGTGTGAACACAAGCACTATAAGAATTGCAAATGGACTATGGTCAGCCATATCATCGTGTGAGACATCCAGGCTAACCTGGCCCTCATATGACAAGGGGCGCACAAGAGCGCTTCTGATTTTAAACAAATCAGTTCTATCGTCCCTGATAAGGGTTCTAACAGGGCATTGTTTAATAGGCACGCATGGTGCTAGAATGGGGGTAACGACCTTCGATTATTGTCGCAGCTGCAGATGTACAGAACAAGAGGAGAGTATCCAGCACCTTCTCTGTCTTTGTCCAGCGCTTAGTAGACGTAGGTTGGCCATCCTTTGTAAACCTTTTCTACATGACCTTGCTGAGGTCTCTAGCTATGAGGTCAAGGCTCTAGCAAAATATATAAATTCCACGAAGTGGTTTGATCCGCTTTAGGCAGGGTAGGGGTCCTCTTTGAGACCGCATGGGTTATTACAATGGGCCCATTGGTGGCCTAAGTAGTGAGCTGTTACCTTAGTGTCCAGCTCAGCCCTGCAACCTAACCTAGCCTAACCTTCCATTAAGAATGGTCTAAATAAAACCAACTTTAAGAAAACTTTATACTCGGTGTGATCAATTGGCGCCGGTTGGTTGAGCGAAGGAGCGACTGGCGCGCCTTCCGTTTAGACGGTTAAGCGCCAATTAAATAAGTAAGTTTTACTATTACTATTAATATTTAGTTTTAAGCTTGCTCATGAGTAACTTATATATTTCTTGTATATTTAACTGTTGTGCTATAAAAGATCATTTATCGATCTTATTGCACTAATACATTGTTTTAAATAAATTGAAAGTGAAATAAGTTGATTTTACGTCAAGGGTTTTGATACCGAGTCGAAAGCATTTCATCCCCAAAAATCTTGTTGCACTATCTCTTCTTTACTATTTACAAGTAATTATGTATGCACTTACCTTGCCATCATCAAAAGCGCCTGACAATTCTGTTGTTATATCTGTATCTACTGCTGCCGTAGTACCAACATCCGCCTTCTGTACATAATTTGACGGGAACATACCTGTACGTGCGCCAATTGTACCCGTCCACCAATCGCCTTCTTTCTTAATAACCATTACCATTTCACCAGCATTGAAGCTAAGATCGCCTACTTCAGATGACTGATATGGGTATGCGGCAATATAGTATTCAACTTCACCATTGTGTGCGTCCGCAGCGAGACTAAAAGCAATTTAAAAATAAAAGAGTAAAATATTTTCCAAACACTGTACTTGAAAACCATTTACATCTGGCTGTTATCATTATAAGGATATACTGCCGCATAATCACTTATTTCTGCATCTGTACCTGCAACCGATGCTGTAATGGCGCTGGTATCCGCTGTAGCAGTTGCATATTCATCTTCCATTTTCTCCACATACGTTTCTGGGAACCAGCCCGTATGTCCATTTATTTCACCAGCCAACCAACCTGGCTCAGCATTTTGTTCTAACGGCACCAATATAATATCACCAGGCACGAATGTTATTTCATCTTGGTTACGTGCTGTAAATTCATATACAGCACGATATTTAACAAAACCTTCAGGTGCGGGACCTGCCATATCTACAGCTGCAGTAGTAGCTGTTGTGTCTGTTAGTGCGCTTGAATCATTAGAGAGAGCATATTGATCGACACTAGTGCCCCAAGCACTTGATCCTGAATCCCATGCGGATGTCGTTGACGAAACGTTGTCATTCTTTTTATTATATTTCAACTCAAGAACTTGAGTCCGTTGCGTATCATAGTCCGCATAAAGTTCTTCACATTTAGTTATTAATGCTGAAAGTTCAGCCTTCACCTCGGTCACTTGTACATCATTTGAATTAATGTCTTCTTTTTTGGAATCGATTTCTTTGCGTATATTTTCGACTTTGTCTTTTAATTGCTTTATGATTAGCTGCAAATAAATTTAGGACAAGCATTAGACGAAAGTTTTTTCTTTTGATTTACTTTGCTCTTACCTGCTTATTAGCAAAAGCAGCATTCAATTGCTCTTGTTGTGCAGCATCGGTTAAGGCTCCACTCTTACTCTTTACATCCCATTTGGCGCGCTCTTGTGTTAGCTGTAGTAATTTAGCATTTTGCTCTTTGATACGCGCTTTAAGATGTGACATATCGGCCATCGATGTATCCCTCTGAGAGCGCATACCATCAATTATGGTTTTTACATTAGTCACACCAGCGCGTGTATCGCAAATCTTTTGAGACAAATCTTTAATCTGAAATCAGGTATACATTGAACGAACAAATTTACGAGTTTCTAATATATCTTTGTTTACCTTCTCATTCAATGTGCTCAACTCTACATTGAGCTGTGTGTTGTGCGCTTTCTGTTTTAATACACGTTCTTGTTCACGTTGCTTTTGAGCATTCATTTCCGCTATGCGTGCTTGTTCCCACTCCATTTGCCGCTGCTTTTCCAGCTCTCTGCGTTTAAAATTCACACAAATTATTAGATTTCATGTTTTATATCTTTAACTCACTTTCTGGCTGCCTCCTTAGCTTCAAGTTCACGTTTTCGTTGTTCTTCTTTTTCCATTTCCAGTTCGCGTTGCTTCTGTAATTGTCGTTCCAACTCTTCCTGTTGTTTTCGTTCAGCCTCAAGGCGTGCCTTCTCGCGTTTTTCTGCCTCCTCGCGCTCTTTGCGTTCACGTTCTTCTTTCTCTTTGCGTTGCTGATCTTGTAATAATTTACGCCTTCGATCCAATTCTGCTTGACCCTTATCAAAGTTCTCTTTACGTTTATCTTCAAATGTAGCTGCAAAATAAAATAAAATATTTGTTATTAAGGAGTATATTCTTATTTTTTTTTGTAAATTCTCACTTTGCGGTAGACCTGCAGCCGGATCTGCATCAACAGCTCCCTGTGATGATACAGAAGCATGTCGTGATGCTGGTGTCGATCCAGTGCGTGATCCCGGTCCTGAGATAGATCCCTGTCGTGATTTGCTTTTACGAAAACTCGGTGGTATCCAATCAAGTGGCAAGGTTACGGGCACCTTTTCCCCGTTCATGGCTTTATCGCAGAGGAACATAGCTAAAATGAACTCATCGCAACTTAAACGTCCATCTGAATCTAAATCAGATAGTGTCCAAATCTGCGCAAGTGTAGCTTGTGGCAATTTGCTTTGTACGAGTATGCTACGTGCTTGAGCACCAGTCAAAAAGCCAGAACGTGTGCGATCAGTTGCATTGAAGACTTGTGTGTACTTTCGTTTGGCTGGACCTTTAACAGCCCATTCACTTTGGCTGTTAAGTATATATAAACATTATTATTATAACAAGCACTTCTAACACGTATGCAATTTTTTTACTCACGGCGATTCTATGGATGGCGCACGTTCTGAAATTGACATATGACGGCTGGGTGGGTTGCTTTGTGGTGGTGTAGGCGTAGCCGCTACCTTGGCGACCTCGCCAGTATTGGGTGGTGAAACAACTTTGCCACTTGGTAAAACACCAGCTGATACCCCCGCTACACCTGGAATAATTGTCGGCGGTACTACACCGCTTGCGCCAATAACTGGCATCGGTACCATGCCAGGTACTGGTACGCCACCTGTTACTGGTGGTACCATCCCTGGCATTATTCCAGCGGTTGAAACTCCAGGAACCATTCCCACGGTAGGAACAGCGCCAGCACCGACTGCACCTATAGGCATCACACCTGTTGGAATGACAGCACTAGGCATAACCATTCCAGATGTGGCAGCAGCTGTTACGGGCATCTGTGCCGTTGATACGCCTGTGCCTGTAATCGTGGCTGGCAAAACTTGTGGCAGAACACCTGGTAGTGTGCCTGGAGCTATACCGGGAACAGCGGGCACTGCCCCAGGTAATGTTGATCCCGATATCGGTACGTTTGAAATTGCGCCGGGTATGGCCTTCAGGGGATCTAGTGGACTCAAACTACCCGCTCCAGTAGGTGTCAATGTTGGTGTACCTCCGACGGCTGTTAGTGATGCAAGTAGTGTAGGTGGTAACACTTTTGGTACATCCATCCCGCGAAGTTTGAGATTAATCAATTTGCAAGCGATGCTGAACTCATTTATGTTCATTTTTCCATCGGAATCAGTGTCGGCTAGTGCCCTGTAAATATTCAACAAATAAAATAACAATGAAATATTTGAAAATTAAGATAAGGCAGGCAATTTTTATTTATTTGGCCAGCTGCGTTTACTGGACACAACTGATAATTCTGACCATCTCTTTTTAAATGTATATTTGTGAGCATATTAATATATGTGCACACAGCGGCGTATCGGTTTTGACTATAGATGGGAATGAACGAACGAGGAAAATGTTTTTTTTTTTTGTTGTTCAATTTTTTTCTTCTTAACTTAAGTTAGTGTTTCAAAATACTATGAAGACTAATTGTGCATAAATTCACAAATTCTACATTTTCTTACAGGAGTGTACGGAAGCTGACAGTTTCAAAGTGGGTAAGCCATAGGTATTTTACCGTTAGAAGTTCACATTAAATTTAAAAGATCGTTGTAATGATGTGAAGGGAAGTCGCATGGAGGGCACATATCAAGTTCGCGAAGATGATTCTATATATGTAGAGTTTGTGGCTGTTACAGTATTATGATAGAAGCTAAGCGAGCGTGACACGCGACTACCTGGTTTATTCTTCTGCAAAATGTGTGTATTTGACCTTAATGAAAGGCAGACTAGGCCTCTTTAACTACACATATAACGTTATCTAGCCATTAACAAGAGCCCTGTGACAAGTGTTGTAAATCGGAGACTAGGTCTCTCCAACTGCACAAAAAATGAGGCATCCAGCCGGCCATACAAATTATCAGTAAGGTATATTAAGTCTCTTCAATAAAAAGGCAATGATTGAGTTTGTAGATTGGAAACTAGATCTTTCCAACTACTCAAAGATCGACTGATGGTTTATAATCTTCCCACTGAGGAAAAATCGAAGTGCGATCCAGCCAAGCATGGGATTAAAATTACCGTCCACTCAAGCCAAAAACAAGTATTCGGATTTCCCATTATTTATTAATAAAACGAGATGGTGGCGCAGATTGAAACTACTTCTTTCCAACCGTGTTAAGCTCAATTAAATTTTGTGTTTTAATTTTTTATTTTCGTTTCAGAACCAAGAAATCGACTTAATTTTCAAAACTGGAGCTTTGCCAAACCGTGCATTGCACCCTTTTTGCCATTTAAATTAAGCGCGAACGAGATCTCAAAGGATATCTTTCCTGAAAAGTACTGGTAGATCAGATTGTGGGTGGTGAAGTTGCAAAAGCATCCGTCGGTTTTTTCGTGAGTTCTGCGATTAGTCGCGTAGATCTAATGATGTCTCCAAGAAAATTAAATAAATAAACAAATGCAAGGCGCGATAACCTCCGAAGAGATTTTAGGCCAAGCTTCTATCCAATTTGAGTCGTGCTTTTTTTAATTTTTCCTACAAATTGGCGGGAAGAGGGAAATAGCCCAAGCTGCAATCGCGTTAACTTTTTATTGACAGTCAAGCAGCAAGGCAATAGGTAATAAGACAATAATCTCGCATAGCACAGCATCTAAATTCGTGTTAGAGTGTAAGCAGTCCCTGGAGAGATTCGGGACAGGGAGAAGCATACATCTATATAGGGTCCCAGGGCATTTGGGAATAGATGGGAATGAAAAAGCTGATGAACTAGCTAAAAAGGGCGCATACCTTGAAGAATTTCTAGAAAATAGCAACGATATAGCTAATGTCTTGAATTGTTACTTTGTTCAGAGCATAATCCAAATCAATGATAGTATTGAAAATAATTGAACTTGTTGATGAAATTGAAACAACCAACTCGGTAGCAACATTTGAGCTCACCAGTATCGAGTTAGAAGATATAATGAACATAACAAAATCATTTAAAAACAAATATGGCGGTAAAAACCTATTGTCAGAGGGTGTTATCAAGGACTCTATGGTGTACATTGCACACTTATATAAGGACATTATAAACGAATCGTTTGATAGTGGAAGATATCCACAATAATACCAGCGGAAAAAGTAAAAAATACAATGAAACATGTTACATAACTGCTTCTGTTGGGAGAGGAGGAGTGGCGGCTCGGCATGGCTGTAGCCCGGCTGAGGCTCGTCGGCTTAGGGGCGCGGTTCTTGCAACGTCTCCTTCCCACAGTTACATAGCAAAAAGGGTTCATGCCTAGATGTGCGTGTTTGTGCAAAAAAAAAGGAAGAGATAGGAGAGAAAAAGCGGAATAAATGACTAGTCCTTGTCAGGTGTGGAGCCTTCCCACCCCTTCTGTTCACAAAAGAGTGAACGGCCTTGGACTCCACTATGGCTCCGTCATCCGAGTGGAGTCCCCTATTTCCTGACATCGTCCGTCACTAAGTCTTCAGTCCCTGTCCATCACTCCTACAACAATCTCAACTCACCTTCAGGTGTTGCCCTTGTGGCAGTTATGTAACAAACCTGACGAGCTGCGTCCGATTAATACCCTACCTATTGATGAAAAAATTATGGAAACAGTGGTGAAAAAGCAACTAGTAGCATACCTAGACGATCATAATATAATCATACCAGAGCAATCAGGCTTCAGGAAATGCCACTCCTGCGAAACAGCATTGAACATGGTAATTGCAGAGTGGAAAGAGGCTGTTGCTGATAAAAAGGTAGTAGTATCTTGCTTCTAAGACTTAAAGAGGGCGTTTGAAACAATCGATCGAAATGAATTGCTGAAGTTAATGGATAAAATTGGGATCAAGGGAAAAGCTTTGGAATTGTTTCGTAGTTACCTGAGTAACAGAAAGCAGAGGACGGTAATTGGAGACGCAGTTTCATTGGTTGTTGATGTTAACATTGGGCTGGCACAAGGCTCAGTACTTGCTCCGATATTGTTTATAATTTACATCAATGATATAAAAACTTGCTTGAGAAATTGTAAAATAAGTCTTTTTGCGGATGATGCATTAGTTAGCATTAGTAACAAAAATGTAGATTGCGCTGTCATGAAAATACAAGAAGAGTTAAACAATTTATATAAGTGGCTGTGCAGTAGAAAGCTAAAACTTAATATTGATAAAACTAAGTATATGATATTTAACAAGAACCATAATAACTTAATCCAATCTAGTCTGAAAATAAAAACCAATGCAATTGAAAGAGTAGATCAAATGAAGTACCTAGGTGTAATAATTGATGAGAAACTAAGTTTCACAGAACATATAATTCATTTAGAGAAGAAAATTGCACAGAAAATAGGATTTATGTATCGAACATGTAAGCATATTAGCCAACATCACAAAATATTAGTATATAGATCAATTGTAGAACCACATTTTATTTACTGCCCAACATTACTACTAGTAACAAATGATACGTTAATTAATAAGCTCCAAATACAGCAAAACAAAGCAATGCGTTTGATACTAAATTGCTCTTATAGAACATCAAAAAGTATTATGCTTCCTATGTTAAATTGGCTTAGTATTAAACAATTAATCTGTTATTACTCTTTGAAGTTTATACATTACATAACACAGGGAATGTTACCAAATTATCTGAGTGATAGGATACAGTACAATCATGAGATCCATAACTATGGAACTAGGAGTAGCAGAAATTTAAGACTGCTCAAATTGAGAACCGAGTTCACCATAAAAACCTTAGAATACGTAGGCTATAAAATGTATAACGAACTACCAGCAGAGATAAAAGACTGTGAAAACGTTGTTAAGTTTAAAGAAAAACTATTTCTATATTGTAAAAATTTAAATATATAATACTAGTTAAACAATTAATTAACTCATTTCTTTTTAATGAAATAGTTTTAAGAAACAATTATGAATTTTTTAAATTGGACTATACAATGAATTAGGCTTTTTTGGCCGTAATAAATAAAATAATAATAATAGCTTGCTTTGTAGACGTACCAATTAGAATGGGCGAAATTAAGCGAAGGCGAGAGGTGCACATGATCGACCAAGCAGGAAAGGCGTGGGTTCAAGTGCGGGGCTGTAAAGTGTCGAAGATTATGTGCAGGTCTTACAACCTTAGACTAACAAAGTTGCTTCTATCATTAAAAAGAGAGGACTGTAGACTCATGTGGGGTATTCTGACTGGACAAGGCCTTCTGGCGTCACATGTCTTTAAATTAGGCTTTGTCAGTGATTGCAGATGTAGGAAGTGCGGGCTGGAGGAGTAAACGTTCGAGCACGTTCTGTGCTCTTGCCCTGCGCTTGCCAGGCTAAGACTCCAGCTATTAGGAGTGATACAGCTGTCAGATCTAAAAGCAGCAAGTCGCTTAAATACTAGGAAGCTTCTAGTAATTGCCAAGAGGACGGAGTTATTTTATAACATAGGTCCTGGTTTTTGATAGGGTTTTTCAGTTTGGTCGTTAAAACAAACTTCTGGTAACACTACGGCCTTATTCATGGACCGGCCAGTTCAACCTAACCTAACCTGGTGGGTGGAGACCTACATGTTTTATGCCGACTCCTAACGGCATCTGCAAGGCAGATGAGTTTTCACTGAGAGCTTTTCATATCAGAAATATACTTGGAGCGCTTGCCAAACACTGCCGAGGGGAGACCCCGCTTAGAAAAACTTGTTTCTAAAATTTTATTTTGATGTTTCTTTGCCCGGGGCGTGAGCCCAGGATCGTCCGTGTTAGGCGGAGCACGCTACCATCACACCACGGCAGCCACCAGGAAAATTTGTTTAATATAAATATAACAAAAAATTGGTATTCATTAGCGAATACAGCTAATAATGTGCTCCTCAAAGCTTTGGTTATTGCCTTTGCAATGGCACTTCTAACTACATTATTACTGGCTTTTTTATAACTTTGTTAAGCAACTTCTTATTGAGATACACTCTACAAGCACTCAGGCAGAGATTCAAGAGTCTGATTAGTGAAATCGTTTTAAGTTGTCAGCGCAATTTCTAGCTTCCCAATACTGTTGTTAACTTCACCTACCCGTGGCGAATCCTGTTTATTCTTCACCAAGAAGCGTCAACTTTGGGGTTTCCCTAATAGTCGGGCTGGCACCTTAATGGTGTTATTTCCGCAACATACAAGATAAGTAGGATCATAAACATCGATAAAACTGACCAAAACTATCGCGGAATGTCTTTGTCGCTACAAAAAAAAATAATGTTGTGTCACGGCCGCTTGAAACCTTCCCTCCCCTATACGCCACTGTATGCATATAAGATATTTATTTCCGTAAGATAAAAATAGGATGACTCACCATATTTGTCCCAAGATAAGTGGTGGCAATTGTGACTGCAAAAAGAAACCTTTCGCCTGTGCACCAGTCACGAAACCACCCTGCGGTTGTAGTGCTTTAAACTGTTCATGATATTTCAACTTTTCTCTTTGGGTGATAACCCACGGATCTGTAGTAGGATTCATTGCGAATGCACTTTATTGGTTTTATTTTTTATTAAGGTATTTGTTCTACTTTCGCCAAATATGTATGTATGTCGGGATAATAGCAATGACCGAAGGACGGCGTTAGCGCTATGCGCGAAGCTGGTATACGCTATATTAAGATGCTAGTCACCGGCTCAATATAATAGAAATATGAAGCTCTGCCCAAGTCAACTGTGACTATGGTTATTCTCTTTTGTATTTTTAACAGAAAGTTTACTAGTCTAATTATCCAGTCTAAAATAATTTTAATTCACTGCTCTTTGGGTTGTGCTTGACTTTCTTTTGATTATGTTATCGTGTGTATTCCTTGTAGCCCTCTTTTACTCCCGTCGCCTTATCATTTGTATATCACTCGAATACCTGCCCCCTCCTATATTGTATACATAGAATTGTATGCTGCTGCTGCTGATACGAATGCAGAGGGGAGGATTGCAAATCTATGAATGCGAAAAAATCAATTAATTTTTACTCAAAGCTTTAATAAGAAAAATTAATTGCTAATTTCAAACTAATTGTTTTTAGAATCTGTACATATTTCCTTGAAATTATAATGCGTTTTGTTATTTCGCTGACATACATAATATATTATGTACATATAGAAAGTATCACTATTTTGTGCGACAAAATGATTTCGTTTGGAAAAAATCCATTTTTAGATCACCAAATTATTGTTGAACAATTCTCACATACTTTTACTTTATTACTTCAAGTTTATTGCTTGAATTTTGCATCAATTTTTGGACAAAAAATTAAATCTTTTCCACTTTTTCGCGAATTCAGCAAACGTCACACCAAATCAATAAATCGAATGCGAACGGAGATGCCAAACGTAAATAATCGACTAGAACTTATCGGCAAAAATGTGATATCGAATATGATGTACAGTGGCTATGAAAAGTAAAGGGAAATGACATGCATATGACAGGTGTTAAAATTCATTTATGAAATAATTTAATTTTCAAAACAGACACGAACCACGTCAAAAACTTGGGGTTCAAGGGGTTGTGTAGCGCAATATATAGCTTCTCCTACCCAATTGTCAACATCACCTTCGAGCGGCGAATCCCGTTTCACTAACAGACAAGGTTCTGGCGACCCCAAGCTCTTCATGGAACTTGAGGGTAGTAGAGATATACGCCGCCGATAAACGCCGCTGCCACCGCCGATTTTGAATATTTTTCGCACCCCGCCGCCGAATGACAAAAATATCGTCGTGGCGGAAACGGCGGCGGCGTTCATCGCGTTACTATATTTCTACTCTTTTAAAAATATCTAGGCCATTTATTGTTAATTTCGATAATTGGTCCAATATGGTCGAAAGGGTATCAGGGGATGTGCATCACTGCCAGTTATAAAAATCCTTTTGGTAAATTTAATGCGGCAGTTACCCACCGACGTGTGCCGTACGTACGGACGTTTGTCATACGAAACACGTTTGACCGAACCCTCAAGCCCGTAGGAATAAATGTGTGCGTCTGTATACATGTACATAACATATTTGTGTGTGTTTTGTTTACAGCAAAGCACTGTTGCCATTCACCAGTTTGCATGCATGCTTATGCAAACATCAACTTTTGGAATTACAATTTTTCATGGTGCAAATGGCTGAAACAAATACTGAATAACAATTTCTAGTTCATTTATGCTTAACCTCCAATTTTATATAATAATTTTAGGATATTTCAACAAAGATTTAAACAATCATTAGGCCTTTGTCACGTACACGTATTGTCTGGCTCCTTGGGTTCCCGGACTAGCTCAGTATAAGGGGGCAGTGGTCCTCAACCCTACCACCAAGGAGCCGTACGGACGCATATTTATTCCTCTCATCATCCATCCTATCAGCCTCACACACCTCTCACCTCAGGAAGTCCGCCCTACCTTGGACCGCTCGTTTCATGTACCCTAACTTCAGCGGTCTCCCTCTAGCCATGCTCCGTCCCCTTCACTTACCTCTCTATCACGCCATCTTCACCTCCCGCCCAAAAAGTGTTTAACTCCGCATTTTAACTCTTAACAACAAACTCAAACTATATTGAAATCATAAAAAGAATTACAATGAATCATAATAAAAACTAATCTTATTATTTAGGCTAAAAATTTTTGACTATGATGAAACGTCCTGCCGATCATTCAATAAAAACAACAAGAACATATAAAAATGACTTTTAAAATTTACTAGGTTAAGGGTAAGGGATCCTACCTAATCGAGCTCTCTTAGTTGGTTTTACCCATGCCTATGTATGTAGATATGTATGAAATTTTAAGAATTTCTCAAAAAAAAGTGTTCGATATCAACGTTCCTTGCGGGCAGAACCGCTTATCATATAGAGGACAACGATACTATACACCTAACATAATCACAATAATTTTCTTAACAATTAATTTCAGGTTAACAAAAAATAAGAAATTTGGTCACTCTAATGTGACTGCTTTGCTCGCTTGCAAACACGCAGATGGCTAAACTTTAATTGGCAAGTCCAACAACCCGTACACTATAAAACAAATATAAAAAGCTTATGGTTCGTTACCATAACCTCAATAGGGTGTGTACAAAATGTACAAAAAAAAATCTTGATTGTACCAAAAATATGTATATCACGAAAATTTAGAAAAATTTTAATAATTTTTTGGTATATGCGTGTGTGCATGCGTGTACGCAACAAAAAAAAACGTAAAAACACAAAAAAACTAAAAACTACAAGAAATATATATGCATAAAGATATTATAAATATACGTAAAATCCGAAACCAACTTCTTGGGTGATTTTGTGCTGCTTCTTATTGGCCTTTGTGCCTTATATTGGAGTCTCACGGCGAAACCGGATATGCATAAAAATATTAATTTTTGACTTGGACATTGGCTATTATAGCAAAATGGTATATGTCGAGAAATTCAAATTTTGATCTCTGTGTCGAAGGCACACCGCAAAACAAAATAGGTGCTCAGAAAGATTGTTAAAACAAAGATCGCTTTGGGTTTCTGGCAAAAATCACGAAGCATACCATTAACGGTATTCTCCTGCCTTAGAGCATTGAAAAATAATGTATATGTAACCACATATATATTTAACGGGACGTCTTTTCTAGGTCCTCTAATTTGTTTTTGGGCTCATCGGGTGCATAAAAATTATGTAATTGGACATACGTATATATATAAAAAAGGCAAGTTAGAAATAACGACTTACGGCGAGTTGTGCCTAGTACCTCCACGCCAAAATTTCCGGGCACACTATAAAACAATAAGATTTTATCACAAAACCGATTAACTCCAAAAAAAATATTTATTTTGGGACTTACAGGTCGCCGCACTGTTCGCTTTACAACACCACAATTCTCACTCCAGTCACTCTTCCTGAATCGCCACTAATCCCCTTTCCTATGACATACAGGATTTATTTAAAATTACAGGATTTCGTGAATTACAGTAAGTAACTTCCTACGTGCGTATATATGTATGTACCGATATGTGCGCATATCAAAAATTTAAGCCAATTATTCCCAACGTTCTATATACAGGATCCCTGTTTATTTCATTTAACTAATCTACCAGAGCTTTTAATTTAGCAAATAATTAATTTATTGAGCTATTAAATTAGATGGACAATAAATTTTCAGGAGATAAAAAATTCAAATTTAAAAAAAAACTATCATAAGCAGCACAATTTGAATCTACAGGCATCAAGATTTTAATTTTGGGTAAAATTATTTTGATTTTTGCGCAAAAATTTCGCTTAGAACCGCAACAAAACTATAAAAAAAAATTTATGTACAAGAAAAATTACCGATTACCCCCATTTAAGCAAAAGAAATTGTTATAAAATTACTATTAGCCCTACATTTACCTATATGTACTCATATATGTATATACATATGTACGCACATACTCCTACTTCACTAAGCTATCTAACTCTGCTCACCTTCAATCTGCTGCCCTGGAACTCTTATCCTCGTCTTCCTTGCCGGAACTTCCTTGTTTGCCGGAACCACAAAAATTTATATTTTAAATTTATTATTTTAAAAAACGTACCAATTTTTTGTTGCTGCAATCTGTCTCTATACAAGTCTTTATGCTACGTCCGGCAACCCTATCAAAAGCTATATCTTTCGTTAAGTTCTGTTTGTTTTGTTGTCCGCCGTCATTTTGACATTTCAGCATGTGATCAAAACAAACCAAATAAAGAAAACAAGAAGCATTGTTTACTATATAGTTTGGCAGCTTAAGTAGAGGTTATGTTGCGAATAGAGTGGAAGGCAGTGGACTAGGCAGTCGAATGTCATATAATGAAGGAATGGTGTTCGGAGATTTTTCAAAGTTAAAAAAAAAATTAGAAATTAAAAAAATTTAATATAAATAAAAATATTGTTTTAATAACAACAAAAATGCCATATATATTCTGTATACATAAATTTGTAAGTATTATCTCACTTGAAAATTTGAATTAAATAATCTAAAGTTTTGTTTTGAAACTGAGTCGAGAACTGTGCGTGTGAATGTGCGAATTTTCACCGATCAGCTGTTAGTTGCGCCACTTGGTAAAATTTACAATGACAAAAAGCTTCAGAGTCGTCAAACGCAATCTGGTACGCCATGCTTCCATCTGAACGCAGACCTAGCTGGATGCATATGTTTGGATATACTGAAGGACAATGGTCGGCATTATCTGATGTACGCACAATCCTGCTTTCCATACAGTCGCTACCAGGTGAGCCCAATAATGATAGTCCGTTAAATGCACTGCAATGATGTGGGCGGATTACGCAGAACAAACAAAATACATAGATGCCTTCCATGCAAAGCACAAGGAGCACCAAAATTACTTGCATTGCATGATCGTTTTATGCTTGCCTACAAACATGTTTCCGTAATGTTAAGGTTGTAACCATCGCTGAAGGTGCACCCACAATGCTAACAACATTCAACATTCCCTTACGCATTGTTACCGAAGATTCGGCGCGCCTTGATTATGGTGATTTTTATGTATTAAAAGATGACCATTTAAGTCTTTCTAAACTAATTTTTCGTCAGTCATTTCTATATCTAAGGGTACTCAAAGTAATTGAAGATTCTATGAATACCATAGAGCGTCCAGGCGAACATGTTGAGCTACCGGGTACAACTTTCAAAATTGCAGAACTTAAAACCGATCAGCAGTCAACAGATGATTCGAATTCAGGCAGCAGTTTATTGCAAAGAGTGCGCAGTATATTCTCATAAGCTCCGCAAATAACCATAAATTTTCCAAATGCTCATTGCGAAGAAGCAAAGCGTGAATAAGTAGAGAGTTGTGAAGTTGTCTTAAATTAATTAGAGGCAGTGAAGAAGTGCAAATTTTGTATGTTAGACCGTTAAGTATTTTTATAGAGCCATGGACTTATTTTCGCATGGTCTTGTGGCGGTCTCCAATCGAGCAAAATTTCAATTCAGGTAGAAACCGTACAGTGTGAATTCATGTCGGCAATAATAGATTTGTATTATATGGGCACACATACGAACGGTCCATCTAATTTTTGCGGGGAAGAAACCGGCCTGTCAGCCCAACGCGGGGAACACCCACCCCTGACACCTTTTTGTATATTAACTGCAATTGGTCCAAACATAGCACACAAAATGTTTAATAGGCAACTCTGTCTAGTGAGAGAGCGATCAGCTGACACGTTCTTACGGAAAAAATTAAAATTGTTTTGATTTCTACGTTCCGGGCTACGCACGTACGGGCGCTGCACGTCGGTGAGTTTTCGTTTACATTGCACACTCATAAGATAGGTCGTGTCAGCTGACACGTTTTTGGTACGTACGTTCGTGAGTAACTGCCGCATTCTTCAGCACTTTTACATAATTATTTCGAATTATTTTCACAATTTATCAAACTTTAATTAGGTGTTTTTGCATAAAATTGCAAACGGTTAAAAATTGGCGCACAAAAGTTTACTAGGCAACTCTGTCTAGTGAGAGAGCGATCAGCTGACACGTTCTTACGGAAAAAATCCAAATTGTTTTGTTTTCTACGTTCCGGGCTACGTACGTACGGGCGTTGCAAGTCGGTAAGTTTTCGTTTGCATTGTAATCTCATAAGATAGGTCGTGTCAGCTGACACGTTTTTGGTACGTACGTTCATGAGTAACTGCCGCATAACACTTTCTAACCGTTCAAAAGTTATTTGAGAAAACAGGCGATTTCAGTGCCAGCTTTACACGGATTTCGTATCACCGAATTCACTAAGTTATTAAAACAAAACACTAAAGGAAATGTTATGTAATAAATTTAATTGCTCACTTCGCATAATTTTTTTCAAAAAATTAATAAAGAACAATAAATTTAAATAAAATTACCCAAGTCGAACATATTTTCAAATTGTCCTCAAGTTGTTAAAAAAGCACGTTACCCGTAAAAGGTACTGTTGAAATTGTAGCAATCTATGTAATTTAAGTTTATGAAGAAAAAAATGTTTTGTCATATTTTTTCAGTCGAAGATTTTTTCTTACCAATAATTTAAACTGTTTCTGTATCGGTTAATATAATTTCAAATAAATTATTATTATTATAAAACCGTGAGATTATAATAGGTTATGGGCGAATTAAAAGATCACGGGATACTTCAGTTTAATGGTACTGGTTTCGACGACTGGCGATTCCGTGTCGAAATATATTTTGATGCTCTTTGTTTGGGCGAAGTTTCAACGGACTCTCCTCCAAATGAAGAAGCGGCGAAGGCAGAATTTTTTAAGAAGGACAAAGACTTGTTAGTTGGATTTATTCATAAGGGTTGTTTGGGCTATGTTCGCGAAAAGACAACGACTAAAGAAATGTGGGATAATCTCCAAATTAGTTTTGCACGAAAATCAATTGTGAGCCAGCTGTTGGTGCGGAAGCAGCTAGCAACGCTCCGCATGAGGGAAGACGATACTGTGATCAGTCATTTGAATATTTTTGAATTTGCGGTTTTGCACCCATAAATAAAAGTAGATGGGAAACCAGAAGTTTTCCTTTTGGAATTAACAAATCTGTAGAAACGTTTCGGATTATTAGTAAATTGGAATTTGCAACATGATAGGTAACCTTTATAACACTGCTTGTTAAGACGATGAAAATTGGAGCGCGCCACTAAATATTTAGATAAATCAATAGCTTTACCAGATCTTTTGAAACGCTTATAGAGTCTAGATTTAATATTATCAAGTCTTAATAGTTGCTTTGAGAACCAAGGTGGTCTACCCGTGGTGGTACTGGAATAACGAAGAGGGACACAGCTTTCAAAGAAAGCATCAAGAGAACTATAAAGCAAGGAAGTCGCTGTTTCAACGTCTGTACACGCATAAAGACTCGACCAGTCATGGGCAGAAATCAAATTATTGAGCACATCCAGTACTATCTCAAGCGCAGGATGAAGAGGGTCTTCAGGAAGGGACAATGGGGGAGTTCGGGTTAGAGTAATACCCGCAGAGTCATCTGTAAAAACTAAGTCTAAGATTTTCCTTTTGGAATTTAAAATATTATTAATTTGAAGAAGAGATGTATCTAGCAGGCTATTTAAAAACTCGTGCTGAGTAGTGGGAGTCATAAAATTTGAGTCGATGGTATTGATCCAATTTACTGATGATAAATTGAAATCACCAAGAACTACTAGGCGGTCTTTGTCTCGCAATTGCGAGTACAAACTACAAATAACAGTGCTGAGACATGTATAAACGTGTATATCCGATCGTGGCGGTATATATGAGCAGCAGATAAACAAACTAAAATTGTGCAAGGCAAGCTTTACTGCTATAAATTCAATGTCATTTGTGGTGTCCAATAGCAGCAACTCAGATGGAAGCGTCTAGTCAACAGCAATAAGGACACCACCTGCTCTACATTCACGATCACGCCGATAAACTACATATTTACGTGAAAAGAGTTCAGTGTTAAAATTATCAGCTTTTAACCAGGTTTCAGTAAAAGCTATAACTTGAGAAGTAAAAATAAAACTATTCAGATAAAAGGTACTTAATTTCGATCTTAGGCCACGAACATTTTGGTACGTGATGGTTATTTTTTCACTGTTTCCGCAGGGATTTTTGAGTTTTTTGAAGTTCCTGCGGCGTTAGGTTTTTTTGTAAACAAATGCACAACTGAATGTTTCGGCCAGAATGTATGTTCAAGAACTCTATCAAAATAAGCGTCTGGCACTGATATTTTAAATGATGAAATGCTAATGAGAAATGGTATTATAAAAATCTAATTAAATTGGATAACATTGTTCTCATTGATGTAGTTAAAGATAATCAGACTCTAATTGCTAGATATTCAGGGCAAATCAGTGGGTTGAGTTATAAAGGAGTAGAGTTTATTATGCAAGATGTCCTGTATGTGCCAGAGTTAAGGGACAATTGGTTGTCAGTTCAAACACTTACAAATGCCGGTGTTGATGTAGTATTTTGCAAAAGCAAGGCAAATATTTTAAAGAATGGAGAACTCTTAGCAGCTGCACATCTACGGAATTGGTTGTATGAGGTTAAGCGGTCTTCTACTTCTTCTTGTGACGATGAACGGCCGTCAGCATTAATGTATAATCAGGATAAGGTTAAACTTTGGCATAAACGATTTGGTCACATTGGCCAACAAGCATTTGATGATTTAATTACCAAGCAAATGGGTTAGAAGTAAATAGAGAAAAATTTAATTTTTCCCATGTTTGTGTTGAAGCTAAACATTCTCGAGGTTCTTTCAATGGACATCGTGTTCGAGCTAAACGACCACTTGAAAGGATCCACTCTGACGTATGTGGACCATTTGATCCTGTTGCATGGGATGGATCAAAGTGCTTTGTTTCGTTTATAGACGATTATATGCATTTTGTATTCGTCTATAATATTAAAAAGAAGTCCAATGTTTTTGAATTGTTGAAGCAATATGAAGCTGTGGTAACTGCTAAATTTGGAACCTCTATATCGAAATTAACTGTTGATCAAGGTAGGGAATATTTTTCCAATGATTAAGGAGGTTGGTACAAAAAGAAGGTGATTCAAGTGGAATCAACGGCTGCCTATTCGCATCAGCAAAAAGGAGTTGCCGAGCGATTTAATAGGACTTTGTTGGAAAAAGTTAGATCAATATTGATTGAATCTAACGTTCCAAAGCGAATGTGGTGTGAAGCGGTATATATAGGTGTATATATCATAAATAGTAGTCCAACAATGTCGTTGGATAGTTTCATTACACCAGCTGAGATGTGGTATGGTGTAAAGCCAGATGTAAGTTAATTGCGTATATTTGGTTGTAAGGCATTCGTATGGAAACCCAATCAGAAGAGGAAGAAGTTAGATTCGAAGAGCTGTACGACAGTAATGATTGGTTATGTTGCTAATGGGTATAGACTGTGGGACATACAATGTCAGAAGATATTAATTGCACGAGATGTCGTATTCGATGAATCAGTTTTCCTGTTTAAAGAGGAAGTATTTAACAAAGCTGATAATAAAGAAGTACGTATTAAACGCTACTACGAGCAAGAAGGGGAAAAAGATGATGAGGTTCTCATGGCAGATGGTGTTTCTGATTGTGTACGCAGAGAAATTTCCAGCGAAGAGATGATACAACAACAACAACAAAACCCACAGCAGCAAGAAACAGAGCAGGAAAATGAAACAAATACTTTTAATGACGTTGTAAATGAGAATGATGATGAAGAAATTCCTTCAGAGAATAACGATGTTCCAAATGAGCATAATCTTAGGCGTAGTGAACGAGAGCACCGAACTTCACGTAAGCTGATTATTTTATTGGGTATAGAGCCACTTCGGCTGCCTATACTCCTACAGATTATCCTGAAACATATAAAGAAATTGAAAGTAAAAGTGATGTGAGTTATTGGATGAAAACTGTTGATGAGGAATTGGAATCTATGTACAAAAATAATATCTGGGACATAGTATCTCTTCCGAAGGATGTTAAGCCACTTAAAAGTAAAAGGATTTTCCGAGTAAAAGAATATGGGAATGGCAATCGAACTCGTTACAAGGCTCGTCTCGTAGCGAAAGGTTTCTTGCAAAAAGAAGGAATTGATTACAATAAAACATATGCTCCAGTAGCCAAACTTACAACAATTAGAGTTGTGCTAGCAGTTGGTGTACATGAGCATTTGTTGTTTCACCAACTAGATGTAAAAACAGCATTTTTACATGGTGAATTGCAAGAAGATATTTATATGGCTATTCCAGAAGGTATTGAAGCAGAACCAGACAAAGTGTGCAAACTACGTAAATCTTTGTATGGGTTAAAACAAGCACCACGATGCTGCAACCAAAAATTCAATAAACATTTGTTAAGTATAGGATTCAAAAGTTCAAATCATGATTATTGTTTATACACTAAAATTTGTAATAGGGATTTCTTAATTGTAACAATGTATGTCGATGACCTCCTTATTGCTGGTAAGCCGATTGCTTCTATTAACTGGTTGAAAAAGACTTTGAATGAAAAATTTGAAATGTCGGATTGTGGTGATTTGTAATATTTTCTGGGAATTAAAATTGAGAATTTTGGTGATCATATTACTTTATCACAAGAAGCTAGTATTGATAAAGTATTGAGAAAATTTGGAATGGAAGATATCAGCAGAATGCAAGTGAAGAGCATTGGCAATGCCTAAGGAGAGGAGTTTTGAGGTATCTCAAAGGCACCAAAAGAAAGAAGTTGATATTCAAGGAAACTCTTAACAAGCCTCTTATTGGTTTCGCTAATGCAGATTGGGGAAGTGATGTGACTGATCGGAAATCAGTGAGCGGTTTTGTATTTCAAGTATATGGATGTACGGTTTCTTTGTCAAATAAGAAACAACCGACCTTTGCGCTTTCTTCTAGCGAATCAGAATACATAGCATTGAGTGCGGCAGTAACTGAAGCAGTATGGTTACATGGTTTATTGAATGACCTAAAACAAATCACAGATCAAGCAATAGAAATATTTGAAGATAATAACGGATGCATTGGAATGGCAAACACTTTTGAAATTAAACGCACAAAACATATTGACATAAAAAATTATTTTCTACGAGACATGATTGCAAAGGGCATGATAAAACTGACTGCAATCAATACCGAAGACCAGTTAGCAGATTTATTTACAAAACCTTTAAATACAAGTACATTTAATAATTTATGTTGTAAGCTAAGATTACATGATTGAGAAGGGGTGTTGAAATTGCAGCAATCTATGTAATTTAAGTTTACGAAGAAAAAAATGTTTTGTCATATTTTTTTAGTCGAAGATTTTTTCTTACCAATAATTTAAACTGTTTCTGTATCGGTTAATATAATTTCAAATAAATTATTATTTTTATAAAACCGTGAGATTATAATAGGTATCCAGTTTTATATCCCGATTGGCTGAAAGAACAAGCGAAATCAGAGATGCAAAATTCTTTAGTAGGCTCCAGTGGTTTAAATTCTCCTTTGAAATGATTCTCAGCTCACACTTAAGTTGAATATATCTTCAACACGTATGGGAGGGGTTTGAAAAATCACTTTATTTGCTGAACTATAACAGAGCGTCTGAAATCTTAATTTTTATTTTCATACTTCATCATTCAACACCAGTCTCCCAGTTTGACATTTCCTAAAGTTGACGACCTGGCTATAGTCTTTTGTCCTTTGTAGTGAATCACATTGGATATAGCCTATCAAACATGTTTAAATATGACCAACACGGGGCGGCTCCTGTTACAAATGTGAATACGTAGGCACATTTTTTAACCAGGTTAGGCTTTGTCCTTCGCAAGAATACTCAAAGTGGTGAAGTAAAAGCTTTCTCAAGACAGTCGAACAAATGACCGTGTGTTTTACTAGCCTAACGTAGGGGATAGTCGAATTAGTCTGAAAACTGAAGGCGGTCATCCATAATGAGCTGTTAGATCATAAGGTCAGAAACGAAGACTATTGAAGTCAATGTATCGAACACAAACGTCTGCAAATTTTAGTCTGCATTTTAAAATTTTTTTCCACGGTCCTTGTAAAGCTTAAGCTATTTAGATGCGCCAAGGATTATACGATTTTCACCAATGTGTTACGCAATGATATCCACTTAGACTGCTTATGATTTCGAGGGCGACATCCTTGGCCTAATAGTCACTCCCTAACGTTTCAAGGTATTTTTTTGGTGTAGTTCGGAAGCATTGCGCGACAAACGCATCCGTCAGAAAGTCTGCGGAGCTACACCTGGAGCTTCTAGGAAAGTCACGTCAACGAAGGTATGACTTCGAAGTCGCAGTCCTATGGCTTCTGTGCTAGCATATGGTATAAGGGCCAGGATGCGTGGTAGCGACTGGTGGTCGGGATTGCTACTGTTCGCACGTCGGGAATTGTAGCTCCTAGAGACAGCCGAAAAAACTGAAGGTACCCTTTTGCGCGATCAACAATAAGCCAGCATTGATGGAAATCGTTCAAACTGTGCCACGAGAGTCATGACTATTAGCAGATAATTCATAGCAACCGTAAGTCGCCTTTATGCGTGACCAGCATGTAGCCACAAATGATTTAAAGAAATCGTACCGACGACGGGTATTAGAGTTAACCCAGACCATCTCCTTCGGTTAAACTACGCTACAAAAGTGTGACCATTTTAAGTATTTCTCCCTCTCTCCGCAAGGAGCTACTCACGAAATTTTCTGAACGATACGCGAGATTTTGAGGCAAAAACCACGGATCTTTCCGCATTGGCCGAAACGGTGATTTCCTTAAATACATATAAACAAAACCTTTCCAAATATTTTTTTTAAATTTCGCTTTACAATCCTCCCAGATACTCATCCGCTGATTAATGATATTGTTCCAGATCGTCAAACATACCATTGACGTCATCAGTATGTTTCCATATTCATTAGTTATGGACAATGTGATACTGTGAAGTCCTGCCATTCAATTAAGAGGTTTACGCCGATCACTTTGACGGCACGCCGGCCACACCGCCGCCGCCGATTACGTGACCGGCGTAAACCTTTAGTGGGAGGGAGGGATGGCCTGAAGGTTTAACAATCCAACCTAATAAAACCGCACTGCGTTTTTTTTAGCGCACGCAAACAACCGGTATTTCTTGCCCTAACCGAAATAAGTATGCGTTGCGATAATGTAAAACATGTGTATGCAAACGTCAAATCTAAATGCCACGCAGAACAAAAATTGGAAATCGAGTTAGGTTTTCACGCAGCAAATTCAATTTCGGATCTGTATCCGGCAAAGGACCATCACATCGATAACACTCCCCAAAGCCTTCGGGGAGTTACCTTATCGCTACAACAACAAAACATCAACGTGAAAAACTTAAATGAAAACAACAGCTTGTTGGTTGTTTTTGTAACCTTTGTTTACGTTTTGCATTCTCTATTTCCGTATGACAATCCCATCGACCATGCAATGAAAAAAATAAAATCAGCTGATGAGATGAGCCAACCATATAATTGAGTCATGATTGTCGTTATCCAGCTCCTGCTCATGCTCAATTCTCACTGGAATACTCTGGATCATTGGAGATTTTAGAAGCAAATGTCGTGAAATTTTCGCACACGTGAAATGTGATGGGCAGACGTCTCAGCTGGTTTTCATTTAACTCATACGGCGAAAGCATTGTAAACTTTACCAAGTAGCGCAACTAACAGCTGATCGCTCAAAATTTGCACACACTCACAAACATCACTAATGGCCATATTACGGAAATCTTAGGGAAATTGAAGTTAAATTATTAAACAGACATAAAATGTTATAATTTTGGAATATATATCATCTAGGAACCTTAATTGCAGTAATTGAAAGAAAATGTTTGCTTATACTCAAGTATTTAATTATTTTTTCTAAATTTATCTTTAATATTGATGCAATGATTGATCCAATGCAACTCTGGTCTTCCTACTGTTCTTCATTCCACTCCATTCGAGTGCCTATTTTCACGGCCTGCGAGTGCCTTCCACTCTATTCGCAACATAACCTCGAATTAAGCTGCCAAACTATATAGTAAACAATGGGCGAAAGGCTAAGCAGCGACATCTATTTTTGAAAGAGTAGGTTTATTTAAGGCAGCGTTGCCAAACTAAAAAGAAGTAATTAACAAATTATCTGGCTGACAAATTGAACCAGACTTCTATCTGGATTTATCTCAAATCGTTGTTGTTGCATTTACATGCAAAATTATTTATCTGGCTCAGGATTTTTTCCACCGGATGATTGCTGGTGTGTAGTGAAACGAAAGACGACTGTGATGTGAACATGCAAAAAAGATGATCTATTACAACACCCCCATGCAACCCTCTTAATTCAGCATAGATTTTGAGGTTAGGTTTGTCAGCATCGTTCACTTTATTTTCCATCTTTTACCCACACAACGTGTTTTTGGTTCTGTACTTCGAAGCACATGATAACATATTATTTGTACGCAATTATTTAATTGATTACAAATAAATAAAACATATGGGTACTAAAGAGCAGGACAAAAATTCCTCCATTGCAATTACTGATGGGGAAGAACAGGAAGTTAACGAAGAAGGAGTGGACTTAGACCAACAATCATCTGATGAAGACGTTGGTGAGAACGATGGAAGTGTGGAAGAAAAGCCGGAAACTGCAGGTGATGAAGGCGTGGCAGTTGAAAATATTGAAACTGCAGCGACATGGAAGGATCTGGTATGTGTTTAAGTTTAAATAAGTTTTGTTTTAGCTGTATTTTACTTTTTAATTCGTATTAAGGGTTTGGTAGACACATTGTGCAAAGCATGTGAAGAATTGAAATGGAAGGCACCTTCAAAAATACAGAAGGAAGCTATACCTGTTGCATTGCAGGGTAAAGATATAATTGGTTTGGCGGAAACGGGTTCTGGTAAAACGGGCGCATTTGCTTTGCCAATACTACATGCTTTACTAGAAAACCCACAGCGATACTTTGCGCTCGTATTGACACCTACACGTGAATTGGCATTTCAAATCTCGGAACAGTTTGAAGCACTAGGTAAGTTGATTATATGAAAAAAACTTGTATATGGTACAATGCTTCTTCCCCTTCCTATTGCACTGTCAACAAAAGAAGGAGGTAAAAGTCTAGGACAGATTTAAAAGAAAAACAAAGAAATTACCCCGGGTTCCTCAGGAACGGGAAGTGGGGTCCATAGTAAATTTGGGCAGAAAACATTTCTGTGTACGACAACATTCAATCACATGAAAATTGCCAACTTTAACTGCTAATATCTCCGCACAGAATTACGTCCTGTGACACCTCTCCCAATATTTTTGGACGCATATTGACAGTCGACACCTGTTCTAGACTTTTACCAACAAAGCAGTAGCATGCAATGATGTTAAACCTTATTTTGATTTATTTTTGTATGAAATCATTAATTTTAGTTTCGTCACTACCTCTGAGCGCTTTATATAAAAAAAAGTTACGAATGTGCAATAATTGAAAGTATTCTAAAAGCTTAAAATTTTTCTTTTCAGGTAGCACGATTGGTGTAAAATGTTGCGTAGTCGTAGGTGGCATGGATATGGTTTCACAAGCGCTACAACTTGCTAAAAAACCGCACATTATTATAGCCACACCAGGACGTTTGGTTGATCATTTGGAAAACATGAAAGGTTTCAATTTAAAAGCTATTAAATATTTGGTAATGGATGAAGCTGATCGTATATTGAATATGGACTTCGAGGTGGAACTTGATAAAATTCTAAAAGTTCTGCCACGTGAACGTCGTACATTTCTATTCAGCGCCACCATGACCAAGAAAGTAAAAAAATTACAACGCGCCTCTTTAAAGGATCCAGTTAAAGTGGAGGTCTCTAACAAGTATCAAACGGTAGAACAACTACAACAATACTACATATTTATTCCAGTGAAATACAAAGATGTATATTTAGTGCACATTATCAACGAATTGGCTGGTAATAGTTTCATGATCTTTTGTAGTACCTGTGCGAATACAGTACGTACTGCATTGATGCTACGTGCTTTAGGTCTAGCCGCCATTCCCTTACATGGGCAAATGTCACAAAATAAACGTTTGGCGGCACTAAATAAATTCAAAGCTAAAAATCGTTCAATACTTATTTCAACAGATGTAGCATCACGTGGCCTTGATATACCGCATGTAGATGTTGTGTTAAATTTTGATATACCTACACACAGTAAAGATTACATACATCGTGTTGGGCGAACAGCGCGTGCCGGCCGCTCTGGAAAAGCTGTTACGTTTGTAACACAATACGATGTTGAATTATATCAACGTATTGAGCATTTGTTGGGTAAACAATTGCCGTTATATCCATGTGAGGAGGATGAAGTTATGGCATTGCAAGAGAGAGTCGGAGAAGCGCAACGTACAGCGAAATTAGAAATGAAGGATTTAGAGGATAGTAAGGTTGGTAAGAAAGGTAAATTCCAGCGAGGCGGCGCAGATGATTTTGATGATTCAGAACAATTTACTGGTGCACGAAAGCGCATGAAGCAATCACAAAAAGGCGGTGGTGGTGGTGGTGGAAAGAAAAACTGGAAGAAAGCGAAACGAAAGTAGATTTTATAAAGTACTAATATTTTTAGTATTTGATTGAAGCCTGGTTTAAGAAAATATTTATTGAATAATTTTAAATACTCCTATATTGTTAGGTCTAGTTGTAGGAACTGGATTTGTATATATGTATCCTTTAAAGGCGATTAATAAATGATTTGTATTATCACTGCTATTTATAATTTTACTGTAGCAGCTAAATTGTACTGCGCCTCCACGTTGCTTTCATAAGTGTTACAAATTAACCGTAATGTTACTCCATCAGTAAAACGCATATTTCCAAACGACGTAAGTGATTAAGGAATCGAAATGCGCTTTATATGTTTTAAGTTCACATATTTCGGACCGTACATTGTCCTTGGATGCCAAATGTTTTACCGGAACACTACCTGATTTTGTAATACTGCTAGTATTACAAGTATTTCATAACTACAATTTATTACGGTGTAAAAACGAATTTATTAAAATTTTGACAAGTCTTTTCGTAATTACATTATAATGAAAATTTTTGCTTAAATCTATTAATATACATGCAGTTACACTTCGAATTAACTAAAAAAAAAATTCTATAATAATTAAATAATTTTTGTTTATTTAATGTACATAATTTTACTAGGTAAATTTGAAAAAAGGAGAACTTGCAACTTGTAGTAAAGTTATATAATAAAATATTAAGCATATCAAATGAGTCATATTTTATACATACAATTCACTGATCTAAGATCAAATGGTTACAATAAGGTTTACAAAGCTTCTGTCGTATTTTAGTATGTATTGCACTGTATGTCAAAAAGTTCGCATACCCCCTCATCTGGTGTAAGCACGAAATTATAATCATCACGCGGAGGATTTATTTGAACGAGGGGTGCATTTTCTGTAATATAAAATATATGCATTATAAAATGGAAATAAATTATATTAAGGGGTCATTCCATGTCGATTAATTCCGTACATAACCGGACCAATCTAAAAATTCTACAAAGATATTCTCCAATTTTTTGATATTTGAAAGTTTTTTTTTGGACATTATTAAGAAATTTCAGCGCAACGGCCAGTTTTGGGTGCAAGAAAACCAACTTTAAATTAAAATCAGAGTAAATATAGAAACTTTACAGAAGTATTCTTTTGACTAGCCGAAAAATTCCATTAGAGTAAAAAGAACTTTACCGCCTTGAAATATGCAACAGTTTTGTATGACGACAGTTAAGTAATTTGTGTGCAGAAGAACGAAGATGATTATTTTTGCATATTTCAAGAGGGAACAATTAACTTTTTTTTATTTTAAAATTTTTTGTACAAGTATTTTATCTGAGAGAACTGCTAGTGAAAATTTCTAGCCAATATTTAAAACAATACCTCACAATAAAAGGACCAAAAAAGCCTTTCACGATACCATTAAGGGTTGAAATCTTCCACATATCATTTTGTAAGTCTTCTAAAATTACTCAGGCAAAATTCAAAATTGGTCAATGCAAAGACGAATTTTAACCAATTTCAATCGAATAAAAATCTTCACATTTGACATGAAACATCCCATGATGAAGAACGAAATACTCACCTAAATTGGGGTCATCAGGATAAAATCTTCGCTTTGAGTGATTTGCTAGTGAATTCTTAAATATTATACGTGCTGCTAATTGATTTTCCAATTCATTTTGTTCTTTTTTATGATCAGGATTGCAGAAATAGGTATGTTCATCGGTGACTAGATTTGCTAGATTTGTTGCTTTATTTGTAGATGTGCTCACTTGTGAGCAATTGGACGAAGAGGGTGATGGAGTTTCTATGCGGGCTGGTATTGACGACATTGTACTTGTAGTTGTACTTTTAGGGGGCTTTGGAGTAGCAAGACAGGTGCCTTGTCGTGTTACTAACCTCACATCAATTTTACCACCATTGTCTAATGAGACAAATAATGATTTCTAAAATAATGAAAAAAAGTAGATGTAATGCATTTGCTACGCGCATTATATATGTAATTTACAAGAAAAATTGAATACATACACGTTTTGGCTCTATTTTAACTTCTTCATCATGACAGGGTATTACCAAGACCACGTTATCGCCATAAACTGAGAGTAAATCATCACGCGTCACATACGCATATGAATTGTTGACCGAATCCTCCTTCACATATTTCAGGTTACGACGAGCGTAACTTAGTTGAAGATCAACATCAGCTTCTAAAGCTTTTAAGTGTCTGGCGCGCATATGAGATGCGCGTAAACTTTCACGACTCGTACTTGTGCTTAGTGCTCCACTGTAAATAGTTACGAACATATTTTGGAGCTTCTTAAAATTTGTTTCAAACTTACCGCCATCGTACGGTACTGCTGTGTCGTGTTTTCTCAATTAATCCTACGCCTTCCAAAACATTTGTTATGTCATATATTCTACGCTTTTGTACATCCAAAAGTTGAGTTGCCTAGTAATCAATAAAAAAGTAAATTGCGTATATTTACATTTAGTAATTTTATGTTTGTACATATGTATGTGCAAAGAACCCCTTTATTACATCATAGACATTTTTAATGCCCGCCAATCGTCATCATTTTTAAACTACTCGTTTTCTACGATTGATATAAAGTTATTGAAGCGCCAAATATAGTAAATATGTAGTCATGTGCACCTCCCCTTTTTCATAACACCCCACCCAATGTCTTTGGCATTTAACAAACAACACATACAAACAATTCTACCTATGCGTTGATGTAGTTTTCCTTGGTCCAAGTTTTACATACCAATTTGAGATCAATGCGTCCATTGTTTTGTTTCATTAATTGCACAAATTTTTGGGTTAATGCTACTAGAGATCCGACAGCGCGCTGCTGTTGATGGTCTTGCCTGGTAGGCGTAGTTGGGCCGAGCGCCACCATTCGTTTTCTCTTCACTGCATCTTTCACAGATTTCATATTTAAGCTTTGATTGCTTAATTAAGAAGTTTTTGCTTATGCGTTGTGCTTGCTGATACCTTGGTAAAAGGTTTACACTTTTTTCTGGAAATAAATTGCTTCGCAGCGCGTATATTGTTGATAAAAAAGTGGAGCACCTAAATTTTTAACACTGCCGCCATTCCAGCTTCTTCTTCTTTGCATTCACAATAGATTATTATTATTGCACTTGTTCAAGTTACAATAATACTCTCGCTTGCATAATTGAAGAGGGCTGTGTGCATTTTAATTATTAGCAAATCATTAGGGTAACGTTTTACAAGCCGGTGCAGCACCTAATTTTTATCAAAAATTATCACAAGGTGGTATCAAAATATGCGTCTCGACCTCCGTCTTTATAATCCGAAAGCGATAATTACAATTTCGAGAGAGGTGGCAAACGACGCGTCTTGACATCAGTATTAATAATCCAAAGGCGGAAAATACAAATTTTAACTCGTTCAAAATTACCGAAAAATTAACGAAAACCCGAAAAAAGACCCGCGGGTACCTCTGAAACCGGGGGTGGGATCTATAGAATTTTTGCGCAGAACACCTTTCCTTCGGATTATTGTTCTCAAGATCAATACGCGTCTTTTGACACCTCTCTCGATATTTTGGTAGCGTATTAGCAGTCTACCCCTCAACTAGACTTTTGTATTTGTATTTGTATTTGTGCCAAAGATATAAGAAAAAAAAAATCGGTTCAAATTTTCATGTGGTTATTGTTTTTTGCCAGATTTGCTGTACACACAATGCAGAAAGGTGTTCTGCGCGTATTTAGTTTTGATCCACAAACCGGTGTCGGACCCACCAAGGGCAATTTTTTATAAGCGCGGCCGAAGGCCTCCAACGCAGAAAGGTGTTCTATGCAAAAAAATATGGATCCGACCCTATATTTCGGACCCTCTTGACAGAAATAAAATTTTTGATTTCCGCTTTCGGATTCTTAAAACGGAGGTCGAGAAGCGTCTTTTGATACCACCTGTGATAATTTTTGACAAAAATTAGGTGGTGCACAGTCTTGTTGTTGTTGTTGTTGTAGCGATAAGGTTGCTCACCGAAGGCTTTGGGGAGTGTTATCGATGTGATGGTCCTTTGCCGGATACAGATCCGGTACGCTCCGGTACCACAGCACCATTAAGGTGCTAGCACGACCATCTCGGGAACGATTTATGTGGCCACATTAAACCTTCAGGCCATCCCCTTCCTCCCCACCCCAAGTTCCACGAGGAGCTTGGGGTCGTCAGAGCCTCGTCTGTTAGTGAAACAGGATTCGCCGCGGATAGGTGAGGTTGTCAATTGGTTTGGAGAAGCTATATATTGCGCTGCAACCTGAAGGGTCGCGCTACAAACCCCATGAATCTGGTATTTTAGTCGCCTATTACGACAGGCATACCTACCGCGGGTATATTCTGACCCCCTTACCCGCTGGGGGCACAGTCTTGTAAAACGTTACCATCATTAGTTTTTATGGTAGTAGTGCAGTTTAGGGGGCCCACCCTTAAGTTGGGCCAATATTTTCCAGTGAGGTATCAAAAGACGCGTATTAATCTCGAGAACAATAATCCGAAAGGGAAAAGAAAAAGAAAATTAAATTTAAGAAAAAAGCTTTTCTAGGAACAAGCTTCTATTACTTGTTAATAAAACGAACTAAAAAGTAAAAAATAAAAAAATAAAAAATATTTTTTAAATATGCTTTTATTATTGGTTAATAAAATTAACTAAACAGTAAAAAATAAATTGACTGCAAAGAAATAAAACAATGTATAAGTTCATTGTAACCTTTAACGATAATTGGGCTTTTTCGTCTGCGACAAAAAAATTCCATATTGTACATAATTATATATTTTTAACATTAAAACTTTACACCTAAATTATTAGATCTTACCGTTTATATCACAGTCCTAATTGTTATAATAAAAGCGTGTTACATTGTGATAGCAAGAAAAGGAGGTCTTAAATGTTCTTAATTATACCATCAAAGTTTAACACGCTTTTTATTACAACAATTAGGACTGCGATATAAACTGTAAGATTTAATAATTCAGGTGTAAAGTTTTAATGTTAAAAATATATAATTATGTACAATATGGATTTTTTTGTCGCAGACAAAAAAGCCTAATTATCGTTAAAGGTTACAATGAACTTATAAGGTGTTTTATTTCTTTATAGTAAATTTATTTTTTACTTAATCTTATTAACCAATAATAAAAGCTTATTTTTAAAAAAGTTTTTTTTCTTCAAATTTTATTAACTCTCGTTTTTGTTTTAAGAATAATATTTTCTGTTTTTTTTTTTTTTTTAGAAAACGAATGGCAGCCTTCTGAGAGCGGGAGTGTCCTCTACCGGGTGCACTTTGCTGAAATATACTGAATATGTACGTTCGATTACTCTTGAGCATTTCTTGGACTCCTGACATGCCAACCTAATATAAACGCACGCAAGTCATTTGCTGTCAAAAATGTCTCATGCACATACAACTTGTATGACATAACTCGATTTCCAATTTTTGTTCTGCGTGACATTTAGATTTGACGTTTGCATACATATTTTACATTATCGCAAGGCATAATTATTTCGGTTAGGGCAAAAAACGCCGGTTGTTTGCATGCGCTAAAAAAACGTAGTGCGGTTTTATTAGGTTGGCATATGAAAAAGATATGTCCAAGAAATTCTTGCAGGCAGATCGCTTCTGGAACGAAATTTCATAATGCATGCGAATATTGATAAGGGCAAAAACATAATCAATGTTGGTTCACAGGACGAAAATAAAAAAAATCATGAGCATTTTCTTAAGATGTGGGTACTGTGCTTTAACAAAAATTTTATCGTATTTGTTATTCACAAACTCGTATCAATTCTAAATTCTATAATGCAGATCGGTCTTTAGCGGTCATAATATAGCAGCACCGTTTTCCGAAAAATTTTCGAAACTAAAAAAATGTGCCTTGTTGTGGTGGTAGCGTGCTTGTTTTCCACATAAATCATTGTTTACTATATAGTTTGGTAACTCAAATTGAGGTTATGTTGCGAATAGAGTGGAAGGCACTCGAATTCAGTGAAAGAAGGCACTCGAATGGAGTGGAATGAAGAACAGTAGGAAGAGCAGAGTTGCATTGGATTAATATACACCCAATCATTTTATCAATATTAAAAATAACCATATGGATCAAATTGTTGTTGCATTTGCATGTTAAATCTCTATCAGTACAATTGGAACACGAGAATTGTGACACTTGAGACACAAGGTAATCATAATAAACATTTGCCAGCGATGTAAATTTCAGACATAAATATAAAGCAAGTGGAAACGCTGGGTTATGCCATATCCGAAATGTGTGAGTAGCGGAACAATCCTAATCGTTTTTGCTTTTTTTCTGATTATTTCACATTTGATTTCCTCACGATCATTGTTTACTATATAGTTTGGCAGCTTAAGTAGAGGTTATGTTGCGAATAGAGTGGAAGGCAGTGGACTAGGCAGTCGAATGTCATATAATGAAGGAATGGTGTTCGGAGTTTTTTCAAAGTTACAAAAAAAATGATAAAAGCTTTAATATTAATAAAACTATTGTTTTAATAAGAAAAAAACGCCATATATATTCTGTATACATTAATTGGCAAGGATTATCTCACTTTAAAATTTGAATTAAATAATCTAAAGTTTTTTTTGAAACTGAGTCGAGAACTGTGCGTGTGAATGTGCGAATTTTCACCGATCAGCTGTTAGCTGCGCTACTTGGTAAAATTTACAATGATATTCATCAACCAGCAAGAAGATTACTGCAAATAATTCCTTGCTCCACATGTAAATATTAACTATAGCAGCCGCCCGCAAGAATGTCAAACAAAAGATCACGTCCACGCCTCTCCAAAGGCATCTTGGAGATGAAGTTCATGCAGCGCACCAAAGCGAAAGTCGATAAAGAAACTGAGGAGGCTGAGGGACGTGAAATGTATGCTCATGAAATCACAGACAAAATGTTAAATAACAATTCCAACTTTATAATGGAACCAAGTTTTGTGCATTGTGAAAATCTAATTGAAGGACGACTTAGCTTCCGTGGCATGAATCCAGAAATTGAACGACTTCTTGAATTGGAACAAGAGGAGAAAGATGCGGCCACACGTCATGACCAACCCACAGAGGTATCCGATACGGAAATGGCTGCTTTTTATCATGCACAACAAAAGACAATGCAAAAGAAATTCCAGACAAAGGCACAGTTTAAAGGAGGAAAACGCCACAAAGAAGAGAAGCAAACGAATGCTACATGGCAAAATAAAAAGATGAAATTTAAAAAACCACAGGAAGATGATGTTAATAGACATTCTGAAAGCGAATAAATCGGATGTACTGTTGGATGTATTTATTTTTTTGATAGTATATAAAAGGGATTAAATCGCAAAGTACAATAATTCTCAATCTTGTTTCTAGAATATTTATTCTATTTTAATTGCTTGTAAAGCATAGCACATTAGATTGTTTTTAATCCACGTCCAGCGCCTGCGTAAGGGGTCATATGTGTGACCATTTATCAATACAGTTTGACAATTCACTGAAATTTATTAACAAGTTATAGTAAAATATTAAATGTATATATTTCAAGCAAGCAGCTGTATTTAGTTCCGTTAAGCCGTTATGTTCTCACGGGGATCATCTTACAGAGTTTAGAAGGCCATGTGTGCGGCGGTTAAAGTATTATTAGACTCACACTATTATCTAAGATAACTACCACAGTATCCTTTAATAGAGTTCAACTAAATTAGACGGTAGGCGGCAAATAGCATATCTCTCAATAAAGATGATTATTAGACGTGGAGAGTGCACGCCTTATTAATATAATATGAGTGATCGGTATACCTTGGTTGTTATAATAGAAGAAACATCTCGAAGCTGTGGACAATGGGATAATAGGACGTTCGCGAGAGGAGGGATGGTTTTTTTGATTGCTCCCTACCATGGGCTGTAACAATTTTAAGAAACATCGGTCCAAAAAAAATGTATTTTCGAGGCCGTGACCAGTTATGCTAATGTATCGTCTGCCACCTAGATCCAAATGCCGTTCGAAGTAGTAAAACGAATCCGAACAATAATACTCACTGACCCCTTTAAATAAAGGCAGCGAAATACCCGAATGGCCAAAGCAGAAATTTAACATGTTATGTGTGGCAAGAGCTTGGACTAAGTATACACGCATTAAATGATTTGAATGTATTACACTAAATATCTCAATTCAAAAGTAACTAACTCGTGCGTGATCGGCTTATCGTGGGACTAATTTGTTCAATGTACGCATATTTCACTTACATGCAGTTAGAATACGTTGAATCTCTATAGGCGATGCTAATTTATTCCATTGATGGGTGTTTTTAGGCACTAGTCCAAATACATATTCAGCAAGTAATATGCCACCAATATACAGTGGAAGAGTTTTGTTCAGAGTTGTTATGAATATTGAACCACCAGGCTAAATTAAAACAAAATAAATGAAATCATAGTGATTATAAAGTGATCAAATAGGTATGTACCTTCAATGTGTGTACACAATTTGTAAGAAAAGCTGCTTTGTCATCAATATGTTCCAATACCTCCGAGCATACGACAGCATCGTAATAATTAGGCTTTGCTATTGCATGCACTTCGATTGGTTCGATTTTGTATGTTATGCGTTCCTTTAATTCGGTGCTATGCTCGTCGAGATGTTTTCTAGCTGTTTCAATAACTTTTTCGCCCAAATCGATGCCAGTTACATTGGCGTTTAAGCGCGCTAAAGCTTCAGTTAATATGCCACCACCACAGCCTACTTCCAATATATTTTGCCCTTGCAACACTTTGGTTGTATTTATCAGTTCCCGTTTGACGTTTCCACGTGACACCAATCCATCACGTACTAAAGGCACTCTGCAATAATCAAATCTGAAAACATTTGTATATACTACATGTTGAATTCATACCTTATTTCGTTAAGTTTATGTAGTGCTTCTAACGTGCCATTAACATCCCACCAAGATTCTGTTAAGTTAGCATGATGATCGATTTCTTTTTGTGTGCTGCTCGTATTTTGCTGTGTTTCTTTAGATTTGTCTGGCATAGCCGAATGCGTAGTTGATGTATTGCGAAAATGTGCGGCATAAATTAATGAAAAACACCTTAAATAAAATATAAACAAAATCGTTACATAAATAAATGTAAAATTTTAATTAAAAGCTAAAAACCTGTGCGTCTGCCTTATAGGCGCTTTGAGTTTGTGGGCTTGCAGCGACATATTTGCTCTCTGTGTATAGCTAGCTTAGCGGTTATAACTCAATTCAGATCGATCTTCTAACCGGGAGCCGGGAGGAAGCTATGTATGTTGTTTTATTTTTTATTTTTAATCGGGACATCAGCTGTTAACTATAAACAAATATCATACGGAAGCAGTGATGTCATGATTTTGATTTTTTCCCAATTTTTTAATAAGAAAACATCATGCATTATAATGGTGCGTTTACATTCCACAAATGCGTTTCTTTGTAAAGGGCCAATTAATGGCGACTTATAACCATAAAACCATAACCAGATAAAACAGCTGATCGAACCTACCTTATGGAAATCAATATAATCGATTAATGGTGTCATACCATAACGCCAACGCCACAACCATACCATAGCTAATTGGTTTTTGTTACTAAATAGTTAGTTTAGAGCGGTAAACGACTCACACACACGACAATATAAAATTGAAACACCTTAAAGTCGTTTAAACAATGTATTTATTGTTTTTTTCTTTAATAAAATAAAAAAACCAAAACAATCCCTCCGTCTGTGTAAATTTTGAGGTATCTTAATCAAATTTGGTATGTAGGTTCCTGGGCACTCATCTAAGATTGCTATTTAAAACATGTAAGGAAGGCTAAGTTCGGGTGTAACCGAACATTACATACACAGCTGAGAGCTTTAGAGACAAAATAAGGGAAAATCACCATTTAGCAAAATGAACATAGGGTAACCCTGGAATGTGTTTGTATTACATGGGTTTCAAATGGAAGGTATTAAAGAGTATTTTAAAAGGGAGTGCCCCATAGTTCTATAGGTGGACGCCATTTCGGAATATCGCCATAAAGGTGTACCAGGGGTGACTCTAGAATGCGTGTTGTACGATATGGGCATGAAATGAAAGGTGTTAATGAGTATTTTAAAAGGGAGTGGGCCTTAGTTCTACAGGTGGACGCCTTTTCGAGATATCGCCATAAAGGTGGACCAGGGGTGACTCTAGAATGTGTTTGTACGACATGGGTATCAAATGAAAGGTGTTAATGAGTATTTTAAAAGGGAGTGGGCCTTAGTGCTATAGGTAGACGGCTTTTCGGGATATCGCCATAAAGGTGGACCAGGGGTGACTCTAGAATGTGTTTGTACGATATGGGTATCAAATGAAAAGTGTTAATGAGTATTATAAAAGGGAGTAGGCCTTAGTTCTATAGGTGGACGCCTTTTCGAGATGTCGCCATAAAGGTGGACAAGGACTGACTAGAATGTGTTTGTACGATATGGGTATCAAATGAAAGGTGTTAATGATTATTTAAAACGTAGTGGGTCTTAGTTCTATAGGTGTACGCCTTTTTTAGACATCGCCATAAGGGTGTACCAGGGGTGACTCTAGAATGTGTGTTGTGCGATATGGGTATCAAATGAAAGGTGTTAATGAGTATTTTAAAAGGGAGTGGGCCTTAGTGCTATAGGAAGACGGCTTTTCGGGATATCGCCATAAAGGTGGACCAGGGGTGACTCTAGAATGTGTTTGTACGATATGGGTATCAAATGAAAGGTGTTAATGAGTATTATAAAAGGGAGTAGGCCTTAGTTCTATAGGTGGACGCCTTTTCGAGATGTCGCCATAAAGGTGGACAAGGACTGACTCTAGAATGTGTTTGTACGATATGGGTATCAAATGAAAGGTGTTAATGATTATTTAAAACGTAGTTGGTCTTAGTTCTATAGGTGGACGCCTTTTTGAGACATCGCCATAAGGGTGTACCAGGGGTGACTCTAGAATGTGTGTTGTGCGATATGGGTATCAAATGAAAGGTGTTAATGAGTATTTTAAAAGGGAGTGGGCCTTAGTGCTATAGGTAGACGGCTTTTCGGGATATCGCCATAAAGGTGGACCAGGGGTGACTCTAGAATGTGTGTTGTACGATATGGGTATAAATGAAAGGTGTTAATGAGTATTTTAAAATGGAGTGGGCCTTAGTTATACAGGTGGACGCCATTTCGAGATATCGCCATAAAGGTGGACCAGGAGTGACTCTATAATGTGTTTGTACGATATGGGTATCAAATGAAAGGTGTTAATGAGTATTATAAAAGGGAGTAGGCCTTAGTTCTATAGGTGGACGCCTTTTCGAGATGTCGCCATAAAGGTGGACAAGGACTGACTCTAGAATGTGTTTGTACGATATGGGTATCAAATGAAAGGTGTTAATGATTATTTAAAACGTAGTGGGTCTTAGTTCTATAGGTGGACGCCTTTTTGAGACATCGCCATAAGGGTGTACCAGGGGTGACTCTAGAATGTGTGTTGTGCGATATGGGTATCAAATGAAAGGTGTTAATGAGTATTTTAAAAGGGAGTGGGCCTTAGTGCTATAGGTAGACGGCTTTTCGGGATATCGCCATAAAGGTGGACCAGGGGTGACTCTAGAATGTGTTTGTACGATATGGGTGTCAAATGAAAAGTGTTAATGATTATTTAAAACGTAGTGGGCCTTAGTTCTATAGATGGACGCCTTTTTGAGACATCGCCATAAGGGTGGACCAGGGGTGACTCTAGAATGTGTGTTGTGCGATATTGGTATCAAATGAAAGGTGTTAATGACTATTTTAAAAGGGAGTGGGCCTTAGTGCTATAGGTAGACGGCTTTTCGGGTTATTGCCATAAACGTGGACCAGGGGTGACTCTAGAATGTGTTTGTACGGTATGGGTATCAAATAAAAGGTGTTAATGGTTATTTAAAACGTAGTTGGCCTTAGCTCTATAGATGGATGCCTTTTTGAGACATCGCCATAAAGGAGGACCAGGGGTGACTCTAGAATGTGTGTTGTACGATATGGGTATCAAATGAAAGGTTTAATGAGTATTTTAAAAGGGAGTGGGCCTTAGTTCTATAGGTGGACGCCTTTTCGAGATATCGTCATAAATGTGGACCAGGAGTGACTCAATAATGTGTTTGTACAGTATGGGTATCAAATGAAAGGTGTTAATGAGTATTATAAAAGGGAGTGGACCTTAGTGCTATAAGTGGACGCCTTTTCGAGATATCGCCATAAAGGTGGACCAGGGCTGACTCTAGAATGTGTTTGTACGATATGGGTATCAAATGAAAGGTGTTAATGAGTATTTTAAAGGGGAGTGGGCCTTAGTTCTATGGGCGGACGGCTCTTCGAGATATCGCCATAAAGTTGCGCCAGAGGAGACACTAGAATGGGTTTGTACGATGTGGGTATCAAATGAAAGGTTTTAATGAGTATTTTAAAATGGAGTGGGCCTTAGTTCTATAGGTGGACGCTTTTTCGAGATATCGCCATAAGGGTGGACCAGGGTTGACTCTAGAATGTGTTTGTTCGATATGGGTATCAAATGAAAGGTGTTAATGATTATTTAAAACATAGTGGGCCTTAGTTATATAGGTGGACGCCTTTTTGAGACAATGCCATAAGGGTGGACCAGGGGTGACTCTAGAATGTGTGTTGTGCGATATTGGTATCAAATGAAAGGTGTTAATGAGTATTTTAAAAGGGAGTGGGCCTTAGTGCTATGCGTAGACGGCTTTTCGGGATATCGCCATAAAGGTGGACCAGGGGTGACTCTAGAATGTGTTTGTACGATATGGATATCAAATGAAAGGTGTTAATGATTATTTAAAACGTAGTAGGCCTTAGTTCTATAGGTGGACGCCCTTTTGAGACATCGCCATAAGGGTGGACCAGGGGTGACTGTAGAATGTGTTTGTACGATATGGGTATCAAATTAAAGGAATTGGTGTGGGTTTTAAAAGGGAGTGACCCTTAGTTGTATATGTGAAGGCGTTTTCGAGATATCGACCAAAATGTGGACCAGGGTGACCCAGAACATCATCTGTCGGGTACCGCTAATTTGTTTATATATGTCATACCACGAAAAGTATTTCTCTACTTAATATGGTAGGTGTCACACCCATTTTATAAAGTTGTCTCTAAAGTTATATTTTGCGTCAATAAACCAATCCAATTACCATGTTTCATCTCTTTTTTCATATTTTGTACAGAATTAAGGCACTTTTTTCATTTTTCGTAATTTTCTATATCGAAAAAGAGGGCGTGGTCATAGTCGGGTTTTGGCTAGTTTTTATACCAAGATAAAGTGAGTTCAGATAAGTACGTGAACTAAGTTTAGTAAAGATATATCGATTTTTGTTCAAGTTATTGTGGTACCGGCCGAGCGGAAGGATAGACGGTGGACTGTGTATAAGAACTAGGCGTGGCTTCAACCGATTTCGCCCATTTCCACGAACACAGTTGGCCGTCTCCTGTTCTGCTAGTTGAGTTGACATTTCGGTTGATATTTGTTTCAAAACTGCTAGTATCGCGTTAGTGTCAACACTTGCCAATGGATTCGGAGGCTCTATCTTCTCCCCCATTTTAGTCGCTGGCTCTTCCACATCAGGATAAAAGACATACTCGTCCACATCAATTCCTTCCAACTCCATTACCTCTCGTAGCCGTGCTTGAAGTTCGATCTTTTTGCCGGTTGTATTCAATCCACGGGCTTCCAACTCTTTTTTCAGTTGCTGGATCCTTAATTCACTTAACTCCGCGAATTTATTCAACAATTCCTCTTCTGACACCAATTGTAACTGCAAATCCTCTTATTTGCAACCTTCCGCTAAGTTCGAATCACCAAACTGTTGAATAAATAACTCCACTATTCAATAATGCAAAATGGCCTTTATTAAAGATCTTTACAATAACACTACAACTGATTTTCAAAATAATACTGCTATTGCTCGCTAGATAGCCTCTTAAATCCAACTGATTATCGCGCCTCTACTGTTGCTGCCTTTTATACTCTCTGATTTCCTCGTTCGCATCTTCTAGGCGCTTCCATTTCCGGAATTTACTAGTTGGCCATCAGCTATCAAATTTCTCAGCTGTAACTACAGGTGCACGATTTTATAGCTTCTCTCATTGCATACTTTCGGAGTATCTCAGATATATGCATGTGGTTGTGCGTTGCTTCTCCGCTGCGTGTACGTACATATGTGTAGACCATGATGTAATAACGACAAGGTGGTCTATGTAGTGACAGCTCATTTTGAAAGCTCCCAATTAATACGAATTATGAGAGAAAGGGGAAGAACAGAAGAGGCCGCTTTGTGAAACAGTGATAAATCAAGTACTTTTTTTTATAGCAAAGCACTTAATCCAAAATAGTAACGAAACTAATATCTTGTCATTTGTTTATAAAAATGAAAAGTGAATATAGGTCACTACGACTGCCATCATATATATGCTTGTTTACCATAACGAAATTGTGGAAACCAGCTCAGGGAGTGTCCTTATCGGTACAACATCGAAAAAGGTATAGTGATGACCTGCATGAGATTTAACACTTTTTCATGCAGAGCGAGTTTTGAGCTGTATAGGCAACTGCTACATAAAAACACATTTGTACTGAATTAAAGAATTATTAAAGGATGCGATGTAAGCAGCATCATGCGATGTTTATTGCAGTGTGCATGAAAGAAATTGTTCTGGTGCAGATAGCGTGATTCATGGCTCTATTTGAAATGTTTACATTGTTCTTCAATGTTGTGTTCGTCTGCGCCGCCAAACATCAGACATATAAAACAACGCAGCCAGATCGCGACACGCGGAAGGCACATGCTTTAATTCTTTTTGATATGCGCAGGATTCGAGAATCAATATCAAAACGGGTCACTATCTCGTCATAGCCAAAGTCAGTCCTTGCTATTGAGCTGCAAAACGTGCATCCTGAAACAGCAGTTAAGCAGAAACATAAAATAGTTAATTATGAATTTTTTTTTTTTTTTGGCGACCTTTTATCTTTAAATATGTATATATAGCTGGCTTTAGCTCCGTATTTTATAATTGAAAATTTGAAAAATACCCTTTGATTCTTCTTTTAAATCAATATATTTCGATTGCTCAACGGCAATCATCTTCAGGATTGTAGCAACTAACAAAAATAATAAACATAACAATAAACAAATTTTGCATTTTACATTTCACATAAATACATACTTTTATTAACACGTCTGCTTTGTCCGACGTGGAGTATGGTACTGTTTTTTAGTGAGCAGGTGTTTGTAGATATGTGCGCTGTGGTCTACGTCGCTCTTATAGTTCAGTCGTGTGTTAGTCGGAATATTAATAATGTGTAACATTTCTAGTGTGAAGCGTTTGTTATAGTGTTGTTCCTGTTGCAGTATTTTAGTCTCATCAAAGTTTGGTGTGTGGCCGCTGTCTGCACAGTGGGCCATGAGTGCTGTTTTTTGATTATTAACTTGATGGCAAAATTTAAAATCAGACTTATGCTGTGAAATTCTCGTTTTGAGTTTGGACTTTGTAGTACCTATATATATATTATTGCACGTTTCATCGCTATTGCCTTTACATGGTATCTTGTAAACTACATTATTTTTTTCCATTATTGGTATTTTCGATTTTGTTTTGTTAAATATGTTTTTTAAAGTGTTCGTAGGTTTATGCGCAATTTTTGTAGTTTCTTTATCATAGCAGTCATATTTTGCTAAACGTTCTGATAGCTGCGGTACATAAGCCACCGACTTGAAAATAATGGGTTTATCGGGAGTTTTCGGTCTATTTAAATTTTTGGTTTTTCTTAATAAAGTTTTTATGGTTTTTTTCGGAAAATCATTGTTTCTTAGTAATGTGAAAATTTCTTTTTTAACTTCTTTGTGGTATACTTCATCTGAAGTCTGCAACATTTTCCGTATACAGCCCTTTGCTGTATTCATAATCATTGTTTTCGGATGTTTTGAATTAAAGTTTATAATTCGTCCTGATGCTGTAGGCTTTTGATACCACTTTAGTTTTAATTGATTTCCTCGTCTGTTTATTATGGAGTCCAGGTATGGTAATTCCTCGTCGTTCTCTAGTTCTATACTAAATTTTATATTTTTGTCAAAAGTGTTTAGTGTGTCAAGTGTGTTTTGTATTTCATTTTCTTTTATTATCGCGAATAGGTCGTCGACGTATTTGGTAAGTATTCTTGGTTTATGTCGCAACTTCAGCATAGTATCATCTAATAATTTTTCCATAACTATATCCGCTATTATTGGGGATGTGGGTACACCCATCGGCATTCCTTTTAGTTGCGTATAGATAGTATCATTGAATTTGAAATATCTGCTCTCTTGAATGCAGAATTTAATTATTTCCATGAACAGCGTTTTTGGTATCTTTGTGTATTCTTTAATTGTATTCCATTTCTCTTGTATTATTTCAAGTGCCAATTGTATCGGGATGCTAGGGAAAAGCGAAACTACATCAAAGGAAATAAGCTTTTCATCTTCGTATATGTATGTATTGTTTACTCTTTCTTTAAACTCAATTGTGTTTTTAATATTGTACGTATTTAGTATAGAACTAGAGAACGACGAGGAATTACCATACCTGGACTCCATAATAAACAGACGAGGAAATCAATTAAAACTAAAGTGGTATCAAAAGCCTACAGCATCAGGACGAATTATGAACTTTAATTCAAAACATCCGAAAACAATGATTATGAATACAGCAAAGGGCTGTATACGGAAAATGTTGCAGACTTCAGATGAAGTATACCACAAAGAAGTTAAAAAAGAAATTTTCACATTACTAAGAAACAATGATTTTCCGAAAAAAACCATAAAAACTTTATTAAGAAAAACCAAAAATTTAAATAGACCAAAAACTCCCGATAAACCCATTATTTTCAAGTCGGTGGCTTATGTACCGCAGCTATCAGAACGTTTAGCAAAATCTGACTGCTATGATAAAGAAACTACAAAAATTGCGCATAAACCTACGAACACTTTAAAAAACATATTTAACAAAACAAAATCGAAAATACCAATAATGGAAAAAAATAATGTAGTTTACAAGATACCATGTAAAGGCAATAGCGATGAAACGTGCAATAATATATATATAGGTACTACAAAGTCCAAACTCAAAACGAGAATTTCACAGCATAAGTCTGATTTTAAATTTTGCCATCAAGTTAATAATCAAAAAACAGCACTCATGGCCCACTGTGCAGACAGCGGCCACACACCAAACTTTGATGAGACTAAAATACTGCAACAGGAACAACACTATAACAAACGCTTCACACTAGAAATGTTACACATTATTAATATTCCGACTAACACACGACTGAACTATAAGAGCGACGTAGATCACAGCGCACATATCTACAAACACCTGCTCACTAAAAAACAGTACCATACTCCACGTCGGACAAAGCAGACGTGTTAATAAAAGTATGTATTTATGTGAAATGTAAAATACAAAATTTGTTTATTGTTATGTTTATTATTTTTGTTAGTTGCTACAATCCTGAAGATGATTGCCGTTGAGCAATCGAAATATATCGATTTAAAAGAAGAATCAAAGGGTATTTTTCAAATTTTCAATTATAAAACAGGGACCTAAAGCCAGCTATATATACATATTTAAAGATAAAAGGTCGCCAAAAAAAAATCATAATTTATATAGACGGAAGGCACGCCGCAGGCATAATCAACCAAACATGGGATATGCTACAATAAAAAACAACAACAAAAACGCCAAAGAAACAATCAACAAACTGCAGTTTACATCTAAAAAATTGGTAAAAGTAAAATCAAGTATTAAGTTCCTATTAAAATGTAGGAAATCAAAAATTATTCCGAATTTTATAAAAAACTCCACTAGATGTAAGAATTTATTTGTATCTGACTTGGACAAGCACTCGGACATAGATAAAATGTTACACAGACATACACACTTTTTCCTTACAAAAGTCTTAAGCTTACTTATAAAACAAAAACACTACATATTGCAACGATTAAATCAACAAAGAGAACAATTAACCAACAAATTAAAAATACAATTGAGTGAAAAAGATTTCAAAGAATTACTGGATAGCGAGAGTAATGTCGCTAATAAAACCACAACAACTTTAAAGAAACGTCAAGAGCTGAAATATGAGAAAATTAGAGCGAAACGAAATGAAGTATTCACCAACAACACCAAGCATAAAGAGTGGTTTGTAAACAAAACCAAATTGGAATTCCCGCCAGATATTCAAGCATTGCTAGCAAAGGGGCCGAAGTTCGGACTACCTGTAGATAACAAGAATTTCCCTCTCTTTAAATATATAGCAGACGGCGAAGATTTGATACAAAGCATAAAAAGCAAAGATCAACAGGAGGAAGCTCGCACAAAACTCTCTTTATTAATATCAAATCATGCAACAACAAACAAACATTGTACAATAGACAATGCAATTTTAGATACAGTGGAGCAAACTAAGAAATTCCTGAATGAAAATAAAAACATTAGAATTTTAACATCCGACAAAGGGAATAAAACGGTGGCAATGGAAATTGAAGAGTATAATAAGAAAATGGAAGATATATTAATGGATCTAACAACATATAGAGTTCAGAGACAGGATCCAACATCACGTTTACAAAACAAGAATAATGCACTAGTAGAAAAACTTTTTAACATGGAAATAATCAGAAAGATGGAGAGAAACAGAATGATAACAACCACCGCACAGCCACCCAGAATCTACGGCCTCCCGAAGATTCATAAGGAAGGAACTCCATTAAGGCCAATATGCTCAGCAATTGGGTCACCTTCTTACACACTGTCCAAATATATGGCAGACATTTTAAAAAACGTAACGGCGAGTTCTACGTACAATATTAAAAACACAATTGAGTTTAAAGAAAGAGTAAACAATACATACATATACGAAGATGAAAAGCTTATTTCCTTTGATGTAGTTTCGCTTTTCCCTAGCATCCCGATACAATTGGCACTTGAAATAATACAAGAGAAATGGAATACAATTAAAGAATACACAAAGATACCAAAAACGCTGTTCATGGAAATAATTAAATTCTGCATTCAAGAGAGCAGATATTTCAAATTCAATGATACTATCTATACGCAACTAAAAGGAATGCCGATGGGTGTACCCACATCCCCAATAATAGCGGATATAGTTATGGAAAAATTATTAGATGATACTATGCTGAAGTTGCGACATAAACCAAGAATACTTACCAAATACGTCGACGACCTATTCGCGATAATAAAAGAAAATTAAATACAAAACACACTTGACACACTAAACACTTTTGACAAAAATATAAAATTTAGTATAGAACTAGAGAACGACGAGGAATTACCATACCTGGACTCCATAATAAACAGACGAGGAAATCAATTAAAACTAAAGTGGTATCAAAAGCCTACAGCATCAGGACGAATTATAAACTTTAATTCAAAACATCCGAAAACAATGATTATGAATACAGCAAAGGGCTGTATACGGAAAATGTTGCAGACTTCAGATGAAATATACCACAAAGAAGTTAAAAAAGAAATTTTCACATTACTAAGAAACAATGATTTTCCGAAAAAAACCATAAAAACTTTATTAAGAAAAACCAAAAATTTAAATAGACCGAAAACTCCCGATAAACCCATTATTTTCAAGTCGGTGGCTTATGTACCGCAGCTATCAGAACGTTTAGCAAAATATGACTGCTATGATAAAGAAACTACAAAAATTGCGCATAAACCTACGAACACTTTAAAAAACATATTTAACAAAACAAAATCGAAAATACCAATAATGGCAAAAAATAATGTAGTTTACAAGATACCATGTAAAGGCAATAGCGATGAAACGTGCAATAATATATATATAGGTACTACAAAGTCCAAACTCAAAACGAGAATTTCACAGCATAAGTCTGATTTTACATTTTGCCATCAAGTTAATAATCAAAAAACAGCACTCATGGCCCACTGTGCACACAGCGGCCACACACCAAACTTTGATGAGACTAAAATACTGCAACAGGAACAACACTATAACAAACGCTTCACACTAGAAATGTTACACATTATTAATATTCCGACTAACACACGACTGAACTATAAGAGCGACGTAGATCACAGCGCACATATCTACAAACACCTGCTCACTAAAAAACAGTACCATACTCCACGTCGGACAAAGCAGACGTGTTAATAAAAGTATGTATTTATGTGAAATGTAAAATGCAAAATTTGTTTATTGTTATGTTTATTATTTTTGTTAGTTGCTACAATCCTGAAGATGATTGCCGTTGAGCAATCGAAATATATCGATTTAAAAGAAGAATCAAAGGGTATTTTTCAAATTTTCAATTATAAAACACGGACCTAAAGCCAGCTATATATACATATATAAAATAGTTAAAACATGTATTAGAATTATTACTAAAAACATCTTGCCATTATTTTCCACGGAAATATTAAAATTCAAACAATTTCGTTTAATATAAAATGTTTTATATAAAAAGTTTAACGCATTTGAGTTATAGGAAATTCAACTCAAAAGAGAATTGGAGAAAAAAGTGATGTCGTTGCATACTTTTCCAGGAAAATTGATTTGAATGGTTTTTACTACAATTTTTCCTCTGAATGAAAAAGTAGTTTCGCAAAGAGGCAAATTGAGTTTCAGAGTGAGAGTTCAAGATGGGGGATTAGAAAGAGAAGCTGCCAACGTCAGTCACTTTGTAATTGCATCATGTGTGTAGACATAATGATTGATTCGTTTATGTAGATACAACTGTCTGCTTTATTGTTGTTGTGACTTCATTTACTTAGCATCAGACTAGGGATGTGAGTATCACTTAGTGTCACTAATATTCGTCACAATATGTTAGTTCAGATTGTCAAAATCTGCGTGTTGGTGTTATGCGAATGGAATGAAATGAAAACATAAAACTTAGCAGTTTTTGTATGTTGTAAGAAAATGTTGCCAATGTGTTGGTTTCATTTTGAGTTTGGCATCTCCTTTTGACAATCCCATTGACCATGCAATGACAAAAATAAAATCAGCTGATGAGATGAGCCAACCATATAATAGAGCCATGGAAAGGTGAAAAGTACAGGGTGACATTGTGCTACATGGGTAACCTTGTATAATTAAACCATGGTACCAACCTAGTTCCAAGGGAGCGATTTGTTTTACCTACGGAACTTTCAAATCAATATAGATGCTTTGAATTACTCATTTCAATTTTGGACCAAAGCCGGACTCGCTCCCACTGGCATCCACAGTGACACTAGTCCGTCGTGTCATTTCTAATTTGTTTTATGTTAATTTCTTTGTACTAATTTCATTGGGGTGCAAAGGATGGTTGCATCGTATGTGATGGTGTTCTGGGTTGGCAATTTCTTCAAAACTTTTGTGAGCCTGCGCGCCCTGCGTCCCCCGCCTAAGCACACGTGCAGCACATACCTGATTTCCCGGATTCAGTAGGAAGCCCCAATCAGTTAAAGGGTTGAAACAGCACAGGCGGCTTAGCTCTAAGACGCAATCAACCGTACTTGAATCTCAGAGTGAAAATGGCTTAGGAAAGATATCAGAGATCGAAAATTGAATCGATGCTCTACAAGAGATGAACTCAACCACTGATCTGCCAAAGGCTTTTGATCGTGAGTGTTCTGTCAGCATTGGTACAGTTCTGTAAAGAAATATCTAAACGAAGGACTAAAATCAACAAAGAATGTGGTGCCCTATTCTTCTCTCATTTAATTTCTATGCATGGTCCAACTATATGGTTGGCTCATCTCTACAGCAACAACATACCTTTGTTCAGATTGTCAAAATCTCATTGTTGGTGTTAAGCGAATGGAATGGAGAGAAAACATAAAACTTTGCAATTCCTGTGTGTTGTGGGAGAAGTATGCACTAAATTATATGGGTTTACTAAAAATATAACTTAAAGTGATGTGAAACTATTTTTTAATGAAAAATTTACCACCACTGTAAATAACACGGGTCAACACAAAATTTGACTTTGACTTCAAAGCATTCAATTTCAATTCTTTAGGTCGTAATATGACGAAAAAAAAATATATGGTATGAAAAAGTTTGCATTCATATTTAGGAAACCACTTGAACGATATTATTCAAAATCTGTGGTTTTAATTTTTACTTGAAAATTAAACAATTAAAATAAATAATTTATTAAATTTTGATGAGCTCGAGGCAGTTTAAAAAATTGAAACACAGTTTAAATGTTTGTATTTCTAATCGGTAAAGACATATTCAATTGTTTCCTGAATATGATCTCAGAATGAGATCGAAATATCGACCAAATAAAATTAGAAATACAAACATTTAAACTGTGTTTAAATTTTTTAAACTGCCTCGAGCTCATCAAAATTTAATAAATTATAATATTTGAAATAAATATTTTTATTAAGTTTTAATATCGAAATAGCTTACAAAAAAGTGGCAAATGATTTAAAAGTGTACACTTTTTCTTTTATGATCATAGGTACTATCCCTCATTAATAAACCCCAAATATAGTCCCCCATCATGTTTTCATTATAGTGGTTGGATAACGTTGTTCGAAGAAGAGCCTTAAAGCTCTGCTTTACTTTTTGGTAAATTTAAATCTCTAATCAAATCATTGAAATCTTCAATGAAATGATGTTTTGGTTGTTCTGGTGTCGGCAAAAACTCCTTATCGGCATTGCTATTATAAGAACCAAGAGATGATCCACTTCTCTGCGATAATTTTTTCGGTGGCTCTGGTACTGGTCGTGTCAGATCATGTGCGACTGGAGCAGGATATTCCATAGGTTTTGCATTTTTACCTCTACGTCTTTTACTCGTATTCACAATGCAAAAGTAGCAGCCTTTAACGTGGCCTTTTGGTTCTCGCCAGTTTCTTGGTGTTGCAAATTTCATAGATCTTTTCTCACCTCGATACCAACCTAAAATATAGAAAGAGAAATCAATTTGTCTACTTTATTTAATTTGATTCCAAAAAAGACTGCCAAAATATGCTTCGTAGGCTTCACAGCGATGAGAGATATATTTAATTCATATTTTACATCTTGAACATTAATAATTTGCGCTAATATATAACAAAAAGCATCAGCTTCATATTAACACTTTCGCGACGACATTTTAGGTTATTCTAGATGTGTACAACATCCCTCTAGTGCCATGAGTATTGTTACTATAACTATTACGAAAGCAAACTTTATACCGAAAAAAGGTATTTTCTTTTCGTTTTTGTTTATAATAACGCCCCGATTCTAGTGTGGTAACAATATTCTTCACCACGGTAACGAAATCATGTGGCAACTTTTACACCCTTTTGGTATTCTACCAGCGAAAGTATCCGGATAATTTTTTACCCACAAAAGTAGATGGTTACATCGAAATAACCACACAACAGCTGTTGTATAGAAAAAGGCAAAACTGAAAAATAAAGAATTGTAAGCGAAAATAAGTAAAGATAATATTGTCACGGATATAAGCATCACTAAGCTATACCATCACTAAGGCGATGCTAAGGCCATGCTAAGCGATATTTACGTCAATAATCAAATCATGTATACACATATATAAGGCAGCCGAGAGATATCACACACAGATGCATTTACTTATACGCCTATGTGTGCGCGAGAGACTGTAAACTACAAACATTCACAATATTAAATAGTGTTGCCTATTGCTATACATATTTGTTTACATTATGTACTTTCACAGGATAAATTACAATATACATAGGTAGAAACTTATCATGCATAATATGCATATACACATCGTCCCGTTTATTCGTTAACCTCGTATCTACAAGCGAGACATTTTCTGTAAAGCGAACACGGTTGCCACACCATGTTTTCATTTGGGACCAAAATTCATCGAAAAAAGACCAAATTTTTGTTTTATTTTATTAGTATAAAATACAAAATTTTAAGATGTTTCCATATAAAATTTTACTAAACATAGTGAAGACTTTCCTTTAATTCACGTTGAACAAACAAATATATGTGCATGCAACCAAAAATGGTACTATATTTTGACATAGGATAAGTCTATGTCTTTCACCAACCAAACATTGTGAACCTAGTTTTGGTCACAAAGCTCTTGGTTCTAGAATTATGTTGTTGATTGCAATGAAATAAAATGTATAGTGCAGTTAGGTTTTAGTAAGGAACGGTTCAAAATTTGCGTTCTGGTGTTGCCGAACTATGTATGTGGAAAACTCAGTAAATCGTAAATGAAACTAGGCAATTTTGTTAGTGCTATTTTTATAGATGCATACTTTTTCCCTTAACGTTTAAACTGCATATCAGAGCCTAGATTCAGTAAGTGTGAGTTTTGATCCCAGGCCTCAGGGGTTCTGCTAGCACCTCCGGGAATAATTTTACACAAAACATTTCTTCCGAAATCAAATCTCTTCCTTCTGTCTTCGAGTTAAAATGTTTCTTGGGCCAAGATACTTAGTTTTCAATTACCTTGCGTGGCTTAACACCACAATAGTCCTTGAATTCCTTGAACTGTTGTTGTTGTTGTAGTGATAAGGTTGCTCCCCGAAGGCTTTTGGGAGTGTTATCGATGTGATAGTTGTTTGCCAGATACAGATCCGGTACGCTCCGGTAACACAGCACCATTAAGGTGTTAGCCCGACCACCTCGGGAACGATTTATATGGCCACATTAAACCTTCAGGCCATCATCCCTCCCTCCCCACCCCTAAGTTCCATGAGGAGCTTGGGTCGCCAGAGCCTCGTCTGTCGTGAAACAGGATCCGCCGCGGATAGGCGAGGTTGACAATTGGGTTTGGAGAAGCTGTATATTGCGCTGGTAACCAGAAGGGTTGCGCTACACAGCTCCTTGAATCTGGTATTTTAGTCGCCTCTTACGACAGGTATACCTACCGCGGGTATATTCTGACCCCCCAAACCGCTGGGGTGCTGGGTGAGAGAGATTTAAATATTAACGTGCCAAACGAGAAGTAATGCATATAATTTCTTTGTATAAGTTTTGAAAGTGTTGGGCTCACGGCAGAGTCCTCGCTATAAGCTATGCTAGGCGAGAAGCAATGTTTATTTTCATATATTTTACATAGTGTTGTATAACCGATCGAAATATCTAGCCGTTATTAATATTATTATAAAAAAAAAGATTTTTTTTTGATTAGTCGGTTATTTCATCAACAATTAACGACAATGTGTTTGCCAACACTTTTCTTTTTAATGCCTGGCATAAATTATATCTTAGGTGAAAAGTTATTGTTCTGGTACATTTTATTGACTGAGTAATTTTTTATGGTGAGAGTTCCATTGAAGTAAATTCAAAATTATATGGGGGCTAACGAAACTGTGGCGAATTTTTGGGCAATATTGTGAATTTTTACCTGAATGAAAAGTACCAATCGTGGCTACTGCCTATGAGGACCAAAATTGAAGAAAAGGGACCAGCGGACCAAACGGGGTTGAAAGGGACCATTTTTGGTCCAAATGGTCCAAAGTGGCAACCGTGAAAGCGAAGAAAACTACCTTTCAAATTTCTCCACAGGCACTGGTGAGTTTTTCGGTGATGACAGCTTTACCACTTTGGCCAGAATCGCGGATAAATGAACTGGTAACGATATTCGGTTACATAATGTTCTGGGTACTATTTTACCGGTAACGCTGAGAATCGGGGGGTAAAGCAGAAAATCATGAAATAAACTTTAGGACAAAGAACACATTTTTTTTGTAGAATCGTGTAATTGTCAATATGTTGATTACATTGTGCGTTTGCCATCTCTTGGCTGTGAAATCCCTAAAATAATAAAATCAGCTGATGCGGTGAGCCAACCATATAATTGAGCCATGATTTCTATATCACGAAGCGACCTTCCATTCCAAGTGTGACGCATTTTCTCAATAAAATCGCATTTCCGAAATTACTAATTTGGGCGAGTTTCATCGTATTTGCCCTGTAAATATTGTGACGAACACTAGCAACACTAAGGGGTACTATCATCTCTAAGCCGATCGTATGCACATCAACAAATCAGTCATTATGTCTACCCATATGTCCATACGAGCAGCGGAGAAGAGATGCACAAACACATGCATATATCTTATCTGAGATGCTCACAACGAAGGCAATAATTTGTGCAAGTATTACTCACATATACACGCGCATATGAGAAGCTATAAACGTAGTTATAGCTGGTAATTTCATAGCTGATAACTAACTAGTAAATTCTAGAATAGAAAAGCCTAGAAATATGCAACGAGGAAACCAGACAGTATAAAAGGCAGCAACAGTAGGAGCACGACAGTCAGTTTGATTTAAGACGCTATCTGACGAGCAATAGAAGTGTTATTTTGAAAGTAGTCTAATAAAGGCCATTTTCTATTATCGAATATTGGAGTTATTTATTCAACAGTTTAGTGATTCGAACTTTTGCAGAAGGTCAGAAGAGGAATTGTTGAATGAATTCCAGAGGACAACAAGGACATGGCAAAGTTAAGTAAACTGAAGATCCAGCAACTGAAGAAGGAGTTGGAGAGCCGTGGATTGAATACAACCGGCAATAAACTCGAACTGCAGGCACGACTACGAACGGCAATGGAATTAGAGGGAATTAACGTGGAAGACTATGTTTTTCCTCTTGATGGCGAGGAGACAACATAAATTGAAGAGAAAAATGAAACATCGCATACAGTTACGAGCACAGACTTGAACATGATGTTGGCTGCAATATCTGCACAAACATCGGCAGTAACATCAATGTCGTCGCAAACGTCATCTCAACTAGAATCCCAGGAGAACCGTATAACATCCAAGATGGAAGAACAGAAGACATATATGGCATCTCAACTGGAATCGCAGGAGAAATGCATAACATCAAAGATTGAAGCCCAAGAAACGCGTATTTCAGAAATGTCGACACAGATTACAACAAAGATGGAAACACAACTGACAGAGCAAGAGGCACGCCTAACAGTACAAATCGAAGCGCGTATGGACGAGAAAATAACGCAGTTTGAGGAAAAAATCGAAGCCGAGGTGGATGCTTTGAGAGGTCGTATACAGGAGTTGCAATTAAATCGCCCAGCTGTTTCAGCAAGCAATACGAAGGTAAAAACTTCATCTTTTGACGGTTTTGTTCCTTTCCAAGTCTTTAAGCTACAGTTTGAGAAGCCCGCAGTAGTGTGCAACTGGAATGCTGAAGATAAAGTGGCAGCTCTATTCGTAGCATTGAAGGGACCAGCAGCCGAAATCCTACAAACCATTCCAGAGGGCGAACGGAACTGTTATGAAGCATTGATCGATGCTCTAGAGAGACGATACGGAACCGAGTATAGGAGACAGATATACCAAATAGAGTTACTGAACGGCTTCCAGAGGCCTGGTGAAACATTGCAAGAGTTTGCGTCGGATGTTGAAAGGCTGGCACATTTAGCGAATGCGGACGCAGCCGTGGAATATACCGAAAGGGTAAAAATCCAGAGCTTTATTAATGGAATACGGAATATTGAAACGAAGCGAGCAACATACGCAAACCCAAAACCAACTTTCGCAGAAACGGTATCACATGCTCTGATTCAGGAAACAGCATCGCTTCAGTGTAAGCCAGCACTCAAAGCACGCCGTGTGGAAGTGGAAAGGCCAGACCGGGTGAACACAATATTGGAAGCGCTGAAAGGATCGCAAAAGCCGAGTGAAAGAGTTATCAAATGCTTCAAATGCTGGAAGCCCGGTCACATTGCACGTCATTGCGATCTTGATCCTAGTGGTTTCAACAGCATGGGTGGTCTTAATAACAAGGCTGGAGGGGATAAGCAAGAGCGAGTAAGATGAAGAGATCTAGAGCTAGATCCGGCTATTGAATGTCCTGTGATACCTGTGTCGCAAATTGGTAGAAAATAGAGCAGTCTTATCGTCAGAGGGATTTTGGATGGCAAAGAACGTGTACTGACTGTAGATACGGGCGCATCTCATTCCTTAATCCGATCTGACTTGGCCAACAGGAGAGTAAACCCGTTACCTGGAGTAAGGTTGCGTACGGTCACTGGCGAGTATAACCAAGTCCAGGGAGAAGTGATATGTGAAGTCTTAATTGGAAAGGTCACAGTTCTACACAAATTCGTTGTGGCGGAGATCGTTGATGAAGTCATATTGGGAGTGGACTTCTTGGTTGACCATGACATCAAGATCGATATGCAGAGAAGGGTGATGCGTTATGAGAACCAGGATGTGCCATTTAACTTCAGTTTGGAAAAAGGGTTCAGTAGTAATCGAGTGCTGGTGAAAGAGATTGGAGAAAAACCATAAATGTCAAAGGCAGCAGATCGGGCAAGGGTTGATGCAACGAAAGGGCCAAACAAATCAAAACCAAAGGTACCTGCGAGAAAAACACTGGCATTGACAAACCCTAAAGGACGCACTAAAATGACTGAAAGAATTTTCCAGAAAGAATGCAAGGGTGGTTTCAAGCCAGCGCGCACTACTGTTGTGAAACGTCAAGACGATACTGATGATGCAAAGCCAATCCGTCAAGATCAACGAGGGAACGATCCAGGATAATGAGTAGTAAGATGAAACGCAGGTACGATGAGAACAATAATTGGGAAGGTTTCTTGGAGGGAGATTTGGTACTGTTATACAACCCTCACCGGCAGAAAGGTGTCCCATCGAAATTTTGGTACAGTTGGGAAGGTCCGTACAAAGTTGTGAAGAAGAACAGTGGCACCTTCTACCGCATACAAACCATTGGGAAATCACGAAGTAGAAGAGTGGTACATTTGGAGTTCTAGCGGCGTTTAGATCAGGAAATTTGTCTGATCGGGACGATCAGACTTAGGTGGAGGGCAGTGTGACGAATACTAGCAACACTAAGGGTTAGTATCATCTCTAAGCCGATACAAAGCAGTGACTCGTATGCACATCAACAAATCAATCATTATGTCTACCCATATGGCACAAACACATGCATATATCTTATCTGGGATGCTCACAAAGAAGGCAATAATTTGTGCAAGTATTACTCACATATATACGCGCATATGAGAAGCTATAAACGTAGTTATAGCTGGTAATTTCATAGCTGATAACTAACTAGTAAACTCTAGAATAGAAAAGCCTAGAAATATGCGCCGAGGAAACCAGACATTATAAAAGGCAGCAACAGTAGAGGCACGACAATCAGTTTGATTTAAGACGCTATCTGGCGAGCAATAGAAGTGTTATTTTGAAAGTAGTCTAATAAAGGCCATTTTGTATTATCGAATATTGGAGTTATTTATTCAACAGTTTAGTGATTCGAACGTTTGCAGAAGGTTGCAAATAGGAGGAATTCCAGCAAATTCGTTACAATATGATCCATGTACGCTTCTCACATTTCTCTCTTAAAAAAAACATCGCAAGAATATGTGATGCTTAAAATTAAATTATCCGTGACTTCTGTAAGTTTTACCTGCTGCTTTTCCTAATAATGACACCAAAACGTGTTTTTTGTTTAATTTAATATTTTTATTTACGTAGTTCAGTGGAAAATAAAACAAAATTACATTGTTATCAATATCACCGATTTATCAGGACCTAATTGTATAAAATTTTTTGGGAAAATATACGTATATTTTCTAAAGACAATCAATACACTAGTAGTTAGACCCGGTTTTTCAGTACAAGTATAACTCAGCTTTTCAATTAAACTACGCTTAAACTTATTATATAGTTTTTCAATAAACTTTAACTTGAATTGAGCTTAAGCGGTCGACCGGGTAGGGTTAAACTTCAAGTTAACCTATCAGCTGTTTGCGCTCTTGTCTGTTTTGATTTCAAAATATTAAATTGAACACATTCAAAAGTTACACTATTTTTACATTTATGTATTCAAAAAATAAATATTAATTATCCCTGGCGGATGGGATCACTACGCTGAGAAATACGAACTAATTTATTTATGTATAAATATTTTGGCTTATACTTTTTACTTAAGTATTTGATACAGGTTTTTTTCTCTCAGCAGTGGCGTCGAATATGTCAACAAAAGCCAGCTATTTCCGTATCTACAAATCATCTAGACAACGAAAAAGCAGTTCAAAAAAACCTACCCCACGGGTGACCTTAAACTGACTGTACATCTGTTCCGCAGTTCAACTGGAGTTGACTAGAGTCAATTCACACTACAAGTGAAGAATCTTTCCATTGTGAATTCATACAAGTGGCGAATGTTGGATAAAAACGTTCACAATAGTAAATAGCCTCGATCACCTGTTCAATCGCTGTTCGATTACCTAAATTATTTGCTCAATAGGGTTTTTCAAACATTTTTGTAGACGACTGGTATATCGCATTATTTACATATTTTAAAATTTTTGCTTAACTGGCTGCTCACATTTAACCTATTAACTAGATTTTTGAAATGAATATTAATATGTAGTCTGATTATCGGTATACACATTTAAAAGAAAAGCTTATTTGAAACATAAATGGGCAATTAATGGAACTTCAATTTAATAATCGCGAGCAAAAAACAAACCTTTCTTCCATACTCTGGCCATTCGCGACAGCCATTCTCCCTGTCAGCTATTATTTGACAGGTAGGTACGGCAATGGAGGAATAGAAAGATATTTCACTTGTATGAATTCACAATGAATCTTTCTATTGCCAACCTACCTGTCAAATAAGGCTGACAGAGAGAATGGCTATCACGAATGACCAGAGAATGAAAGAAGGGTGTGTTTGTTTGCTCGCAGGAAATCAATTGAATCGCCATGACTTGCCCATTTGTATTTCAAACCAAATTTCATTTCAAATAGGTCTATGGAAAATCAGAATACATATTAATATTCATTTTTAAAATATAGTTAATTAAGAAAATATGAGCATCCAGTCAAGCAAACATTTTAAAATATATAAATAACAAAATATAAAAGTTGTTTAAAAAAATGTTTGTAAACATTTTGATTGGATGGATCAAATGAGTTAGGGAACGGCGATTTAACAGGTGATACAGTCTGCTTGCTATTGTGGACGTTATTTCAAACATTTGCCACTTATAGGAATTCACAATGCTAGAGTCTAAGCAAACTTAGTTAAACAACTACTTAAAAACCGCATCTTACGGACGAAAATTAGCACGCACTAAGTATAATTTTATTATACATATTTACCTATAATTTACATTCACTTTAATAACACAATAATAATTAATTATTTATAGTTTCAAAATTTATGAATAGAATGAGTCCTAAAAAAAAAAGAAACAAATAAAGCTTTCAGTACGAAATAATATTTTTATATATACTAATTATTTATTTACTTTTAGAACTTAAAAATAATATATGTTTTAACATATTTTGTATTTTCTTTGGTTTGTTCGTGTATTTATGAGGTGCATTCCAAATATGATTTGGCTATTTTTCTACATAAATGGTGAAATGTAGCATGCAAATATCTATTTATTTTGTTTCTATTTTTATTTTTTATTTTAAATTTAACACTATAGAGCTTCGTGATATCGGTTAGGTTGGTGCTTGATTGTTTTACATCATACGATTTAAGGTAACCAGTTCGTTATTCTTAGTGGCTTTTGTTTGTTTTCGAATTTCGCATAATTTTATTTTATTTCATGTCTAATTTTGAATTTTTAAATTAGTTGTATACTATGTATTTATGCATGGGATCATGGTGGAATCACCAGGTGAAGTAAATTAGAAAAGAGAGAAGATGTACGCTATCTGAAACGGTAGGGATGTCTCTTAAACGGTCAGAAGACGGTAACATTTTTACCCGCTTTGAAAAAATAGGAGTAGAAAAATACATACCTTTCTACCAAAGCCCTTACAGAAACTGTTTTTTTCCGCATATCACCTAACGCCAATCCAAAAGTGGATACACAGGACCAGTGCGAGCTTATATTACTTTTAGCATCAAATAAAAATAAAAAACTTAAACTATGATGAGCAATAAAATTCAATAATGCGTCTAAAGTAAACTGATCTCAACTCCAACTGCTGTTGAAGCTTTCATCGAAAAACCGGACATAAAACGAAAAAATCGAAAAAACGGACATCCATTATTTAGTTGAACTGCAGTAACTGTGCGCACTTAAATGGGTTTCGGGTTTGATGAAAAGTTTTACAGTCACACTTTGAAGTGATCGTAATACTTTTAAATGTGTTTTCATCCGTAAAAATCCATTATTATTTCCATTTGCTCTGTTGATTTTTGTCGTTAAGATTCGGAAGTAAAACATATGTCCTTCTAATATATCATACAAATTTGATCAGAAGATCCCCTAAAAGCTTTTGACAGTTGAATTCATGATGTATTACTAATGTTACCAAGTTATTATTAACTAAAATTTATCAGGTGATATAATAGCCTCGCGGCATTCGGCTTAGAACCAGATGAGCTTAGAACCAGATGACGCTGATGCAATCGAGGGTGGATTCATATATTCTAAATTACAATCCACAACTGTAACATTTCTCTTATCTTAGTGTCTGTTTTTTACGGCAAAACCATTATTTTAGCGAAGTGTTCACATAAATAATGTGTAATACGATAGTTTTGGTATTCTTGACGCAGGAATGATAAAAACATTTCTCGAAAGTCTTCAGTCTTCTCGCTGCACAGGTGAAAATCCTTAGTTGGATATGACGTAAATACAAATAGTTTGTTTTAACAAAGACCTGTTTCAAGTTTTTTTGAAAAAATTAAACCTACGTCTATAATGGAAACATCAACAATATGAAAGAAATAGTTTAGCACAGCCTTACTTATGGAAGCCAACACCAAAGATACCCAAATGATGAATCTCTGTAATTAAATCCAGTAAAGGTCCATCGGTATTCACCAACTGGCCAACTGGTTTATGTGAACAAAGTACTAAAACTACCATATTTTACTCCTAAAAAATGCAAAAAAAAAAAACAACACTTTTTCGGGGACAACATTGGTGGAAAATTTTCAGATAGCCGAATGACAGAACAAAGAAGAATTTAGTGCGAGACAATTGACGGCTTACTTTACCTGGTTATTCCACCATGGCATGGGATATATTTATTTTATATATTTGAAGTATTTTTCTGAGACTTCCTAGTTTTTATCAAACTTTTTTCATTATTTAACTCTGATATATAATTTTATTGTACTACACAAACTTATTTCCGTTTCCAATATCAAATACACAAAATTCTTAACTCCCTTAAAATGAAAAGCCCAAAGCAAAATATCATAATTATATTGAATAACGTTCAATTTAAAATTTACTAATGCCTAAGCAATAGTCCTACGCTATAAAGCTGTTGAACGAATCAGTAACCTTTCTCAAAAATTTGCTATAAAACATTTAAGTAAAGAAAATCATAAAGAATATTATTTTGTTCAAACGTTTTGCTTACTTATCTCTGGAGTTGCATACTGGGTTTTATCCAGCCCTGCTATGCGGTGCAACGAACTTTCGTTGCATCACATTTATCAATGTAATTTATAGCAGAGCCTGCGTAGGATTTTGATTGAAGACTTGTTCTTTGGTATGCAATTGACAAATCATTTTTGGGTTGCACAGGAAAAGAAATTAAGTAAAATATGGTGCAGAACTCTGTTTGAAGCAGGCATGCTTAACCAACGAAACGATATCATTTCGTTACGATAATCAACGTTAATAAACGAAACGAAGTCATTTCGTTTCGTTTATTAACGTTAAGATCGTCAAATTAACGAAATGATTTCGTTTTGTTTTCTGCCATATCAAAACGAAATCAAATCGTTTATGTTGATTATTAATTTCAAACTATGCTGGCAAAGCTGATTGATGGCGGAGTCATTAAAGGTGAAAGCATTAGCCAAGCTGATTGCAACTTTTCTCATGAATTTTGACAGTACGAACATTTCTCAGAGTATTTTTGACATTACCACCAACGAATTACACAAACAAATTACATAGAGTTTGTGTGTGTATGTGCGCTCGTTGTTGCCACCTTACGGCTTCACCATGGCTATAGCAGTGCCAGCAAAATTCAAACATAAAGTATCACGTTTTTGTTAACGTTTTTAACGTTAACGAAAGCTTTTCGTTTCGGTTAAAAACGAGATACAATTTATCTTGATAATTTCTTTATCGATAATATTTCGAAGTGTTTCAACGGAAACGGTGGAAATTTTTTGATAAACGATTAGCTTAACGTTAAGGTGCATCCCTGGTTTGAAGTCATACGTTTTAAAATTCGTAATTTTCTCATTTAAATTAAATATGCTGAGAGCAATTAAATACTCATTAGAAATTTATTTACTTATATTTTTTAAAGCTGGTTTACTACCAAAATATTGGGCATTCGCGTTCTCGTAAGCTTACTATTTAATGCTAATGCGGCTTAAAGTATACTTAAGCCTTAACTCTTAAGTAAATGTGAATAAAATTTGCCAGCAGTGATGGCGTTGTTTACATACTTAAAATTATTATTATTGTTTATATAAATGTTTAATACAACTATGTACTTACATATTTTATTAAATTAATTTTGTTTTGTTTTATTTTCAATTTTTAACTAATATTTTACCTTTGCAATTTAATTTTACATTTAGTATGATTTAATTATCATTAACCATTACTGTCATAAAGTCATAATTATTTATACATTGCCAGTTTGGTTTATGTATTTATTGTTTGAAAACTAATTTTTTACTTTTATTGAAATTTTTATATTTATAAATTATGTTTATGTTTATTTTTATTTTTACTTCTCTTTATTTGCCAATTGGGCATTATATTTATATTTTTTCAACTTTTAATTTAAATTTTGGCTTAAGTTTTAGTTTTAATTAAAATTAAAATTTAAATTAAATCTCATTTTTTATATTAATTTTAATATTGATTTAAATTTAAATATTAATTTTAATTTGAACTTAAATTTTAATTTTAATCTAAAATTGTTTTATTTAAATTCAATTTTAACTTAAATTTTAAATTATAGTTTAAATTTTAGTTTGAGTTTTAATTTTAATTTTATTTTGCTTTAAGGTTACTTTGCATTTAAGTTTTAATATTAGTTTTAATTAAAATTTTAAATTTAATTTTAATTTTATTTCGAATTTTAATTTAAAGTTAAATTATAGTTTTAATTATAATTTTATTTTTAATTTTAATTTTTATTTTAATTTTAATTTTACATTTAATTTTAATTTTAACTTTAGTGTTAATTTCAATTCTAGTTTTGTTTTTAATTTTAGTTTTAATTTTAGTTTTAGTTTTAATTTTAATTTTAATTTTAATTTTAATTTTAATCCTAATTTGAATTTTAATTTGGATTTTACTTGCAACTTATAATATGTTTTCCGCTTTTTAGACATTTTTTCACTTTCATGAAATATTCACTTAAGTTTTTTCGAAAGCTCGATGCGGTTGATATTTATTTTTTAGTTCATATTATTTCACAAACTTTAACACTTAGTTTTTCAGGAAAAAGTTATTTCATGTGTAAAACTACACATTTTTTTTTTTTTGCAAAACAGCAACAGCTTTTTACCTTACATAGTTAAAAGTTCGCATTTCGATATATATATATTTTTCTATATATTAAGAATTTGTTTAATTTTTTAAATTTGTTTTTCCAGCAAATAACGTTTTCCCTAAATATTACGTCATATTGTATATGATTTAATTTACTATTCTTTCTATTTCATAGTTAATTAAAAATTTGTTTAACTCTCATCGGTTTAAGACTAAAAGGATTTCTTAAAAAAAATATTCACTAAAATACATAAATATATACTTTTATACTTAAAATTATCATAAGGATGGTAATTTTTTAGTGCTGGCGATAGTTTATTATTTTTATCATGAAAGCATTAATTTTTTATTGTTTTTTTTTTATGTACGTTCTCTCGTTTCAATATAACGTAATTTTATGTTTCCGAATGGACAACTTTTGTATTATTTTAATTCCATACTTTCAACATATTATTGGGGTGGAACAAGCAATTGAAGTAATTTTTTGAAAAATTTCGCTAAACATTTTGATCGGTGCAAACATTTCTGTTCCTAAACCATTCGCTAAGACATTCTAAAAACAGCATTTTCTCACCTTCACTGGTAAAAAGGAATATAAGATATCTGTTTTCAATTGAATTTGATAATAGATAGACCTGCTTTTATAGTCTCTTACTTATTTGGGAACTGACAATTGGTAGATCTAGTGACATACATTTTTTCTTAAAAGGTTAAGTTAGGTTGAACTGGCCGGTCCATGAAGCCCTAACATAGACTGAATGAGTACGTAGTGCTACCAGAAGTTTATTTAACGATCAAATTCAAAAACCCTATAAAAACCAGTGCATATGTTACGAAATAACTCCGCCCTCTTGGCAAATATTAAAAGCTTTTTGTGCCACTTGCTGCTTCAAGATCTGTCACTCCTAATAGCTGGATTTAAACCACACTTCCTATATCTACTATAACTGACCAAGCCTTAATTAAAGGCATGTGATGCCAGAAGGCAGTGCCCAGTCAGAATACCCGTCACGAGTCTAGAGTCCTTCTTAGTCTAAGGTTGTAAGACCTACACATGAGCTTCGACACTTTACAGGCCCGCGCTTGGGTCAACACCTTATCCGCTAGCTCCATCATGTGGAACTATTGCCTTCTTTTAATTTCGCCCAATCTTATTTGGATGTCTACGGAACAAGCTTCGAGGGATGCGCCCTTTTTAGATAGTTCATTCGCTTTTTTATTCCCATCTATTCCCACATGCCCTGAGACCCAATATATGTATATGTTGGCTTCTCCCTATCCCGATTCTTTCCAGCGATTGCATTCACTCCAACACAATATAAAAGTTGACGCGACTGTAGTTTAAGCTATTTTTTTCCAGTGTTTTATAGTGATTTGGGTACGGTTACTCCCTCGGAATGAAAAACGCTACAATGATCTGGCAGCTTAACAAAAAATAAATGTAAAGCGCGATAGCTTCCGAAGAGATTTTAGACCAAACTTCTTTTCTGATTCCCGTTGTTCTCCTTTTTATTTTTTCCTACAAATTGGAGCGGCTCTTATGTTTTACGCCGACACCGAACGGCATCTGCAAGGTAGTTTAGTTTTCATTGTGAAGTTAGTTTATCATGGCAGAAATACGCTCGGAGTGCTTGCCAAATCACTGCCGAGGAGCGGCCCCGCTTAGAAAAACTTTATTCTAATTTTGATGATGCTTTGCCAGGGGCGTGACCCCAGGGGATCTTCGGTCTCGTAGGCGGAGCACGTTGCCACCACACCACGGTGGTGACGTACTACACACCTTATTCAAATGCGATCACTCCTCATAGGAATGAAGGTGGGGGGAAGCAAAAATTTGCAATGTCACACATAAAGTGATCTGCGCAAGTTCCTGTGGGATATGGTCAGCACGTGAAAAAGGTTGTCTAGCCAAATAACGTGAAATTAACCAAAGAGCTCAAGTAGCACGCTTCGGTAGCTAAAGTAATGGTAAATGTGGTTTCAGTTGAATACGAAAATGGGTGGGCCGTGTGAGGTAAGGTTTAAGTGGGCAGCTATTCAGGGGAAGAAAGGTGTTGCACATTTGGATAACCTGTCTACAATAAAGTTTAGTATCGAGCATAAATATCCGTCTAGTGCATAAAGCTTCATTTTTCCACCTAACAAAAATACGACCAATGTCAAGAAATAGGATGCAAACCGAAAACATTAATACCTAAGTCTCCTGAAGTTGCCATTTCATATATGTATTGTGACGAATATTAGTGACACTAAGTGATACTCACATCACTAGTCTGATGCTAAGTAAATGAAGCAACAACAACAATAAAGCAGGCAGTCACTTGTATCTACATAAACGAATCAATTATTATGTCTACACATATGTACGTACACGCAGCGGAGAAGAGACGTACAAACACATGCATATATCTTATCTGAGATGCTCCCAAAAGTAGGCAATTATCTGAGGAAGTATCACTCGCAGCAGCAGCTAAGGCACGACGAATGAGTTTGATTTAAGCACGTTATCTGTCGAGAAGTAGTAGTACTTGAATAAAGGCCAATTTGAATTATTGAATAGTGGAGTTATTTATTCAACAGTATAGTGATTAGTAGTTAGAAGAAGGTTGCAAATAAACGGAATTGCACAAAATTCATTACAGTATACTAGCAGACCCGGCAGACATTGTTCTGCCCTAAATTTGGTCTATATGAATACATTTAAATAAGCTTCTTCCGTCTAACTCTGCCCTCCCCCCCTCTCACTTTTTCCTAATCCTTTTACTCACTCCTCCCTGCGTCTTTTCGCTTCATCTATCTCCATCTTCGTCTCATTCTATCTCTTTCCCAGTCTCCTTCTCTCAAATTCTTCTCATTATTCTTCATCCCGTATTGCCAGTCCCAGAGGGTGGTGTGTATTTTGTTCCAGTCCCATTCAGAGTCCTATTCCCAGTCCCACTTCGAGTCTCAGTCCCAGTCCTAGTCCTAATCCCAGTCCCAGTCCGTCTCTGGTCTACTTCCCGGAAAAAATCGTAAATACTAATATAGGCAAATTTGTATACCAAATTTCAGGCAAATCGAATAAACAAAACAAAAATGAAAGGCGTGATAATCTCCGAAGGGATTTAAGGCCGAGCTTCTCTTCCAATTTGCGTCGTGCTCCTTTTTAATATTTTCTACAAATTGGCGGGACGGGAACTACTTGTTTTATGCCGACTCCGAACGGCATCTGCAAGGCAGATAAGTTTTTACCGAGAGCTTTTCATGGCAGAAATACAATCGGAGTGCTGGCCAAACACTGCCGAGGGGCGACCCCGCTTAGAAAAATTGTCTTCTAATTGAAAAAACTTGTTTCTAAAATTTTGATGTAACATGTAATTGTTGATGCAACAGCTTTCATTTGATATCCATATAACACACACGTTCTAGGGGTATCCGGGTCAACGTTTTGGTCTATATCTCGAGACCCTAGTCACTCAGCGGTATAAAACTGACTCTGTACTAAAGCACACGTCAACAGCTTCAATTTGAGACCCATAATGTAAAAACACATCCTAGTGTTACTCTCATCCACGTTTTAGCCTATATCTCGAGACCCTATTCACTAATAGGTATGAAGACTACCCTGTACTAAAGCACTTATCAACAGCTTTTTTGTTTTTTTTTTGTCTAGGTGTTCACGGGCCCACGTTTCGGCCTATATCTCGATACCCTAGTCACCCAGGGGTATGAAAATTACCTTCTACTATAGCACTTATCAACAGCTTTCATTTGTTATCCATATTCTATAAACACATTCTAGGTGTACTCGGGTCCACGTTTGGGCCTATATCTCGAGACTGTTTCAAAAATATTGATACCAACGCTTGTAAAACCTCCCCAATTTTTGAAAGTACATATCTAATTATAGCCACTTCTTATAGAGATTGTAACAATTCTATAGCTACTTCAAGTTCCTCCAGTGTGAATTTACTGAAATTTTGTATGTCACATTTTCTCATCATTTAACAATTCCTCCGGCTCAGTCGGACTGATGGGTGACATTTCGACGCTGTCCAGCAGCGGAATTTTCTCCTCACTACACTGACTACCCTGAGCATCGTGCATGGCAAACATTTTTGAAAGTTCAGCAGCGCTCAAAGTTTGGTGCGCTGGCGATTCGTCGGGTGAGCTATTATAATCAGTGGCGACACTGGCACTGGTACCGCTGCCACCACTGCTAGCATCAATATCACTGCCACCGTTATGCCTCTCAGTTAAATTCACAAAATGATCGACCGACTTGAAAAATGAGCTACGTGATACATGTGGCAACGCTGTAATTGTATCTCCGACGACTGTATTGCTGCTGGCAGTGTTTGGAGGCGGATGTGCTGAAGCAGAGTAGATTAGATTTTCATGGCAGGAAAGCGTTGCCAATGATGTTGTCTTAATATTGGAAGTTCTAAGGCGATTTATGGAACAGCTGCTCCAGCTGAATTGATTCGGGTGAGGACGCTTCGGTTGTTGTTGGTGTGTTTGATTTTGTTGTTTTTGCTGTTGCTGTTGGTGGTGGATGTGTTGTTTTTTCTGTATTTGTTGTTGCTGTTTCTGCATTGTTGGGTTTGCTTGCGGTTGTTGATGAAAATGTGCGTTGCGTCGGTGCTGCGTTTGTTGTTGCTGTCGATGTTGTTGTTGCTGTTGTTTGATGGCATGATGCTGATGATATTGCTGTTTGTGTTGTTGTTGTTCCGGAAAATACACATAACCGTAAACATTATTGTCATCATATAAGCTCATTCCATCCTCCGACGCGCAATATTGCTCTCTCTCGTTATTCGTCGTATTATTTATAGCCGTTTGCTTGAGTTTCGTCAACGTCACTAAATGACGCTCCGAGTACGATTTACGCGTATCCATAACACGTAAATAATCATTCGAATCAGCAAGATCTTCACTCTTCGAACTGCAATAACGTCGACCAGCGCCAGCAGAGCCGACATTGTTGCAGAAGCTAGTAGTGACTGATAAGCCTTGACCGCCACTACCGCCGCTAGCACTACCAAAACCACCGTATCCTGCATTTAATGCGACAATCTCATTAATAGAACTACCATGATTTAACGACTGACGACTATGACTGCGACTGCCATAAGAGGAACTACTGTCGTAGTGATTGTCACGCAACGAGGATGGCGATAAGCGCGCCGAATGATTGGGTGAGGTTTCTAATAGAGAATCATTTGATTTGGCGATACGATTCTTACGATAAAATTTGCTATCACGCCACAGTGTTTGCCTACTGCTAATCGATCCCGAGGCAGTGGCTGGTCGCTGTAGCTCATCAATACTCGTTATGATGCTTGCATTACCCAGTGGTGAAGTGCTGTCGATGACCTCACTAGAGCCACTATCATAGACCACAACCTGACTTGAAGTTTTACTAATACGAAAAGAGGAGTGTGTAAGTTTTTTGTATTTCTCATCACGTTGCATATTATTGACGCGATTTTCCGAGTTCGTGCGATCCACAATAGGCATAAAAGCGCTATCGATACGACGCTCTTCTTCCAATGAACGGAAGGCCATACGATTGACATTTTTAAGCAGCTTATCCGATGCAGCCGACGACCGTTTATTCGGTGACATATCCTCGAAAGAACTTACACGATATTTTTGTGAGAATACCTCAATAGTACCGTTACGTTTGGAGGGCGACGTAGTATATATAGAGTTTTGATCATTCACAAGTATTTTAGGTGGATCGAATTGCTGTTGTTGTTGTGTATTATGTTGTGGTAGTGCAGCGCTTGAGGACGAAAGTGACGAATTGCTTGAGTTAGTAGTGGCAGTGACGAGTATTTTAGGCGATAGTGAGACGGGAAATTGTTGTGGACGTATATGGCCGACGCCAGCCGAACCGCCGGACGAGGTAGATGCACCCGAACAAGAGCCCGACATGGCGTCATCAATATGCAAAAAATTACTTGGCGAACTCTCACGGCATGGTGATGATATAGCAGAATCTTGCGACACCATGCTACGCGGTATGGTTGCAAGCTCCAGGCATGTTTCCTTACCGCCAGTTGTTGTTGCAATAATAACATCCTCCACACCCTCATCGATGGGCGAGGAAATTGACTGAAAACTATTTATGCGAAAGCTAGTTGAACCCACAGAAAAATCATTATCGGTCAGCGAACCAAATGCCGAATCTTGTGATGGATTACTACGTCCATATTTCAAACACTTGAGCGAATACTCAAGTCGACGACTTTTTGAATTTTTATAGTTACACATGTCAGCTGTCAATTGATGATTGAAGGATGCACCCGCTGTAGCAAGATTCGCGGCCGCAGCTGCTGCTGCTGATGTGGACGCTTGTGCGCTATCGTCGTCGGTCATTGTAAAACTTGGACTTATAGACGACGTATCCACAACTTGATGTGCGCCGACGCCTGCTGTTTCACTGCTTGCCGATGAGCTGTCATTGTTCGATGTACTTTCGTCGCCTTCGACTTCCAATTGACCTGGCTGTATAGTATTTTCACTTGTCGTATCATCATTATATTGCTGTACAATAAATGTTGCTGGTGGTGAAGCTGTTGCACTTATACAGGCGCCATCACCACATATCGATGCAATACTTGTGCTACTTCCGGATGAGCGACCAGTAGCACTTGAAGTGCCCATTGTTGGTGCGTTCAAATTATTACTGGAGCTACAATGTATTGTGGGAAGCTGGAGTGCTGGCACAGACGGTGGTGATGGTTGTGCTAGTGGTGTGGATTTCGGTGACTCTATTTGTTTTTGGTTTTCATAAGGGGTCAATTGTTGCTCTTCTTGAGTGCTATAGATATTGTCATCAGATTGAGTGGTGGTATTTTCACAATAGTGTAAAGGTGATGATTCTATAGTCTCATATTCTAATGTTTTACTACTTTGATCGAAGTATTGTGTACGCTTGTATTGTGGGTGTTGGTGTTGGTGGCGTGAGGAGAATTCCATGAATTCGCCATAATAATGTTGTGGATAGGAATGATGTTGACGCTGATGATAATTTTGCATGCGTTGTAGTTGTTGTAAACGTTGTTTTTGATGATAATTGCCATTGACCAAAACTTCATCGAGCAGGCCTTCCTCAGAATCGCTTGATATATCAAAAGAGTCCATTGTTCGGCTAAAGCTGTTTTTTGTTAATAAAGAATAAAGGAAATTGAGAAATGGGAGATAAAAAAAAATTTTTGTTTAAATATATGTACATATTAATATGGTACAGTTACTTATAGTACTTAAGCGGTATTTTTTGTTCACTTGCACAATATTGAATGAGCTGTCGTAAAAGGTGTATGGTGTACTTAATGTATGTGGCTGTGAGCTGTGAGCAGTGAGCTGTGATATGTGATTGAGAGTTTTGATAGAAAATACAGGAAGCGAATTATAAGGCTGGGCAAGCACTGGAAGTTAGAGGAGTAGAGTCGGCGTAACACAATGAAAATAATTAAAAACAAGGATAACAATTGATAAGAAACAATTTTTATTAGAACGACAACTACAATAAAAACTAGCATTTTAAACACTACAGAAATATAAATAATTTATAGATATTAGAGAAAAATTGCACATTTTTACAAACGGAGATGGTTACTACGACATTTTTCTGAATTTCACTTCTTCATCAGCTAGCTTTTCGGGAGCTGAGTATTGAACTCGATATCACCAACATTCACACTTTATACTAGTGTAAAGGCAGAAGCCTTTAACCATTCAGCCTTATGAATGCCCCGCTGCTCGCTTTGTAATTCGTCTCTAAGTATTGCCTTTTTGTTGCTATTCCTTTATTCACCATTTAGGTACATACTAATTCGATATGCTTTTTAATCCTAATTGTGTGGAATGTTTATAAGAGCGTTCGTAAAACTTTGCAATTTTTCTATAATATCAATAACAAAAACAATTGTATAAAGCAATATGAGCATGTCTCGCTAATTAAATACATTATAGGTATGCTAAAATATAAATATGCAGTTTAAGAATTAAGCTATAAAGTCGTATCTCTTTAGTATTGTAATTGTGGTAGTGTGAATGTTTGGGCTTCGAGACCAGCTGTGAATTCTTTTGGGGGGTAGGGTGACATAAGGTCAATGACCAAAAATTCAAATGACGTTATGTCTATTTCAATTGGCGATAATATTGACTTTATGACCTTAATTACTTTAACTTTATGGTCATTTTGGTAAATTTTCGGGAAAAGGACCATAACCATATATAGAGCCCTGGGTTCAAGTCCATTATGGCCATCCAACAAGGAGCGGCAGTCGCTTCTTCTCACTGCCAACTGGCGCCAATTCGTCACACCACGGGAGTTGAAATCGTTTTCCACCTGGTCCCGCCAATGGAGTGGGGGCCGCGCTCTTTCCACTTTCTTAGCCGGAGCGTCATCTTTCATTCATTTCAACATGGCCTAGCCGCTGCGTTTTAATTCACTGTACTATGTTGATGTCTGCGTAAAGCTCGTACAGCTCGTCGATTAAATCTCGGTACTCGCCATCGCCAACGCGTAGAGGTGCAAAAATCTTTCGAAGAACTTTTCTCTCGAACTCTCACAGAGCCGCTTCATCTGATGTTGACATGGTTCATGTCATGTACGATAAGTGACTTGTAGAGGATGATTTTTGTTTGCCGAGAGAGGACTTTACTTTTTTGGAGGGTGAAGCCGTGTGTAGAAAAGTCCACGAGATTGGGGAAGGCTTCTGACCGCCATTCACCTGGGAATGGCCAGAGATATTCCTTTGCATGCGGTTCAAGCAGCTGACTACTTCCGGTCCCTTACGGATCAAGCGGCTCGCTATATAAACGTGCAAATAATATTTTCATCCCCGCTGAGCGGGTTGTGCGCTGGGCTTGGGACACAACACGTGAAACCACACTCCAATGAAAGGAACAAATAAGCCTCCGAACAAAAATATAGTAAAAACAATAAAACGTAACTGTAATTCAATAGTTGTTAACATTTTAATAGTTGGAGGCGCAAAAGAGAAATAATTGATCTTAACTCCACTTCAGAAATAACAAATGGGATTTCCATAAGCAGGATCAATGTCTTTGACATTGTAACCATTTGAAATTTAACCGCTTCATATGGTCATAACTTCAAATGAATTTGTGGCTATTTGAAGTGGTCATAAGGTCAATGGGCGTTATGACCGTCGACCTTATGTCAATTCAGGCCTATTTCTTAATCATTTTGGAAATTGCAGTCTATTTCGGAACTTACTCTGGGTATTTTGGGAATGTGTCGTGAAAACTTCGAGATCAATTCGAGACCATTTCGTATTTTTTCTAATCTGTTTGCGGAAAATGTTTTTGGGTCCTTACGGAGCTATATCTTTCGAGATCATTTCGGTATTATCTTGGGACTATTTCGAGATTGTATTTAGGGGCGTTGCCAAATCGGCAACGGGATCTGCCAAACCATAATTGGGCATTAAAAATTTCTGGTAGTGGAATTGAAAATTCCCAGCCCAGCTATGATCTCGGAACCATATCACGATCCTTCGCTATTGTTTGCTTGCGGTTTCATTTGTCGACTCTTCGCATATCATTTTGGGCCCAACGGTCAACTTTTCAATAAAGTTTTACTTCATAGTTCAACGGAATCTAAGGTTTTTTCTGCGAGCAGCGGGATAAGACAAGCGTAGTAACAAACTACAATGCGAAGACAATTTTTAGAGTGCGGTTCCACATCCGTTGCCATGCAGATGTCATTTTAAATAATCAAATCAAATAGTCGAAGCTGGTTTCGATTTAACTATAATAAAGTTTTGACAATACAAGGTGCGATATACCTCCAAAGATTTTTTGTCGAGTTCCCTTCCTATCGGCTTCACGCACAAATTGGTGGGACGGGACTTACATGTTTTTATGCCTATTCAGAGCGGCAGCTGAGCGGAAAACGACCATCAATATGAAAAATATTACTGTTGTTGTTGTTGTAGCGATAAGGTTTCTCCAGGATGGCTTTGGAGTTATCGCTGTGATGGTCCTTTGCCAGATACCGATCTGGTGCGTTTCGGTAACACAGCACCATTGAGGTACTAGCTCGACCATCTCGGGAACGATTTATATGGCCACATTAAACCTTCAGGCCATCCCTCCCTCCCTACTCCCAGGTTCCATGAGGAGCTTGGGGTCGCCAGAGCCTCGTCTGTTAGTGAAACAGGATTCGCCACGGATAGGTGAGGTTGACAATTGGGTTTGGAGAAGCTATATATTGCGCTGGCAACCTGATGGGGTTGCGCTACGCAGCCCCTTGAATCTGGTATTTTAGTCGCCTCTTACGACAGGCATACCTACCGCGGGTATATTCTGACCCGAGCATAGCCATAGCAGCTAGGGCTATCAGCTCAGCATATGAATATATTATTATGTGGTACAGAGACGAAGTCCAAAGACCTTATGAAAAAGTTTATACATGACTGTTGGATGGACTGAAAGTTAACCAACGCCAAAATAAGAGAGTTCCGGATGTTATCAACGAGTCGCATTCGTATCCAGGTGGATGAAAAATGAGAATGAAGAAAACGCTGGAAGTTAATAGACGAATAAGTGTAAAAAGTATGCAAAGGACTCCTAGCACAAAGTCGTGGGATTCAACGGGTTGATAAGCGCAATACAAAGCTTTGTAGCTTCAGAGCTTCCGCAATCCAATTGTCAATATCACCTACGCGAGGGGAATTCTGTTACAAATTTGAATGTATCATATGCATATTTATCAGCCGATGCTCTGGCGATCCCTCATGGAACTAGGGGGTGGAGGGCGGGATGGCCTAGAAGATTTGCTTATATGTGTCGTGTGTGCTTATATTCATCGTTCACGAGATGGTACCGGAACGTATAGGGCAAAGGACCAATAACATTGATAACACTGCCCAAAACCTTCGAGGATTGTCTTTATCGTTAATTCAACAACAACAACAAGCTCGAAGTCGTAGCCGGAGAAAGTATGCAAGTTAGACGTGCATCATAGCAAAATCGGGTCCCATAACTCATGCATCCCGATCAAACACTATGGTTGACAAGTGAATCACTATATCTTTAAAGCGCTGTTCCAAAGACTTCCTCAATGCATTGACTTGTTCTTACTAACTACCATGCTGTCCTGCCAAGATCTTTTATGGCTGTGCGCTGTGGGCCAAACAATAGAAATTGGATACCGTTTATAAGTGCAAGTCAGTGCATTGAAGTAGTTTCTGTAACACAGGTTTGTTGCCGATATCTTATTTCCGTTAGGTTTAAAGATGGATCCACTTTTCAACCGTTGTGTTGGATCGGGATACATGAGTTCCAGAATACAATGACCAGAAAACACAGTCATCCCAATCCGTGATTTCGTACAGCCGGAGAGACGAATTTTATAATCGGAACCCCTATAGCGGCAATTTGATCGCAACAGCGGAAGAAACGTAGGTAGCAAGTTTGATGATGTTAGTAAGTGAGTCGGGTATCTCACATGGATAGTTTTCTACTACACCTTTGAAGTCACAAAATTGTCTCCTTTCAAAATGTAGATTTTAGCGTTGTCTAGTGACAATATGTACAATATAAATAAACGGCAAAGAATTGAGGTTGAAGAGCTTCTTTAGGCACTGGTACATCGTAACTTGGGACCTTATTCAAGTTCAGAAATTCCAATTTAAATTCAGAAAACTACAATTCAAGTTCAGAATTTTCATATCAAGTTCAGAAAATTACAATTCAAGTTCAGAAAATTATATTTCAAGTTCAGAAAATTACAGTTCGAATTCAGAAATTTATAAGTAGGTGTTAATTTTCAAAAGTTATTTTAATTAATTAATTTTATACTTATATGTTACTTGCGGAAGTGTTGATGCTTCGTTGACTATGTTGCCTAAATGGTGGCTTGCGTATAGTGCACCCCAAGTTTTCTTCAAGGTGTGTTCATCCCGAACCTTGAAATCAAATGAAGGATAATTCTTTCCAACAAGTGCATCATGACGCGCGCCCAAGAAAGTACTTCAATCGAAACAGCAGTTTGGAAGCAGTGAAAGGGAGAGACCTCCACAGAGTTGCGAAGGTGGAGGACCACTTGACCTCTCATGGTGCTCCCAATCGCCGTCAGTTACCGCGAAACAGGGAAAGCTGGCATGATTTGTTACGAACTGCCAAAATCGCGATTAAGTGCCAATTCATGATGAATAATGATGATAGCGGATAAGTTGAGATATTTTGACATATGGCTCCAAGATTTATGCATACAGTGCCTATACGTTACTTCCGGGAGTGTGGATGTTCCGTTGACTGTTTAAGTGGTCATATCTTCGTCATCACTGCTGTCATACTCAGAGCAGAACAATGGTTGTGACGCTAAGAGTACAGCTGGATGGCATTGCAACTGCTTCTTATGAGCGAGAGTTTTTTTCTTCGTTATCTCGCAAAATTGATTTAGTTAAGTTAAGATGTCTAATGCTTCCTTAACACATACATAGATACCATCTTACATACATTTATTTCCATTGGATGAAAAAAAAAATACCCGACAAATTTTCTGAACTTGAATTGAAAATTCTGAACTTGAATTGTAATTTTATGGAGTTGAATTGAAACCAACTTGAATTGGAAATTTCTGAACTTGAATTGGAAATTTCTGAATTTAAATCGGAATTTCTGAACTTGAATTGTAATTTTCTGAATTTGAATTGTAAATTTCTGAATTTAAATTGGGATATCTGAACTTGAATTGTAATTTTCTTAACTTGAATTGAAAATTCTGAACTTGAATTGTAAATCTCTGAACTTGAATTGTAATTTTCTGAACTTAAACTGGAAAAGGTGTAGAAGTCATATTGAAATAGCAATTAACAACAACAACGAGAAATGAGATAAAAAATAATAATAGTGATATTAACACATTTTCTTGCATTACTACTTTTTTTTTTACATACTAAACTTAGCTGTATTTTGCATAAAATTCTAAAATTTTGTTCGCTAAATTTTGTGTGGTTTTGTTTGTCTTTTTGTAACAGTTATAATTTTTGTGAGAATTTTGTTGTGATTACAAAAAAAAAAAGCAGAATATAAAATGTAAATAACATAAATAACACTTACCACTTTAGCTAATATTTGCACATTAAATTTTGTATGTAGTAGTAGATTTGAATTAGTAGTAGGTAGGTGGAGTAACTTAGACGGTTGGGTTGTTCTGTCAATTATTATTATGAAGGTACGAGTGGGTACTGTATCCGGTAATTTTTTTTTTATTGTGGCAAACAAAACCGCAAAATAGGCAATTTAGTAATATTAAACATCCATAATAAATAGTAGTATGTAGTAGTATTGATGGAATTTGTTGTAGTTTTTGAGTTAAGTTGTATGCATTTCTAAAAATGTTAGTACATACGAAAGGCTTCGTAGGGCGCAGTTTGATCACTATTTATACAAAGTTTTGTAACACATAATATTATCAAATATAATTTAAAAAATATGTATTAAAAATTTATGATTTTTTCAAAAGGGAATGAGCAAAATAGAAATAAAAAATAGAGAAACAAAATAATTGGCATAATAACAAATATATTAAAAAATAACAAAATTGTATAAATTATACTTAATGTTAGTGGCAAACAGTAATTGTTAGGTATGTTATAAATTTACTATTAAGATTAAATTTACTAGTCATAACAAACATTTATATATATGAGCAAATTTTTAAAAATTTGGTAAAGTTATTAAAAAAAATTATCATGCTGATTTTCAAACATTTATATATCTAAGTTAAAATTGAATCGTTAGAATGCACTAGAACAAAGAAAGTATTGATTGCCATAATAACTTGAAGCAAATTTGATCATCAGTTCGTAATTACATCCCAAGTTGGAAAGGCGTAGGTCCAAACACGGGGCTGTAAAGTGTTGAAGATTATGTGTAGGTCTTACAACCTTAGACTTGCATCTATCATTGAAAAGTGAGAACTGTAGACTCATGACGAGACACTGTCTTCTGGCGTCACATGCCTTTAAATTTGGTGTTGGTCAGTGATAACAAATTTAAGAAGTGTTGGAGGTAGAAACGATCGAGCACGATTTACGCTCGTGCCCTGCCATTGTCAGTGTAAGACTCCAGCTGTTAGGAGTGATACAGCTGTCAGATCTATAAGAAGCCAGTGGCATAGGTGCTCGAAAGCACTATGACCAAAATTGCCTAAAGCTCGCTAATAGCCCGAATCTCCATCTTTACAACCAAAACTTTATTTATAGGTTTGAATTACAAATAAGAGCGAAAAAAGGGACCCGCACATAAAAACAGCAATTAGAAATAATATATATGATAGGTCCTGGTTTTTTATAGGGGTTTTCAGTTTGGTCGTTAAATAAACATCTGGTAACGCTACGTACTCATTCAGTCTATGTCAGGTCCTCATGGACCGGCCAGTTCAACCTAAGCTAACCTAAGCATTGATTAAAATAATGCTTGATAAAGCCAATGTTAAGCCCCCATTACTGATACTTAGCATACTTGACTTGGCGTAAACTAGGCAACTTATCCACGATTAAACTCCACTTAGCGCATACAATCTGGCATGTTGTTGTTGTTGTTGTTGTAGCGATAAGGTTGGTCCCCGAAGGCTTTGGGGAGTGTTGTCGATGTGATGGTCCTTTGCCGGATACAGATCCGGTACGCTACGGTACCACAGCACCATTAAGGTGCTAGCCCGACCATCTCGGTAGCGATTTATGTGGCCACATTAAACCTTCAGGCCATCTCCTCCCTCCCCAACCCCAAGTTCCAGCAGGAACTTAGGGTCGCCAGAGCCTCGTCTGTTAATGAAACAGGATTCGCCGCGGATAGGTGAGGTTGACAATTGGGTTTGGAGAAGCTATATATTGCGCTGGCAACCTGAGGGTTGCGCTGCACAGCCCCTTGAATCTGGTAGTTTAGTCGCCTCTTACGACAGGCATACCTACCGCGGGTATATTCTGACCCCCTAACCCGCTGGGGTGGCATCATAATCACCTGTGAAATTTATTTTTAAATAAATGTCAATTTGTATGACGAAATGTTAAAATGAAATGGAAACAAACAAATGGCATCTCAAAATGTAAACGTCACTTAGAACTTACATAGAAAATCAAAATTCAACAGACTTCTAAGTCAAGTCAAGTGTTGCCAAGTTTTGAGTAATCAGTAACAAGCAATGTTCATTTAACAGAACTGTAAGTGACAGTTCTCAAGTCAATTCAAGTCTATGCTAAGTATGACTAATGGGCCCTTTAGTGAATTGTAAAATGTATGGAGTTAACACTCCTCAGGACGAAACACTCTGAGAACGAGATCCCATCACGGTTCAGTTATATTCCTTGTACGATTGGGAGTTTCCATGAGTCACATTGATCTGAAGGAAAGGCCGTAATCTGTCTACCACATTCACTTAACTTTCATATATTTTTTGCTAATGAGCCGGATGTGGCGCTTTCATTTATGTTTTACGTCGAAGTTATGCTGCAGTGTATATTTCTACTATTAATTAATTTAGGGGCCGAGGTATGCTGTGCGCTTTCTTTAAATGCTCTGCCTGATGTTAAGAATCGGCCTGCTAATAGATAAAAAAGGAAGACGCACTGGGAGATTTTGGGATTTTCTTATTATCTTCAGTTAACCAAAAATGTTACACCATTTTTCTATTCTCTGCTAATGCACCTAGCCCTTATTCATTTCAAAGTAAAGTCATCATATATATTATTTCTAATTGCTGTTTTTATGTACGGGTCCCTTTTTCGCTCTTATTTGGAATCCAAATCTATAAATAAAGTTTTGGTTGTAAAGATGGAGATTCGGGCTATTAGCGAGCTTTGGGCAATTTTGGCCATAGTGCTTTTGTTTAGCTATATTTTATTAAAATAATTTGTTAAAAATAAACGATTGTGAGCACCCAAAGAAATCTATTTGTAGTATGGCACTATTGTGAATATTTGCACTGCATTACCAGCAGTTGTTACCATACGCTAGATGGCAGCGCCAGCTGTAAGTTTAAATTGATTGATAGAATAGCTGATTTCTGTTGATATTTGATAAGAGACTTTTATATTGGTTGCGCAAGATGCACACGGGTCCGGCTCATATTAATAAAAGATGCAATACAATTCTAGTTAAATTGCATTTCTTCCACCGTCTCACAATTACACTCTGAATGTTGTTCAGTATTGTGAGATTCTTCCACATTAAATGCTCGGAAATGAAGTGCCTGAATGTAATTAATTTGTGTGTATATCTGGTCTGAGAGCAACCTTAATTCACTGTTTTAATTAAGTGTCATATGATTTTTTTTTCTCAATCTCATACCATTCGAGTACATACTTACGATGAATATAAATACTTCAAAAAGCTGCTGCTGTCAATACTTTCTTTGTTGGGATGGACAAAACAACACTTTTTATGTTGATTAAAGTCGTAAATAAACACACATACACTCAGAAAAAACAAACCAATGATGGTGATGAAATGATGTAGCGTATGTTTTAAGTAACAACAATCACAATACATATGTATTAAAATACTCACACAAATGAACTTGTGGAAAATTTGTGGGTGGTGTAGGTCGGGGTAGTAGGGATGTTGGGATTATTAATTTAAGATATCTGCTGATGCGAACTCGGATGCACGTGTCAGAAGGGATTTTGAAGAAAAAAATAAGCAGATAACTCTCATTTTCATTGGTTTCAGTTTTGTTCAATATGGACTTAGCTAAGAGCTGAATGTTCAGAAAACTTTTTTAAATCGCCAAATTTACAAAAATGGACCAAAATATGATTTTTTTTTAAATCAAAGTCGCTATCAATAAATCAGAGCAAGTTTAAAACAAATGACTTCTACCATTAAAGGATCACAGGCCACACTCAGCTTCAGGGATAGCCCAAATTCCAAATTCCATAGCAACGACGAGGATCTAATTAAGTATGCTGAATCTGTGATTTTGAAGCATCAATCATGCTGAATAAGGTTGCTGGTTTGCATTCACAAAATTCAATTTTTTTGCAAGATCGAAGTCAAATGTGCCGTTTTAGGCAATACAAAGTTACAATTTGCGAATATTCGTAACATTCCTACTATGTAGTATGAGAATTTGTGTTGTGTCAATGGTGTTAAAGTATGAATAAGAAGTGACGAGTTCAAGATAAACAACAAACAATGATATTACATGAATAATTTGAATTTAAAACTGGGGCATTCTATGCCAACTCATCCAAAAGCGATTTTGCTCAAATCTGAAAATTTTTTGTACTCTTTTCTTGAGTTGTTTTCTTATTTTAATCTCCTTTTTTGTATAACTTGTTGGGAAATTGCTGGCCTTGTGTATTTTTTAACAAAATTATAAAAATAATTCTTTATTCTATTTTGTTTAAGAGTTTTTTTTATGAAAAATTAAAATTTTTTTGCAAATGTTAGATATTCTTTTTTTATCACAAATTTCAAATTTTGCAAATTTATTTTTCGCGCAGCAACTTTTTCTGTCGAATTTTTTATGCAAAAAAATAACTAATTCCAGTTTGGTTGTTTTCCGTTTTCAATCAAAGCTAAAAACATATATTTTAAGATCGTTTTTATTCATCGATTTTTTTTGAATATAATTTCTTAAAAATAATAAAGATAAAATAATTATAAACCTTTGATCAAATTCATTAAATAAAACATTAAAAATTTTTCATTTATTTGAAAAATTTTTTTTAAAAATGTTTATACAAAATCAAATATTGCCGAGAGTTTTGAAAGCGATGATTTAACTTTTTCCAATAAAAAAAAAAAAAAAACAAATTATGTCTTGCATAAGAAAATTAAAAAAAAAAAAAATAAATTACCTAACGGGTACGACTTTTCAAAAAAAGGATAAAATGATAAAAAAACCGATAAGTTCAAAAAATAAATATTAAAAAAATTGTTTTAAATTTTTAATAAAAGCTAAATATTAGTAAGAATATTAAAATAATTATTTTTTTTTTAACTTGAGAAAAATTTAAGAATTTTCAGTAAGAAAATAACCTTTTAAAAAACGATATCCTAATCCAAAGGACTCCAAAAATAAAAAAATTTCAAAAATAAACAAAGAAAGAGCTCACAACCAAAAATATATTTAAAAAACGTACTATTTGTATAGAGCTTTCTTTTCAGAAAACAATAATTTGATAAATACTGCCAAACCTGAAAAATTGACACCAAATCACAAAAAAAAAAAAAAAAAATTATTTCAAAATATTTAAAAAAAAAACCAAATTTTTTTAAATAATTTTTTTTCGTAAATTTATTACTAAAAAGATCATAAACTGTTCACTTTATTTATTTATTTATTTAACAAATAATAAACAAAAATTTAAGTACTTGCAGAATTTATAAAAAAAGAAAATTTTATTATAAAAAAAAAGAAGAGTAAATTTATTTTAAAATTAATTAATTGGGATAATGTTTTATAGATTCCTCTAGATCAAAAAAGCCAAAGCACACTATTTTTAAGCAGTTACTAGAAAAAAAACTAGAAATTTTCGAAAACTTAATAAATTTTACTTAAATAAAAATTTTTTTTGCAGAAAAGCTGAAATGTTTTAAATAAAACAACATTCTGCAAGTTATTAAAAAAAAAACCTATAAAAATGTTTTAATTTATTTCAACATACGAAAAATTTATTTCATTTTTAAACACTATTTTTTGCGATTTCACAAAAAAAATTCGAGTCTGACAATTCACAAGTCATTTAAACGAGCACAAAAAAAAATCTTTGGCAAATTAAAAAAAAAATTATTTAATAATTTGGGAAAAATTTAAACAACGTGACATCAGGACAGACAAGGCGACAGCTGTTTCGATTATACCTTGTAAATCTCTTCAAAGCCTTTTCTCCCGGGAGTGGGAGTCGAACCCGCACTCCTACGATAGTTGAAATGGTTATAAACGCATTCAGCTACGTCATGCCTTAGTTGTTGTAAAGTTTTTCCCAATTGCCTTCTTCGCATATATTATCTTCCACACATTACATATATCGTATGTAGTTATGTGTTGAAGTTATGCCTGTTTGTAAGGCGGTTTTCAGAGAAAATTGGTATTTGTTGTTGTTTTTGTTCTATTTATAGAACTACAACGAATTAACCAAATTTTGTCTACTTATATGAGTTAACCGGGGATTGCCCGTATCGCTTTAAATGTATGAAAACATTTATTTCAAGCAATTTTTAATTTTATAATTTATTTAATAATTTGGGAAAATTTTAAACAACGTGACATCAGGACGGACAAGGCGACAGCTGTTTCGATTATACCTTGTAAATCTCTTCAAAGCCTTTTTCTCCCGGGAGGGAAAATTAAAAATTGCTTCAAATAAATTTTTTCATACATTTAAAGCGATACGTGCAATCCCCGGCTAACTCGTATAAAAAAAATTGTTTGATAATTTTTTTTAGAATTCATCAAAACCCAAAATTAAAAAAAAAAATCAAGTGAATCAATCTATAAATAAAAATAAAAATATTTTGTTAAACATTTCAGTCAGACAGTTATCACCAAGTTATTTCAAAAAAATTAATAAAAATGTTTTAATTTATATCAAAAACAAAAATGTAATATAATTTTTTATACCTTATTTGATGAGAATTCAGCAAAAAAATCTGCCAATTTTCCCAAGTAATTAAAAAAAACGAACACAAAAGAATGTTTTAACTCCTTTGCAAATAAACAAAAAAAATGTTTGAACATTTTTTTAATTCATAAAAAAAAAACTAAAAACTGAAAAAAAACAATGTTTTTATTAAACCAAAATATTTTTCTTTTTTAATTTTATTTAATATTTTGTGAAAATTTTTTACAACGCGGCAATTGGGACGGACAAAGCGGCAGCTTTTTGTACAACAGTAAATTTTTTCAAAAACCTTTTCTCATGGAAAATATTGCATTTTCTTTTTTGCATAATTTTTTTAAAAAACTTATTACCAAAAACTCTTCAAGTTATAACTAAAAAAACATTAGAATTAATTTGGAAACTCAAACAAAATTTTTTGAGAAAATATTCGTCAAACTCTTGAAAATCACAAAGAAAAATTATGGATTTGATAATGAATGAATTTTGGGATTAAGTTTTTTTGAAAAAATTTCCCATTAAATTCAATAAAAAATAAGCGGCGAACAAATTTCCACCAAGCTATTAAAGGAAAATAGTTAAAAAAAAACCTAAAGTAAACAAAAAATTTTGTTAATTCCAATTTTAAATTTTTTTTTATTTTCTGGAGGAATAAATTTGACGGTTACAAAGAAATATTGAAATCAGTGATGTTAATTTCATCAACAGGGTGAGTTTGCATGGAATACTCCGAATGCTAGTAACACAAAATGTAATGAAGTATTTATGAGCGAAAGTGAAGCGGGCGATTGTTTATGTGTATTCTCGTAAGTATGTAAATGAGTGTGTGCTGAGAAGAAAGGTGAAGTACGTTGGACATTTTTGTTCTTCAGATTTTTCTATTCTAAATTTTTTCTATTTATTTTTTTTTAATAATGAAAATTAATACTTGGAAAAATGAACGCTAGTGTATGTTTGTTTATATATGACATACAAATTTGTATTTCACTTGTTTTTTTGTGTGACATTGTTAGAATTTGCGTTAGACTAAAAATTTTACTCACCCACGTCGTCCGTCGCGCGGCGTTGATGGCGGTGTGCTTGGTGAACTCATTTCGCTAAGCGAACTACCCAATGATGTACATTGTCTCTTCTTAACAGCATATAATAAATTTAACGTGGATCTGCTGAGGCTCGGTTTGATTGTCTATAAATTACGTGGATCGATTAATGAAGTTGTAGAAATATTAAAGAAGGTGTTTGTTGAGGTTAGTTTTGTTTTTTATTATCGTTTCGATATACTTACGCTAAAGCAAGGTCCACGTAATTCACGTAAGTCGATGCTTCTGAATAGATCACATAATACTAAGTCCTCCACGGAGGGGCATACACCGCTTGGCGGTTCGAATATCAGGCCAAGTACATCTAAAATCTAGAAAATTAAAAAAAATATAAAAAAAATAAGGAAATATTAATTTAGGTTTTAGAAAGTGGCAAGCGTCCACTAACTTTAACGTAAGATTTAAACCGCAATAAAAATTCTAAACAAATTTACTTTGTATGTATGCGTTTTCCAAATTTTTATTTAAGAAACAAAAAAATTTATTGATCGTTTTTTTACACATATCGAAAAAAACTTAGGGCTTTATTCTGTATTGCAAACGATAGCTCAAACAACCGATTCGCCTACAAGCAATTTCGTTTCTCTCGACTTTTACGTTTCTCACATTATGTCAATTGATCTTTTGCCATCGTTTAACATAGTGCAAATACACTACGATTCGTCTCTGAGGCGAAACGAATGCCCATTTCGTAATAGAGAATTGGACCCTTAATAAAGATATCTAACATATGAAATATCAAAAATAATGAAAACGGAAGCTTATGAAAGGTTTTGATTTGTCAGATATCGCATCATTCTTATATTCATATTGTTCCGAGTTGAAGTAGTTCTCGATAATTCTGCGCCTTCTGTTATCGTTCGAAACAATAAACTGTCAAATAAATAAACGCAAGTGGTCTGTATATAAAATGCCCTTTATTTAGAGTACGACTATGGTAGTAGATCTTTACAATTAAATATATTAGCGTATTTCACTTATAGCGTGTTAAGACCAAACTAACTCCTTGTTAGCTTAGTTTAGTTTAATTTAAAATTTGGACTGTGCCACTTTTGAGCTCTCGGTTGCCTCGTTCGCCTATTTCTCCCAGGGAACAGACTTTTCGCGAACAGCTTTCGCGATTAATGGCTTTTTAACACGCTTATATTAGCTTCACTTGTATGTTTGTAACTCTCTAGGTTAGGTGGGAAAAGAAAACCATCTAGCGGCAATTATTCAAGAAAGCAGTGGTTAAATATGTCACTCGCTACAAAACGAGATGTGCTTAATAGCGGAGACACAAACTTCTGTGCTGTGGCGTGGTGTTTGGTTTTTTTTAAACTATATTTATGTTATTTCTTATCTCATCTGCTACATCTCATATGTCTAATTGTCTTATATTTGTCTGTATAACTTTTTGTTGCTTTTCTAAGAAAAACATTTTTTTTCTTCGTTGATAAAAAAATATTTATTTTACATGAGAAAATATTGTATATTGTTGAATAAATAAATAAAAAAAACGATACATAACTTATTTTAGGTGTTATCAATTTCGTGCTGTTAACAATGCACCGCATTGCAATAAATTCCTTTTCAGCTCACCTGTGGAAAATTGTCCAATTCCATTTCGAGCACTCTCATGGACGGTTTGGGTGTAGTCATTTCTTGACCAGTACACATTTCATATAATAAATGACCAAAACAAATTATATCGACATTTTCAATTTCTGTTGTCGAACGTGACCACATTACCGCGTTAACACGTGAACTTAAACCGAGTAGACCGTTCTCAAGGCCGGAAAGCCTAAAAATAGAAGGAAGAAAAGAAAGTTTAGGTAGTAAAGCTTGTCCAAAAGATTTTATATACTGCAGTTGAGTAAGTTTAAAATTTATATTAAACAAGTAAGGAAGGTTATGTTCGGGTGTAACCGAACATTACATACTCAGTTGAGAGCTATGGTGACAACATAAGGGAAAATAACCATGTAGGAAAATGAACCGAGGGTAATCCTGGAATGTGTTTGTATGACATGTATATCAAACGAAAGGCATTAAAAAGTATTTTATGAGGGAGTGGGCCATAGATCTATAGGTGGACGCCATTTAGGGATATCGCCATAAAGGTGGATCAGGGTTGACTCTAGAATTTGTTTGTAGGCTATGGATATCAAATGAAAGGTGTTAATGAGTATTTTAAAAGGGAGTGATCCTTAGTTCCATAGGTGGACGCCGTTTGGATATCGCCATAAAGGTGGACCAGGGGTGACCCTAGAATTTGTTTGTACGATATGGGTATCAAATGAAAGGGGTTAATGAACATTTTAAAAGGGAGTGGGCCTTAGTTCTATAGGTGGACGCCTTTTCGAGATACCGCCATAAAGGTGAACGAGGGGTGAATATAGAATGCGTTTGTACAATATGGGTATCAAACGAAAGGTGTTAATGAGTATTTTAAAAGGGCGTGGGGCTTAGTTCTATAGGTTAACGCCTTTTCGAGATATCGCTATAAAGGTGGACCCGGGGTGACTCTAGAATGCGTTTGTACAACATGGGTATCAAATGAAAGGGGTTAATGAACATTTTAAAAGGGAGTGGGCCTTAGTTCTATAGGTGGACGGACGCCTTTTCGAGATACCGCCATAAAGGTGGACCAGGGGTGACTCTAGAATGTGTTTGTATGATATGGGTATCAAATTAAAGGTATTAATGAAGGTTTTAAAAGGGAGTGGTGGTAGTTGTATAGGTGGTCGCCTTTTCGAGATATCGGCATAAAGGTGGACCAGGGGTGACTATAGAATTTGTTTGTACAATATGGGTATCAAATAAAAGTGTTAATGAGTATTTTAAAAGGGAGTGTTCCTTAGTTCCATAGGTGGACGCCGTTTCGAGATATCGCCATAAAGGTGGACCAGGGGTGACCCTAGAATTTGTTTGTACGATATGGGTATCAAATGAAAGGGGTTAATGAGCTTTTTAAAAGGGAGTGGGCCTTAGTTCTATAGGTGGATGCCTTTTCGAGATATCGCCATAAAGGTGGACCCGGGGTGACTCTAGAATGCGTTTGTACAATATGGGTATCAAACGAAAGGTGTTAATGAGTATTTCAAAAGGGCGTGGGCCTTAGTTCTATAGGTGGACGCCTTTTCGAGATATCGCCATAAAGGTGGACCAGGGGTGACTCTAGACTTTGTTTGTACGATATTGGTATCAAATGAAAGGTGTTAATGATTCTTTTTAAAAGGGAGTGGGCCTTAGTTCTACAGGTGGTCGACTTTTCGAGATATCGCCATAAAGGTGGACCAGGGGTGACTCTAGAATATGTTTGTACGATATGGGTATCAAATGAAAGGTGTTAATGAGTATTTTAAAAGGCCGTGGGGCTTAGTTCTATAGGTTAACGCCTTTTCGAGATATCGCCATAAAGGTGGACCAGGGGTGACTCTAGAATGTGTTTGTACAATATGGGTATCAAACGAAAGGTGTTAATAAGTATTTTAAAAGGGCGTGGGCTTAGTTCTATAGGTTAACGCCTTTTCGAGATATCGCCATAAAGGTGGATCAGGGTTGACTCTAGAATGTGTTTGTACGCTATGGATATCAAACGAAAGGGTTTAATGAACATTTTAAAAGGGAGTGATCCTGAGTTCTATAGGTGGACGCCGTTTGGAGATATCGCCATAAATGTGGACCAGGGGTGACCCTAGAATTTGTTTGTACGATATGGGTATCAAATGAAAGGGTTTAATGAGCATTTTAAAAGGGAGTGGGCCTTAGTTCTATAGGAGGACGCCTTTTCGAGATACCGCCATAAAGGTGGACCAGGGGTGACTCTCGAATGCGTTTGTACAATATGGGTATCAAACGAAAGGTGTTAATAAGTATTTTAAAAGGGCGTGGGGCTTAGTTCTATAGGTTAACGCCTTTTCGAGATATCGCCATAAAGGTGGACCAGGGGTGACTCTAGAATGTGTTTGTACAATATGGGTATCAAACGAAAGGTGTTAATAAGTATTTTAAAAGGGCGTGGGGCTTAGTTCTATAGGTTAACGCCTTTTCGAGATACCGCCATAAAGGTGGATCAGGGTTGACTCTAGAATGTGTTTGTACGCTATGGATATCAAACGAAAGGGTTTAATGAACATTTTAAAAGGGAGTGATCCTGAGTTCCATAGGTGGACGCCGTTTGGAGATATCGCCATAAATGTGGACCAGGGGTGACCCTAGAATTTGTTTGTACGATATGGGTATCAAACGAAAGGTGTTAATGAGTATTTCAAAAGAGCGTGGGTCTTAGTTCTATAGGTGGACGCCTTTTCGAGATATCGCCATAAAGGTGGACCAGGGGTGACTCTAGAATGTGTTTGTACGATATGGGTATAAAAGTAAAGGTATTAATGAGGGTTTTAAAAGGGAGTGGTGGTAGTTGTATAGGTGGTCGCGTTTTCGAGATATCGGCTTAAAGGTGGACCAAGGATGACTCTAGAATGCGTTTGTACAATATGGGTATTAAACGAAAGGTGTTAATGAGTATTTTAAAAGGGAGTGGGCCTTAGTTCTATAGGTGTACGCCTTTTCGAGATATCGCCATAAAGGGGGACCATGGGTGAATCTAGTATGTGTTTGTACGATATGGGTATCAAATTAATGGTATTAATGAGGGTTTTAAAAGGGAGTGTTGGTAGTTGTATAGGTGGTTGCCTTTTCGAGATATCGGCATAAAGGTGGACCAGGGGTGACTATAGAATTTGTTTGTACAATATGGGTATCAAATAAAAGGTGTTAATGAGTATTTTAAAAGGGAGTGTTCCTTAGTTCCATAGGTGGACGCCGTTTCGAGATATCGCCATAAAGGTGGACCAGGGGTGACCCTAGAATTTGTTTGTACGATATGGGTATCAAATGAAAGGGGTTAATGAGCTTTTTAAAAGGGAGTGGGCCTTAGTTCTATAGGTGTTCGCCTTTTCGAGATATCGCCATAAAGGTGGACCCGGGGTGACTCTAGAATGCGTTTGTACAATATGGGTATCAAACTAAAGGTGTTAATGAGTATTTCAAAAGGGCGTGGGCCTTAGTTCTATAGGTGGACGCCTTTTCGAGATATCGCCATAAATGTGGACCAGGGGTGACTCTAGACTTTGTTTGTACGATATGGGTATCAAATGAAAGGTGTTAATGATTCTTTTTAAAAGGGAGTGGGCCTTAGTTCTACAGGTGGTCGACTTTTCGAGATATCGCCATAAAGGTGGACCAGGGGTGACTCTAGAATATGTTTGTACGATATGGGTATCAAATGAAAGGTGTTAATGAGTATTTTAAAAGGGCGTGGGGCTTAGTTCTATGGGTGCACGCCTTTTCGATATATCGTCATAAAGGTGGACCAGGGGTGACTCTGTGAGCTCTGCTGAACTGAGTATAAAAATTCCATGCTTCGAATAAAGACTATATCACTCATACGCCCTTTTGCTCCTCAACTAGCAATTCTATATACAATGCAGAACACCGTATAAGAAATATTTTATATTTAGGAATATTCAATGCACTTTTAGAAAAGTAAAAATATATTATATTCTGGTTTTACTTTTTAAGTGAAGGTTTAAAATCCTTTATCTGGATACATATCATAGGTATATATGCATCTATATACATTAGCGTGGCTCTATATTATAATTAAAAAAAATTTAAATCAAGTTCTTTGGGCTTCACTAAAATAGCAAATTTTTTAAAATAAGAAATTTTTCATTTTTCAGAAACCACGTAAGTTGCACTTATATAACTGGCTGATGCAGAGCGAGAAAAGAAACCGAAAGTGTAAATAAAAAAACCACTAAAATACAAAAAATTTGGAAAGTTTGAAAAGCCTAAGTCTTTTAACGATTTGAACAAAAAAAAATCGAATACAAGCCATATTGAAGCAGTTCCGAACATTATCCTTAAAAGTCGCAAAATTCCATGAAGAACAATGTCGAAGTATTCTGGAGATAGTCATAAAATGTAACGAAAAATTTTCTAAAACAATCCCTACATGATATTTAAAATACCACGAAAGCCTTCCTAAAATTTTTCTGACATAGTCCCTGCATGATCCTTAAAGCAATCCTGAAGTAATCTCGGAATGATTCCTAAAATAATTCCGAAATAGAAATATATAAGCCTTATATAGCAAAGAAATTATCCTAAAACGATTACGAAAGCAATAAGGAGATACTCGAAAATTGTCCGTAAAACAACTCCGCAGAAATAGCTCAAGGACAAGCCAAACTGTTTATACTTCCGGCAAAAAAAGCATCAGCCAAACTTATTAATCTAAGCAGGGAGGACACTGTGGTCTACGATATCACTTCAAAAAAAAAACAAATAAATGTAAGGCGCAATAACCTCCGAAGAGATCTAAGGCCGAGCTTCTCTTCCAATTTGCGTCGAGCTCCTCTTGATTTTCCCTACAAATTGGCCGGACGGGACCTACATGTTTTATGCCGACTCCGAACGGCATCTGCAAGGCAGATGAGTTTTTACTGAGAGCTTTTCAGAAATACACCCGGAGCGCTTGCCAAACACTGCCGAGGGCGACCCCACTTAGAAAAATTTTCTTCTAATTGAAAAACCTTATTTCTAAAATCTATCCGATACTCAAATTTGTCGTTTCTGTGAGCTGGAGGATGAAACGACGCTTCACATTCTCTGTGAATGCGTCGCTCTAGCAAGACAGAGACCCTCCCATGTAGTTGGTGTGACTCTCAATCTCCATGTGATATAGAGTGAAAAGCCTGAAGAGATACTTAGATACACTAAAAGCTTGCACATGCAAAATTAGGCTGAAAGATCATGCACAATAGATCTACACAAAGGTCGCAGTGCTTCCAGGCCTAGTAATAATAATATTAAATGGTCCAAGTGAGTAGCTAAACAACGTCGAAAAAGTTCCGGAGTTCTTAATTTGAAAATTATCCGTAAAACAACCCCTAAACTTCCAAAGGTTACCATAAAAACAGCTTCTATATCATCATGAAATTGCCCCAAAAATATTTCGAAAATAAACCCGAAACAATCCCGGAATGGTCCTTAAAACAATCCTGAAGTAATTTCGAAAAAAAATCCCAAATTAACTTTAAATAGTAAAGAAATAGTGTTAAAATGAACAAAAACAAGAGCGAAATAGTCATAAACTCGTCGATAAAACTATTTAAAAACAGTCCAGAAATCATTCTTAAAAGAATATCGAAAGATACCATAAACGATCTCGAACAAAATTCAGAAACAGTCCAAAATAGTGGCGAAACATTCCCTAAGAATATTCGGAAGTAGTAAGCATATGATCCCAACAACAGTCCTGAAGCTTTAACGAAGAAGTCCAAAAACTATCCTGAACACAGCGTTACATGATTCGGAAATTATTCCAAAATTATTCCGAAAACAACCGTAAAATAATTCAGGAAATTCCGAAATAGTGCCAATATGATTCCGAAAATAGCTCCGTGACGATCTGGAAATAGTCCCGAAATGATTCCAAAAACCATACATAAAGATCCTGGAATACAGATAATTTCAAAATTGTCTAGAAAAAGGTAGAATATGCTCCGTAGAAAGCCATGCAGTGATGACGAAATAGGCCGCAATTTATTTCAAAAGCAATTCTGTAGTGGCTGATACCGCAGCAACTTTTGATCCCATATAAAATGCTTCAGACAGAATTTGTTGAGGCAAAAAGCTCGGCAAAGCTCTAGAAAGTAAAATAATTGTGTAAAGCTATTTTTTGTGATCTATGACCTTAATTACCGAAAAACTAGCGAATATGCAGACCTTCATAGTACACACCAACAATATTCTTCGTGACACATTGATGATTTTCCACTTATAACATCCCAAACTGCGTCTGGGGTGCATCTCTGAGAGTCTACTTTCAAAATGTTGGCGGCATGCGCACCAAATCTAAAGAATTTCTATTATCTACGTCTCGTTTGGACTGCGACATATACGTCATCGTTGAAACGTGACTCAACGAAGACTTCTTTGATGAAGAGTACTTTGATCCTAAGTTATTCCTAACTTTCCGTAAAGACAGAGACTTCGCGAACACCGGTCAAAAGAAAGGTGTTGGTGTCCTAATTGCAGTTAACAGAGGCCTGCATTCATTAAAGTTTCAACTACATAATCATGATACGTTGCTCGATCAGCTGTGTGTCTGTGTTTCCAGTTCGTCTGGCTTTACTTTCATTTTTGCTCGTATATACCGCCCAATAGTGGTGATGGCTTATATAATGCTCATGTAGAGAACATCGTTAATTTATGCGAAACTGATACTGATGCCAACTTTTGTATACTTGGAGACTTCAATCTACCAGATATTGTATGGTCATATTTTCAAAATAATGGCATTTTGACACCTACCAATGTCACGCGTTCTAATGAAATTAGCCTTAGAGATAATACCTGATGTTGTAATCTGATTTAAATCAATAATTTATTTAATACTCTCTCGAGGTTACTTCATCTCATATTCGTCGACGAGATATTAATATATCAACTCTCTGAGAGTACTTTTCCTGTATATCTATCTGATAGACATCATATACCGATAGTTATTCATATACATAAATTTCATGTTATCCCTACGTCACCTGCTTTAGATAATTCCTCTTTCAACTTTCGTTCTACTGATTTCGGCGAGCTGAACAATGTATTATTTGAAATTAACTGGGAAAACATATTTCCCTCTAATGACTTTAGTGTTTGTTATGATATTTTCTTATAGAATTTGACTGAAACATTTCAAAGTATAGTGCCTCGTTTCGGGCCCAGGCTGCATAAATTACCATGGTATAATAAAACTCTTAAGAGGTAGAAAAATAAGCGTAACAAACTCAATAACTTATTCAAGGCAGATTCAGATAATATCCTTCTCAGAGAACAGTTCACTACCAGTGTGCGTCAATTTAATGTCCTTGACAAATTCCTTTATAATCGCTATATGGGTAAGAAAGCAAATCCTAAAACCTTTTGGAACTTTATCCGCTCCAAACGTGGTTCGACGAATATCCCGATCTGCATAAGCTTTAATGGAGTAAGCTCCCAGTCCCTACCTGAAACAGTTGAGCTGTTTGCTGATTTTTTTTAAATCAAACTTTGATGATGCTACTGTAGATCTGAATGACCCTTTTTCGCGATCCGGGCTCTATGATCGTCTAGATTTTGGCTCCCTCGTGATCTCTGGCGATGACGAAAGCAATGCTATGTCCTCCCTTAAATCCTCATTAAAATGTGACAGTGACGGCCTCTGTGCCTTTGTCCTGAAGTTCTGTAGTTTACTTTGTGCATACCTCTTCGGCATATATTCAATTTATCCCTGTCTTCCGGAACTTTTATCGATAGGTGGAAAAAAGTTCCATTTGTCCAATCTTTAAAGCTGGAAATAAAAATGATGTCTCTAATTATGCTCGAAGCTTTTTGAAAAAATTATAAAAGAGAAGCTAACTTTTGTCATCAAAAGCGTCATTGAGCCGTGACAACACGGGTTTGTGGCTGGCCGCTCGACTATTACGAACCTAGTGTCGTTTTCTGATTTCTGCACCTCAGGACGGTTGCCAGGTAGATACTGTATACATTGATTTCACAAAGGCTTTCGATAAAGTTTTTCATAAAAACTTATTATTTAAACTGGAATGCATTGGATTTCATTCTGTTTTCCTATCATGGTTAAAGTCTCATTTGTCGTATAGGTCTGTGTGCGTCGAAATTGAAGACTGTAAGTCCCAACCTTTCTTTGCAATGTCCGGGGTACCTCAGGGTAGAATTCTTGGTCCTCTTTTATTTGTACTCTTTATTAATGACACTGGTTCCTGCTTTAATTCGTCCGATTTCCTTTTATATGCAGATGATCTTAAGATTTTTCGTAGAATTAATGGTCCGTCAGATGCAGTGCTCCTACAAAATGATCTAAATAATCTTGTTGCTTGGTGTAATGCCAATAATCTCTACTTAAATGTTAAAAAATGGTTTCAAATGTCTTTTTATAAGTCGTCTACTCTACATACCACGCCCTATGGTATTTCAGGTGTTCCACTGGCTTCTGTCAAAGAATTTATTGATCTAGGTGTTGTCTTCGTCACCTCTTTCTCCTTCGTTAGTCATATCTGTTATGTCCTTCCGAAGGCTTACAGAAACCTTGCCTTCCTTCGCAGATATGCAAAAGACTTTAAGGATCCCTATACCAGGAAGGCACTTTTTATCTCTTTAGTTCGCTCAAAATTAGAATACGCCTCAGTTGTCTGGAATCCTATATATAGTGGCCACTCTACCAGAATAGAGAGGGTTCAAAGAAAATTCATTAGATTTTGCTTATTTTCTATTAACTTTGACGATCCAACCCCATCCTATTACTCGCGCTGCACACTTATCAATCTCCAGTCTCTTGAAATCCGGAGAGCTGTGCATATACTAATGTTTGTTTATGATCTCATCACTGGCTCTTTGGATTGTTCAGCACTCCTAGCTAGAGTTAATTTTAATGTACCTAATTGGTATCTTCGTACTTTCTTGCCCTTTTACTTGCATGTCGGTAGAGCTAACTATTGCATGTTCGACCCGATTTTCCGCGCATTTACCGAATTTAATAGACTTTCAGGGAGTTTACTTCTTGATTTCTCTTTGTCGAGAAGTACGTTCAAGTCTTCTCTGGAATTGTGCCTGTAATTTATTTTTATATATTTATTTAACTCAATGCTATCTTTTTTTTATTATTTGCACGTTAATTACATATATAAGTTTGACTACATAGTTTTTATATCTTTCAATTCATTTTTATCTAGTCTCTAAGATTCTTTTCGATCATAGACTTAGTAACCTAAACTAAACTAAACTTTCCTACAGATTAGATTTTCTCATTGGTATTGCGCGAATTTCAGTGTACATTTTCTTACAGGAATCACCAGTTTGTCTCCAAACCAAATATGAAAAGGGACGATGAAAAACCGTATTATGAGAATTGAAGTGAACATGTAAAAATAATTAATTTCGATTTCTATTGGTGTGGATACACAGGTAATTCGGCTGTGAAAGCCAGACAAACCAAAGGCCTTTTAAAAAAGTAAGGAAAACCCCGAATTGAAGAGGGCTTTTTGAAATAACGAAATTTCGGAGCAGTGTCTTCTTTCAGTAGACATGACACTAAAAAAGAGTTAAGAAACATCTTTGCATGTTGCCATCGCAAATTAATTGCACTTATAGGCCAAATCGATTTTAGAGTGCACTTAAGTTTTAGTTTGAAGGATCTTGTTTCATAGACTTTAATGTAGAGTGCAAAACTGCTAGGAACGATTACGATGCAGAAACTTGACCCACTTTATTGTATATATGCCGCACAAGGCCATGGGCATATGATTTATTGTAAACACATTTATATGTAACGTATACGTTTTCCTTAAGTGCAGTTAGGAAACCTCTACTTATTAATACAATGAAACATACACACTTGCCTCCATAGCATTTACATAAGTGTGTAAATGAACTTCTATTCATATCGTTTATTGCAAATGGTTTTGCTAAATGCTTATTCTTGTTGTTAGAGCAGAAAAAAATATTATCCTGCACAGCTAGAGAATATACCTGCAAAAAATGCGATTAGTCTAGGATGAATCCGGGATGAATACCAAATATGTATGCTACCAATGCCAGTTTTGATCTCTTTGTAAGAGTTGAATTGTTCCCTTTTGTTTGAGCATGTCCTATGAAGAGACTAATTGTACCCGAAAGGGGTACCCCCATATGGGAACATATGAAGAATAGTCCCTTTTCTTATCAATAAGAAGTCAAATTGGTATTGTAGAAAAATATAACAAAAACAAATCCTGCGATTATGAAAACTGGAATACTGGTATATTAGCTCGGTATGCGGCTACGGATAGTTATGAAATAATTTGTTTCAATTCCATAAATTTTTTTATTTTACACAGTTTGTTTCGTTTTTTTTTATTGTTTCTTAAAATTGGCCACATAAGTTTCAAACTGACTAGTCCCAACTGTATCCGAAAGGGACTAGAGAGGACCAATTATACTCAAATGAAGACAAAAGAGCTCAGTCGCAGATCACTCTATTTAAGGATTAATCTCATGATTTTTTGCAGGGATATAACTGCATACATACATACTTATAAGAATAAGCAAAAACACATAAGGGACATCGATTACCATAACAAAGGAGGAAGGAGCTATGACATTAAAACAGAATTATAATAAGTTGTGGCATATCTTGACATTCTGTGATGCTTTTGGACACATCAGGATATTAGATTGTTTATTATGAAGTGAATTTGTCTACCTCTGACAGGCCACAACACAAACTAAGAATTTGTTCCACAGAATAAATTCCATACAAATATTACTTTGCAGCCCAAATCGATTTACGGAATATATAGGAGTGAGCCCCTTAAACTATGCAACGATAATTGCAGTTTACTTTAAACTTTATAAATGAGCTTTTAATAAGGTATTTCAATGTTGATAAAAAAAGATTACTTATTACATTGTCACTTGTCCATGTGAACGTGAGTATACACATACATATATACAAAAATCCTATCTCTATTGCACTAAATCTACATGGCTACCTAAGCCAAGTGTCGGCAAAAATGTTGTGTGGATGTATTAGTGAGAGCGCTTTGATCGTACGATCCAAATGATTCACTGATCATTCGCTTGTAAAACTGCAACGGCTAAGCACGCAATAAATAATAAATTATTGATGCGCACAATGGCAAGCGAATATTTTATGTTGAACGACGCCTTTGGGCAAATTCAATGGGGTTTATGCTACAAAACATTTTCAGCGACGTATGTAAATAACATCAAACGACATTTTGAAAGTTCGCATAAAAACTTAAATAAGTTGAATGCAACAAAAAAATTAAAACTTTTTGAGGAGAGTTGCATTTTTCCATATTAAATTAGTTAAATTAATTCATATTAATAAAATGTATTTACGTAAATACGTGCATACATTTTTCGCTGCGCAACTAGCGATATTAACACTCGATGTTAACACGCCAACTGCTCATTGCAGACTGAACCATTCACTAAACAAAGAGCGCAGGCTATCTGCGTGAGCTGCTCACCATCTTAAGATGTATGAAACGCCGATGCCTGACCTAAGCACTGCACCAATTCTATTATTAGAGTGTGTCATCTAACTAGGTTAAGCCGTTGCAACAACAAGCAAACAAAACTAAATTCAAATGTAAACCCTCTACAAAGTTATGAATATGCAATTAGAATTTAATTTGTTACAGGTTTTTGTTCTCTGATGTGCTTTTTTATTTGCTGAAATGAATACTTGTGGCTTTAAAACAATTTAACAATTATACAAAACAGTGATAAAAAATGTATGTACCAGGACAAAGCTGCTTGGCGCATATTTTCAGTTCACTGTTTATTCATAAATGCGCTGAAAATTTGATATGAGCATCCGTTTAAAAATACGTAGAATGACACAACTATTTAAGAAAAATTATAGCATATTATACAATTGTGTATGGGGAAATGCACATTATCATTTTAATCGTGTGATGCGAAAAGGTAAAACTTACTCCAATTGAAAACAAGTAAAGGTGTCTAAGTTCGGGTGTAACCGAACATTATATACTCAGCGTGAGCTTCAATTGCACATTTCATTTCAGATAAACTACTTTTCTACATAACACGTGGCACCGCCAGTTTAAAAAAAATGTCTCCCCATTTCCTCTTAGAATAAAACTTGATAAGTGAAATATCATTGATTCAAAACTATTTTTTGCTAATTTATAGCTTATTATTCAAGTCTGCACCCTTTTAAACTTGGTTTATATCAAAGTTGCCGTGGTCTTTAACCGGTCCCGTCCATTTTTACTAGAAATATTTTCTACTATAGGGAAAATTTTTGTACCCAATTTTATTACGACCCGTTAATTTTTCTTCTAGTTATGGCTTCCGAAACATAGAAAATTGGTTAGTCATAAAAGGGGCGGTGCCACACCCATTTTCAAAAATTTTAATGTTTTCCAATTTAGTGTTATTATTCAATTTAAAAAGTAAAATTCTATTGATACAAAGCTCTTTTTCGTTAAGATGTAGCTTATTTTATTCGTACACGACCCTTTTAAAAATCTTTTATATAAAAGTGGGCGTGATCCTTAACCGATTTCGTTAATTTTTCTTCAAAGCATTCCTTATAGTAAAGGCAACCTCTCTGCCGAATTTTGTTACGATAGGTTTAACGGTTTTTGATTTATGATTAGTAATATTTGTAAAATTGATTTCATAACAAGTGGGCGATACCACGCCCATTTTAAAAAAATTTTCCAAATTTTTATCAAGAGTCTCAATATCAGTTGTCTAAGCTTTGGCGATTCGACGGGCGAATAGTTTTTTTTTTGTTATTATAATATTTGTTATTTAAGTGGGCTGTATATTAATTTTTTTAGAGATAGGTCGCTATGCGCCTTTTACACTTTGTATGTATTCATTGGGGGCGAGCACTGGGGGCTCCAAGGTATTGGCTGCAGGTTGAGCCACCTTGTTTTGCTTTGAAAAACCCCGCTTTGGGATAAAAAATTTAAACTATGTCTTTAGAATATTTCACTAACTAGTTGAGAATTACAAATACAATCAATGGCTAATGAAAAAAACGAACGAAAAATCTTCATAGCTTAAGTCACTTAAACATCAGTCCACTTGTCAAATTTCAACATTCTAGGTGTATTATTTACTAAATAATCAGGTTTTTTGTGTTTTCCAAAATGCTATATATATATATAAAAAGTGGGCGTGGTTATAATTCGATTTCATTTTCAATACAAATCTATTCTGTGTCCAGATAAGCGCGTGTGCCAAATTTGGTGAAGATATCTCAATATTTACTCAAGTTATCGTGTTAACGGACAGATAGGACGGACGGACGGACATGGCTCAATCAAATTTTTTTTCGACACTGATGATTTTGATATATGGAAGTCTATATCTATCTCACTTCCTTTATACCTGTACAACCAACCGTTATCTAATCAAAGTTAATATACTCTGTGTGCAAAGCACGCTGAGTATAATAACAAAATTGTGGCAATGAGGCGTGAAAGTGAAGAGACTGAAATGCTAGATAGGAAGAATGTCCAGCACATGACAAAAGGTTTCAAGACCGTGGAAAGGAACAATAATAGAAATTTGGTAATTGAAAACCAAGAGATAATACAGGCTAAGAATTTTATGACCCAGCAATGAGCCAAACTTTTCCAGAGGCATTTGGTAGGTTGAATCAAAATCAGGAATTTGAAAACTGGTTTTGGTTTTTGAGAACACGTTCTTCTGTTACATTGACTACGGGTTTTCGTCACGAATATTAAAAAAAAAATTTCATATAAAATTTGAAACTGCAATTATTTTTCCTGAAAATATAGTAAACTATTTTTGGAATGCCCCTTTTCGATTAGAGATATTGTTCTTTAAACTGTATTAAGCTGCAGACATTGGTGCTTTATCGGTAACCGTATCGGTAACCTTATAACAGCTGATTTGATCAACCTTATGGGAATCAATGCAATCGATTATTGGTACCGCTAAGGTCGTAACAGTATCGTAGCCAACCAATTGGTTTTTGGTTTACCGTCGTAACGATAAACAGCTGATTACGTAAGGGATACGACTACAGCGATACGACATACGGCACCAATGACTCCCGCTTTAGGTTTTCTATATTTTCCACTCACACATTTTTTTTTAACAAATTTCAAGTAAATTTTTGGGCACGTAAGTCTTTTAATAACTGAGTCGATCAAGCACATCATTGCGTTCCTGATGATGACTTCAAGTTGAAGTCGAAATATCGACCAATTAAATATTTTTGAAAAAGGAAAATAAACGTGTTTTATTTATTGTACGGCCTCAAGCTCATCAAACCAATATATTTAATCATATCAAATAAGGCCAACAAAATATAGAAATGACTTTTAATAACTGCATGTGAGCGGATTAAGCTAAACAGACTTGCTCGAAGTTAAATTATATAAAACTAATAAAAGAAAATATTTAAGTTAAAACAAGTAAGGAAGGCTAAGTTCGGGTGTAACCCAACATTACATACTCAGCTTAGAGCTTTGGAGACAAAATAAGGGAAAATCACCAAGTAGGAAAATGAACCTAGGGTATCCCTGGAATGTGTTTGTATGACATGTGTATCAAATGGAAGGTATTAAAGAGTATTTTAAAAGAGAGTGGGCCATATATATATATATATATTCTATAGGTGGACGCCCTTTCGAGATATCGCCACAAAGGTGGACCAGTGGTGACTCTAGAATGTGTTTGTACGATATGGGTATCAAATTAAAGGTATTAATGAGGGTTTTAAAAGGGATTGGATTAGTTGTATATGTAAAGGTTTTTCTAGATATCGACCAAAATGTGGACCAGGGTGACCCAGAACATCATCTGTCGGGTACCGCTAATTTGTTTATATATGTAATACCATGAACAGTATTCCTGTCATGATTCCAAGGGCTTTTGATTTCGCCCTGCAGAACTTTTCATTTTCTTCTACTTAATATGGTTGGTGTCACACCTATTTTACAAAGTTTTTTCTAAAGTTATATTTTGCGTCAGAACACCAATCCAATCACCATGTTTCATCCCTTTTTTCGTATTTGGTATAGAACTATGGCATTTTTTCAGTTTTCGTAATTTTCGATATCGAAAAAGTGGGCGTGGTCATATTCGGATTTTGGCCATTTTCAACACCAATACAAAGTGAGTTCAGATAAGTACGTGATTTAAGTGTAGTAAAGATATATCGATTTTTGCTCAAGTCATCGTGTTAATTGCCGAGCGGAAGGACAGACGGCCGACTGTGTATCAAAACTGGGCGTGGCTTCAGCCGATTTCGCCCACTTTCACAGAAAATAGTTTCAGTCATAGAATCTATGCCTCTACTAAATTTCAGAAGGATTGGTACATTTTTGTTCCGCTTATGGCATTAAAAGTATTCTAGACAAATTAAATGAAAAAGGTCGGAGCCACGCCCATTTTGAAAATTTCTTTTATTTTTGTATTTTATTCCACCATATCATTACTGGAGTCGAATGTTGACATAATTTACTTATATACAGTAAAGATATTAAATTTTTTGTTAAAATTTGACTTTTAAAAATTTCGTTTTTTAAAAGTGGCGTGTTATTCATCCGATTTTGCTAATTTTCGTTTAGCGCATATATAGTAATAGTAGTAATGTTCCTGCCAAATTTCGTCATGATATCTTCAAAAACTGCCAAATTACAGCTTGCAAAACTTTTAAATTACCTTCTTTTATGCGTTATGCGAACAAAATTAATATACTCTGGGAGCTCTGCTCAGCTGAGAGAGAGAATTGTGTCGAATACACTATCTGCTACACAGCTCCAAACCCTATATAAGGAAGACTGCCTGAAAGTATGCTACACATAATTCTTTTGTTTGCAGCGATCAAGGACATACAAAAACGCATACATGTATTAATATATCAGAAATTAAAATATCTGGCAAAAAAGCTTTTGTAAGAATAGCTCGAAGGCAAGAGCCATAAAGAAAAATTTGATTCAATATTTAGATCAAGCGAACCGAAGGCCTTTCGAAAAGTATTAGTTCATTTGGTCAGGATATGCACTATTTTCAAAATTTGTCGGCCTTTGTAAACGAATAGGGAGGATTTTAGTGGCGTGGGGTCTAGTAAGTCTATTTTCGACCAGTTCTTCACAGTACGGCGAATACTTTAAAAGTGGCATGACTAGAGAATCGACATCAACGCAACTTTCGACGTAAGAAATAAAATCGGATGTTTGGTTAGGCTAGACGCATCGGATTCAGATATTTTTGCTCACCTTATGAATCTAGGTATCTCTTTGAAGAATTTAGTAGAGCTTAAGACAATTTTCGTAAATGGTGACCAAACAGGGGCCTGTCCCATAGCACTTTAAAATAGTGCAGAAATAATCCTATCCAATGGGGTGGTTTTATTGCTTGAAAGAATTACTGGTCAAAACGATGATCAAGGAATATGAGAATCCATGAATGAATTCAGGAATCCATCAGCGTTCATTGCCCATTCACTATTCAAGTTAACTAATAATGCAGCATTTTTTTACTGGCTCTATTAAAAGCCTCCCTCTGGAAATTGAAAGGTCGTTGAGTGAATCTGCTCGCCCCTTCTCTTGTAATTTTTCAAAAAGCAGCAGCGCCGTTGAAAGTTGCTACTATTTTTTGTGGAATTGCCTCAAAGGTCAGCGAAACAGCTAGTAAAATTTCTATAACTTGATATGTCGTTCGTAACTGCAGAAATTAGCCGGCGGTTTAGCTTTTTGACAGGAATGAGACAGACGTGTAACTAAATCTTGCATACTTTAAGGCTTGCTCGATATTGTTTCCGATCAGGTTTTTATCATTTAAAATGTAAGCGCTTTAAATATTTAGGCCAAATGTATTTCTAAGTAATAAGAGAATACTTAACCTTATCACCCATGAAGAAAAAAACCCATTTCATAGTACTCTCACAGAAATGATTCCACTACAACGTAAATTGAATACCGCTACTTTGTAATAAAAACTGTGCTCAGATTTAACTTAAGACTTAATCTTAATTCTATTTCACATAACTCATATACCCTTTTAAATGACAGATGCGCCACATATGAAAATATGCAAAAAAGCAATCCAAGGGAGAGCAAATAATTCATTTTATGAAGCGGTACGTACCTGGCGGCGCCATTTTGTAGAATCACATTTCCGCTATGCAAATGTCCATGCAGTGGAAAGCCACGCTCTTTCAGAAACAGCAAAGCTTCTAAGATTTGTCGACCGAGTCGTTGTACTTGAGAGACGGGCAAGCCATTTGGTTTTCGTGTGTATTTGCGTGCCCATGGTTCATTCCATTGCGCCTAAAAGTATGCAATTAGATGAAAAGCGGGGAAAAAGAATATAAAAACAAAATGGAAAAGCTTAAAAAAATGTGAATAAAAAGTTGAAAATTGAGTAAAAGCGCTACTAAAAGGGACGAAAATAAACAAAGTGCACTTGAGGCCAATGCCATTTGCATGAATTTACCTACACATACACGTATGCATAAATGCACACATTTGAGTGAGAAGGCATGCATAGGTATGTATGTATATTAGACTGAGTCAATTTATTAACCGATATCGCGCTATCGATTTTTCCATAGGATTTGGGTTCAGGAAAAAAAGTTCCACTACGTATACCAAAAAAAAATAATTTTCGATTATGCGAAATTTAATTTTTTTGACGTTTTTTCGACTTTGATTTTAAGGTTTTTTTCATGATCTACTAAAAAATTTTCATTTGATTGTAAAATTTTCATAATCCTACCCAAAAATGTCCGCTTAAGCGCCAAATACACGACACGAACATTTCCGCGAACATTCCCGTTATGTCATGTTTCTGCGACCTTTTCTGTCGTGTATGGTGGTGTTTACCAGTTCGCGCAAATGTTCGCCAAAAATCAAAATATTTAAATTTTTGGCGAACATTTGCGCGAACTGTTCGTGCGTGCATGGCGAAATAGCTCATAATCGTAGTAATTTCTGAACGGAACAGAGGTGCGCGGAAAAGTAAAATGGACAATAAAAAATTTCTGAGTGAATTTATTGAAATGTATAAATCTTTGCCATCATTGTGGCAAGTAAAAAGCAAAGATTATTGTAATAGAATTAAAAAGAATAATGATTATGCGACTTTAATCGAAAAATTAAAAGAAGTAGGTCCTGATGCCACAAAGGATACAGTTATAAAAAAAATAAGCAGTTATATACAGTTATAAAAAAAAAACAGCGAGCAATATTGTTGCAGCACAATTGTTGTCCGTATTCATCGCTGTCTGAAAGAGAACTAATGTTCGGCCAAAAGTTCGTATGGTGTATGGCCAAAGCTGCGAACAAGATTGCGGAATGTTCGCGGAAATGTTCGTGTCGTGTATTTGGCGCTTTAAACCTTAATCTTTTCAACAGTTTTCAAAAAACTGTTATCGCCAACGTTTTTAGCGGACATTTTTGGATCGGACCGGGTGTACATATGAAAATTTTTTTAGTAGGTCATGAAAAAAACCTTAAAAATCAAATCAAAAAAATATGCGTGTGAACTTTTTTGTTGTTGTTGTTTTGTGGCGCGATATCGGTTAACTTTCGTCAATACAAATCGACCCACCCTAATGTATATGAAAGATATAATGAACGATTTTCAGATAGGTAAAAGCATGCAAATGGCTAGCGATATACTTTATGCAAATAAGTTTCCTGTATTAAATAAGTAAATGAATTCTGTTTTAAGTTCATTTTACCCTATAAATTAAATCCTTTAAACTGCCACGTGAATTGAATGGCGTTACCAGGCAAGCAAAATTACTGGAATTCAGCTGTAGAAAACCCAAATCCAATATTGGATATATATATGGATGATGCAGTGAGCCAAGCAATTCCATTAGCATCGGTTTGGGATTTTCATTCGATGGCAAATCCTCAAATGCAACACAATCCGTTGGGAGTTGCAGCAGCGTTAATAGGCGATCGGTGCGCACCTGCAAGTAGTAGGCAAAATTTAAGTGTAAACAACAAACATTTTAAACAAATAAACCACGAAAAACTATTTTAACGAGCTTTTTGCTCTACACTCACCGTCGCATCTGTTACGAGAAACCAATTTTTGCCATGCCTCGAACCCATCTCATCCAAGTGTGCGATTATCTCATAACGTCCATTCGAATTTTGCACCCACTCTTGCAGCGTATTGAAGGCGCGTTCACGTTGTGCGCGTTCACGTGGACTACGCTCGACAATGCCATTGCCACTATCCAATGCCGAATATTGATATTTGAGATTTGGTCTATAAAACGTAAGTGAAATGTTCGCAAATATGGCAGATTTTAGCTTACATGGATTTTGTTTGGTTGTTTTAACTAGGATGTGTTCAAAGCGGATTTGCGGGCATGAAAGGATATTGAATTTGGCGCAGGTAGGGTTAATTTTTTTCCGCATATATATGAGCCACTTTTCATGTGAGTGCTATAAGCCCACTTTTCGTAAGATATTTATAAAATTCCTTATTTACACCAATGCGCTTACACCACACAAAAAAGCGCTTACACCACACAAAAAAGCGCTTCATATCGCTACAACTATTTGGGGGTAGGTAAGGAGGGGAAGTAATTTCTATGAAATACAAATTTAAGCTAAAGCATAATTTTGTTAACTAACTTAATTAATATTTTAACATAATAATAAAATGGTTGCAATTTGCTGCTTAAATTCATAAAACTAAATAAGTAAGTAGATTTAAGTGTTTTTTGCACAACTCTAAGAAAAAACTAAATTAATTTGAATTTTGTTTTAAATCAATAACTTTTTTAGAAATAAAATTTGTTCACTATTTTTTAAAGTATTGCGGCTCGTTGATGATTTTTATTGCGAACAGGAAGTGTGTGTAAATTTGCTGTCAAAATTTTAAACCAAAAGCCTTATTTGCTTTTATTAGGTCAGGAAAGAATGATTCACATTTCAATATCGGGTACACCAGTTCCTTTGGATGTCTCGGGTACAGGATATACATTTTTTACTAAACCATACATGAAAAGATATTATACTCTGCAAGAAGTGACCTTGGTTGTACTGATAAGGAAAGACTACAACTCTATAAAGTATACTTCAGAGACCATAAAATGTTGTTCAGAAATGGTAAAATGTACTTCAGAATAATCATTTGTAGTACAGAAGCTATAAACTAGACTTCAGAATAGTCAAATATACTTCAGACGTTGTAGCATTTTTTCAGAGTAGTCAAGTGTACTTCAGAAACCATTGAATAGGGCATTTTCAACACATCCACGGTGTCTGAAGTACAATTTCCCATTTCTGCAACACAATTGATCATTCTATAACATAATATTTTACAGTCTCTGATGTACAGTTATTTATTCCGAAATTGATTTCACGATATCTGAAGTACAAATTACTATTCTGAATTACATTTTACAACTTCCGAAGTAAAAAAAGTTCTTTCTGAAAACAATTTTTGGTTTCTGAAGAACAATTGACTATTCTGAGCACAATTAACGTTTTCTGAAGTACAACTGGAAATAGTCTCTGAAGTACAGTTGTTTATTGTGAAACTGATTTTACGATATCTGAAGTACAAATTATTATTTTGAATTACATTATATAGCTTCCGAAGCAAAAAACAATTTTTTTTATAAACAATTTTTGGTTTCTGAAGAACAATTGACTATTCTGAGCACAATTAACGCTTTCTATAGTACAACTGGAAATAGTTTCTAAAGTACAGTTGTTTATTCTGAAATTGATTTTACGGTGTCTTAAGTACAAATTACTATTCTGAATTACATTTTACATCCTCCGAAGAAAAAAAGTTTGTTCTGAAAACAATTTTTGGTTTCCGAAGAACAATTGACTAATCTGAGCACAATTAACATTTTCTAAAGTACAACTAGATATAGTTTCAGAAGTAAAGTTTTTTATTCTGAAATTGGTTTTACCGTTCCTGATGTACAAATTACTATTCTGAATACCATTTTACAGCCTCAGAAGCAAAAAATTTTATTCTGAAAATTTTTTTTGTTTTTTGAAGAACAATTGACTATTCTAAGCACTATTAACCTTTTCTGAAGTACAACTGGAAATAGTGTATACACTACAATTCAATAAAATCTACAGAGCTGATCGATTTTTTCATACTTGGAGTGAGAGGATACTACATCAAGAGTATAGCACATCTCAATTTTATCTGATGACTATGATCTAAAGTTTGGCCTGAATAATATCTCGGTGGACTGCGGCCTCAACAAAGAAACTGAACGAACAATTTAAAGCTGAGCGTGACCCACAAAAAGCTACTGCCAAAGTGGACAGGACGGACATGTCCACTAGTAGCCAACGTCCAAGTCATCATGAACACAAAAGGTGTCCACCCTTGGTCGGCAGAAACGGGACCAGATCTTCTATATAACGATGTGGCGCGATCAGACGAGATAACTAGTACAGCCGACTGTACGGACAAACAAAGGCACACACTTTTTTGGAACTGTGTAGCGAGCATAACTAAGGGCTTTTCACAAAATATTTCCGCTGCAGGCGTGCTAAATAGAAGAACTTTCTATTGATTTCGAGTGAACCCAGCGGGTAAAGGACCTATGTATATTCCGTTAGGCATATCTGTCGTAAGAGGCGACTAAAACCCATATACTCTATGGTTCTATGCCGCAAAAAAATTTGTTTCGGGTCAGTTGGACCTGCACCAAAAGATGCTAGTGTCGAGCTTTGAAAATTGTTTTCCACTAGCAACAGCAACATCAACAGCAGCAAGGGCGAACGCTAACCATGATCATGTGAGATGTGAAAAATATTCTATTAACGTCTATTGAGGAATGGCTTTGAATAGTGCCCACCCAGTACTAGAGCAGGGTCTCACCGGGAATTTGATCGATTTTGATGGCGAAAGGAAGGCCTCGTGGATGAGAAACGTCCCTCGACAAGCAGCTTAGGGGTGATGAGGAGCAGCAGTAAACGGTTAGTGAAAAAGCTAGGCTAGTGAGCTGCCTGGTTGAAAACGACGCTGACCTTGCGCTTTATAAATGGAGGTACTTCAGAGTAGACTAATCTGTGGTTCCACATCAGTAAATGTAGTTTCTGCTTAATGTAGTATTCCACGGTCCTTTCTTAGTTCTTAGGATCAACCAAGTTCGACGCTCCCCTAATTAGCGGATGGTGACCCCATCAATTCGACACTGAAGGAACTGTTAGCATTCCGTTCACTGCAAGGTCGGTCAGCAGTGATGGTCGTGTGCTTTATTACGTTGAAAAAAAGGGAGGTTTTTGGCCTCTGATGCCACTCCTGGTGCTAGAGAAATGTGATGATCTTAAAACTTTATTAAGCTAAGGTGACCTCAGAAAATTGTGTACTCCACGTTGGACAACGGACATAGCCCTGGTGCCAGAGCCGTAGCCAAGCAGTACTGGCAAAAAAATGTCTGCACTAAAGACAGCAAAAACAATATCGTGATGCATGGGGAGGCATTTGGGTCGAGATCCTATGCACTTGTAAAAAGAAAAATTACATAATTTTTTCTGCTTAGTTTTTGTTATAACGATGTATCAATGCTCTATCTGGAGAGTGGCGTAAAAAACTTGGTCCGGCATCAAAATGTCTGCTGAAGCAAGGCAGAGAGGAATTCTATATCGGGCTGAAGTTCACGCGGATCACTCTTTTCTCTACTAATAAACTCTGAAGTTATGGTTCTAAACTAAAGGAACAACTTATTGGAGCACCTGCTGTAGTAGCAGTGCTATCTGATATGTAGCGGTGCTTTATAATCCCAATAAACATTTCAGTCAATTCTAAGTTTGAGATACATTTGAGAATCAGTCCATTTCTCACATTTCAAACGTTAGTTTTCAAATGCATTTCAAATAACCATTGCTAGCATTCTCAAGCTAAAAGGCACATTTTTAATAAGGAATTTTTCTTTATTTTCAAATTGAGAATTTTTGGATTCTCAACTTTTTCTCAAACGAGAATAAAGCGGAACCAAATGGATTCCACTGTTGTACCACTTTCGGTACGCAAATTTATTATTTGCCACAGTTATATTTTGTTTTAATTTTGGGTTTCATGAACACTTATTATATACTTTAAAATTTAGACACATTGGCGCAAAAAGTATTCCATTATTATTAACGAAACTATTCCGTTATATCGATGGTTTTCAACCAGAATGGAACGAAATGCAAGTATATCTCAAACCATTCTCAAGTTGAAGAACAACGTTTGAGAAAAAGTTGAGAGAATATTTAGCTTCAAACGATTAATAATGCTAGATATCAAACTGAGAATTAATGTTCTCTCAAATATTTGAGAGAAAAACATTTTCAAGTATGTCTCAAATTATTCTCAAGTTTAAGATAGACGTTTGAGAAAAAGTCGAGAAAATATTTTGTTTCAAATGATAAATAATGTTGAATATCAAACTGAGAATCAATGTTTTTCTCAAACATTTGATATTTTTGTTTTCAGTGTTTGTTGGGATATTACCCTCTTCCACTGAAAACTTACGGTAGCAGAAGAAGACCTCTATCTGGAATGTGCAATGATCTCAGCGATTCCGAAATGTAGTTCTCTTACGAGATCAGGATGATTAAAGTACCCTCGGGCTGGCAGCTTTACAAAATAAATCTGACTATTTTTATATCGTTGTGGTACCTGCGAAATGTGTATGACAGCTGGAATGTCCCAGTTGCACAGGAATTTGTTTAAATTCTTGGCCGGCATGAATGTGCAATGTTTTTCTCAGGAAAAACTAAACTTCCGTGGCTAATTAGCTCTTTTCGGCCCACGCAAATAGGAGTTGAGCAGGGTATATAAAGCAAGTTCTCAGCATGTATCGCAATATGTTGAAGCAAATTTTGTATCGAATTTGTATTAATAGCTTAACTTATAAAAATATAAAATTTTCAGTTAAATCAGTAAATTCAATAAAATAATTCCACAAACTTCCTGTACAAAATAAAAATCAACAATTGTGTAAACAGTACAGCAAGGAACCATAAATATTTTAGAAAGCAAATATGTATGCAATTGTACTTCCGCATAAGCAAATATTTTTCATTTGTGTTTTTTTTTTTCGAATTTAATTTGTTTTGCCAGTTTGCATACATATTTGTTTTCAACTTATGTAATACGCGCTCTAAATTGTGCTGTCACTGTCACTGTCAGCTGGAATATGACAACTGACAACCGACCACAGCTGAGCGGACTTTAGCAGCAGCTGCAACACAAACCAACCCAATAAAACATTCAAACACAGGCAGCGCGCTACGCAACACTTTTCCGTTTGGCAAATTGCGGCTCACACACACAGTGACGTCAAATGTTTATATGTATATAACGGTGGCACAGCGGAAACGGAAGAGCAAAACGACGAAGATTGACCATTTGGAGAAAATAAAACATAACATGAAAATTTTACTCCACAAACCTCATTACGAGTTGTGTTATTCTTATTCAGTTTTAATTTGCTTTATTACAATTTACAATATTGTATATTGGTGATTTTATTTTTTTTTTTGATGTGTAAGGAAAATCATTTTGTAGTGATTAGTTTATGATTAAGGTAATGTAAATTAGTGCCGAAATTTGAGTTTGATTATTTTGCTGTGAGAAAATGTGATAAAACAAAGAATAAGTACAGCGTAGCTTAAGTAGTCGGCAGAATTATTAAGGAATGTATTCCATTTGGAGATTATTCCTTTGATTGCAGCTCTGGAGGATTGCATTACTTTTTTGTTAGTACGGAATAATGATAAAAAAAAATTTTGTCATTATTCCTACTTGCATTCCAGATTCCAGATTAATTATTCCTTTTTTATTCAGAGGATTGCATTCATTGCACTGCACGATTCGGAGGAATGCATTCCGCAACTCTTTGCATTCCTTTTACTTTTCAACGTTATTAATGACTTGCGGAATGCTTTTGAGTTTTGTTATTCCTGCGGAATGCCTAAAGGAATAATTAATCCGAACTAACAAAAAAGAATAATTACTAAACAAATTATTCATTATTCCAAAAAATGGATAGGAGAATCCAATCCAGATGTGTTAGTCCAGTAATTGGAATGCATGGGTTGCTTGCCGGGGTGATTTCATTCTTTAACAGCTCTGGTAGTTAGCAAATTTATGTTATGTAAAAATTTCAAAATCCGATTTTTGTGCTAAGAAATTTGTCATATCTATCAAATTAATTTGAAAGTGTACAGAATGAAAATTTGAATTATTTGGTTCTTGAAGGGCAAGATTATGGATGCGCCATGATACTCTGAGTCGCAGTCACCACTTTATAATATCAAAAATTTAATATATAATTTAATTCAGGTTTACAGTCACTCACCTAAGTGAATGAATGCTCTTATGTGATAGGAACTTCGGTTGACACGAGAATAAATGAGTTATACACAATTTGCCCCTAAGTGAGTATTAAAATTTATTATAGTTTTAGATAATTAGAAATATATTTAAAATTTTTTTTTTTAAGTTTTGAAAGTAGGAATAGTTTGTGTATTTGATACAATTTGGGGTAAATTTAGACTATCGACAACTATAATTGAACAGTTATACCGACTCAAAATCGTCGATATGATCTTAATTCTACTTCGTTCGAATCGATTTCGAATCGCTTTCAAGCTTTTTCATTTCGACTAGTTTTCATTTCTATGGTCTAGCGGCTAGAGCGCTCAACTTGGAGTTGAGTACTTTCAGAACCTTTTCTCTAAGATAAAAAAAATTTATTAGTTGCTACGCGTACCGCCGCCTGGGGAATTAACTGTGGCCTTAACTGTGATAGAGGCGCTATTGTGGCGTATGCTGCTTCTTCCTAATATTTAATGAACATAATGGATTACTAAAAAGTTTATGAAGTTATGGAGATGTGGAGAATAAGGATGCAGTTAAGAGAAGTTTATAGCAACGACAAGTCAATAAGCTAGGAGAGGAAGCGGTATGAATGTACGAGTAGAGTTGAATATTGGAGAAGGGTGTGAAATACAGAGGGTATGATGGTCTTCTCACAATAAAGGGCAGCACAAGCGCACGGTTTGAGGTGACTGATGGAGCGCAGATTCCCAAAGGCTAAAATATCCATTCCATTTGAGTTGACGACGCAGGATGCGTAGCTATTTTGCCTAGGCCATAATCCTAACATACCGACCTAGGATTTAAATCAAGGCGGCAAGAGGAGAAACGTTCTAGGAAGTTTTAGTCGGTGCACAAACAGTTCATAGATCTTGCGGGTTCTACAAATAAATCTTCAGCATACTAAAATAGAGTCGAGCCAGTTCCTTCTAAGTCTTCAAGAGCTATGGTTCTCTTGTGGAAGGTAACATCTGTGCTGGAAGCACGGATTCATTTATTATGCTAAGTGGGAAGACGACTTAAAAGCGAATTATGGCAGGGAAACAACTGTGATTATCTTCACTGTCTATTTATCATACTGAGGACTTCGCCACTGAACTGGGGAAGGAGCAGGCACTTCTACTTGTCTACTGCTATTTGGCTGAAAATGCGGATACCCCACATATACATAGTGTAAAAGGCTAGTGCAAAAGGGAGGCACACGACAACAAGTGAGAGAAGACTATAAAGGGATAAGGTGAGTTGATATTTGTAGGTGAGTAGATATTTTTTATAAGCTTAAACGAATTTACAGGTTTCCAAGAGCGATACTGTTCTTTCATATGTTGATCCAATATGCAGTAATGTGCTTGATACGGCGTGGACTTCTGAGCGTAATTTACCAAGGTATGACTGCATCCTTGCTAGGTCATGTGTCTCAAACCATATATTATCAACCTCAATACCCCGCTGTAGAAGATAAGATAATATATAGCAAATTTTAACAAACCCTAGAGCAAAACTGACTGCAGTATCAGAGCGTACCGTATTCGTATCCGGAAAAGGATTCCCAAAGTATTTTTTTGCGGTTAAAACAATAACAACAACGTGATTTTTGTTGGGAGCCTACTTCCACTCAAACTGCCACTGCCACTTACACTTCCTTTCCCTTACTTACTTAAACGGTTATGGCCGTCCAACAAGGCAGGACGGCCTTCGCTCCGCCAACCAGCGCCAATTGGTCACACCAAGGGAGTTTAAATCGTTTTCCACATGGTCCTTCCAACGTAGAGGGGGCCACCCTTTACCTCTGCTTCCATAGGCGGGTTCCGATAGAAACACTTTCTTGGCCGGAGCATCATCTTCCATTCGCATAACATGGCCTAGCCAGCGCAGCCGCTGCGTTTTAATTCGCTGGACTATGTTCATATGTGCATATAGCTCGTACAGTTCATCATTAAATCTTCTTCGGTACTCGCCATCGCCAACGCGTAGAGGTCCATACATCTTTCGAAGAACTTTTCTCTCGAACACTCCCAAAGCCGCTTCATCTGCTGTTGTCATGGTCCATGCTTTTGCCCCATATAGCATATAGCAGGACGGATAAGTGACTTGTAGAGTATGATTTTCGTTCGCCAAGAGAGGACTTCACTTTTCAATTGCCTACCTAGTCCAAAGTAGCATTTATTGGCAAGATTGATTCTTCGCTGTATTTCAGTGCTGATGTTGTTGCTAGTGTTGATGCTGGTTCCCAAGGCCTTTTACTATTTCGAAATTATGGCTGCCAACAGTAGCGTGTTTGCCAGGGCGTATGCGCTGACTCTTTGCTAGATGAAAGCAGGTACTTCGTTTTGTCCTCTTTCACCATCAAACCCATCTTTACCGCTTCTTTTTCCAGTTTGGAGTAAGCAGAACTAACAGCGCGGGTGTTTAGGCCGATGATATCAATGTCATCAGCATATGCCAGTAATTGCACGCTTTTATAGTATATTGTTCCAGTGCGGTTAAGTTCTGCAGCTAGTATAATTTTCTCCAGCATCAAATTAAAGAAATCGCACGATAGGGGGTCACCCTGTCTGAAACCTCGTTTAGTTTCGAACGGCCCGGAGAGGTCCTTCCCACAGCCGTATAAGTTTTGCGGGGAAACCAAATTCAGACATAGCGGCATATAGGCAGCTCCTTTTCGTGCTGTCGAAGGCGGCTTTAAAGTCGAAGAAGAGGTGATGTGTGTCGATTCTCTTTTCACGGGTTTTTTCCAAGATTTGGTCGATGGTAGATTTACCAGGTCTGAAGCCGCACTGATAAGATTATATGCGATATTAAGAAGGCTGATTCCACGATAGTTGGCTCATTTTGCAGTATTCCCCTTCTTGTGGACTGTGCAAAGAACACTTAGATTCCAACCGTCGGGCATGCACTCGTCCGCCCATATTTTGCTAAGAAGCTGCTGCATGCGCCTTACCAACTCCTCGCCGCCGTACTTAAATAGCTCCGCAGGCAATCCATCAGCGCCCACGACCTTGTTGTTTTTCAATGTGGTTATTGCTATTCCAACTTCGTCATAATCGGGCGGGGGGACATATATTCCATCATCATCGATTGCGGAATCGGGTTCTTCATCTCTGCGCGGTGAATTGCTGCCTCCATTTAAGAGAGCAGAGAAGTTTTCCCTCCATAATCTAAGCACTTCAGGACATCAGGTACAAGGTCGCCGTTTTCGTTCCTAGAGGAGTTTGCCCCGGTCTTCAAACCTTCCGTCTGTCGCCGTATTTTTTGGTAAAATTTTCGGGTGGCTAGCAGTACAAGCTCATCGCACTTACGCCTTTCTGCTTCTGATTTTTTCTTCCGGAAAAGGCGTCCCGCTTCCCTTTTCAACTCACGATAGCGTTCACACACTCCTCTTGTCGCGCTCGCTTTTAACGTAGCCCTGTAGGCAGCGTCTTTTCTTTCGGTTGCAACGCGGCATTCTTCATCGTACCAGTTGTTTTTTCGTGGCCGCCGGTAACCAATTTTATCCTCGGCGGCAGTACGAAGGGCTTTGGAGATATGCTCCCACTGCTCCTGTATTCCTTCAGGATGAGTTGTGCTCTTAGAGAGCAGGTGTGAGGGTCGAGTTGCGAAATCATTGGCAGTCTGTTGTGATTAAAGCCTTTCGATGTCTAGCTTTCCTTGTGTTTTTTGTTCCTTGGTTTTAGCCGCGTTGAGGCGGGTGCGTATTTTGGTTGCAACGAGATAATGGCCCGAGTCGATGTTAGGTCCTCGGATTGTGCGCACATCTAAAACACTGGAGGCACGCCGTCCGTCTATCACAACGTGATCGATCTGATTGCGAGTATTTCGATCAGGAAACAGCCATGTAACTTGATGTATCTTTTTATGCATGAACCTCGTGTTAGATATGACCATGTTTCGAGCACCGGCAAAGTCAATCAGCCTCAGTCCGTTAGGAGAAGTTTCATTGTGTAGGCTGAACTTTCCGACTGTAGGGCCAAAAACACCGTCTTGGCCCACCCTGGCGTTAAAGTCGCCAAGCACGACTTTTATATCACGACGGGGGCAGCGCTCGTATTGTTCATAAAAAGTGTCTTTCACCTCATCGTCTTTCTCTTCTGTCGGCGCATGGGCGCAGATTAATGATATATTAAAAAAGTTTGCTTTTATTTGGATAGCGGCGCGACGCTCGTCCACAGGCGTGAACGCCAGCACTTGGCGACAAAGTCTCTCTTCCACCACCAATCCGACGCCGAAACTGCGCTTATTCGCATGGCCACTCCAATAGATGTCACAATTTTTGATCTTCTTTCCTTGCTTCGTCCAACGCATTTCTTGGATGGCGGTGATGTCAGATTTTGCTTTGACGAGGACATCAACCAGCCGGGCATCTGCACCAATCCCATTCAGGGAGCGGACGTTCCAGGTGCTTGCCCTCAATTCATTGTCCTTCAAGCGAGAGTTTATTTATCAGAGGCTTGTTGTTATATTTCATCACCTGGGAATGGCCAGAGTGATTCTTTTGCATGCGGTTCAAGCAGCTCACTACTGCCAGTCGCTTGCGGCCATGTATCCTCTGGGTAGCCGCTAAACACCCGTTTAGCGGTGAGCTGATGTGAGAAAGGGCTGGCGCAAATCCTTGGGCTGAACCCTCCCAGAGGGTGCCGGCTGGTAATATGCACAACAGTTTCCCCTTCCAGGGGAGTGCTAGCTAAGTTTAGGAATCATCTCCATTTGTGCCCCAGCTCCTTAATAGCTTAGGCATATGGAAATGGTTTTTAAACGTGGCCTCAAGGTGGGAACTGGACCACGCCCAGTTGAAGAGGTGGTCCACCCCTAATCCAGGGTGTTATGCGATTCCGTGCCCATTGGATGGTTTGCAGTCAGGGGCATCCGACTGTATTCTTACGGAGCCTCCCGGATACCGGTCCACCTCCAGGAGTAACGGCGACTTGCTGCGGTATGGGGCTCTACCGCAGTCGACCGCATTGTTTCCCCTATCCCTTTAACTTCAGGCTGCCGAATGGTCTCACCTTAGTAGGCAGCTAAAGAACAAGATTTGAATGAGTAACAAAAACCTGGCCTCGGATCCCTGCACGGGTAAAGATGCCGCCCTTGGACTAGGCATTAAAAAAGTTCACAATTCATCGGGAACCGCACTGACGGCGCCGACCAGGCCTTCACGGCAACAGAAAAATCTTCGGCCACCAGTGCAAGCTAGCGGAAGAACTAAACCCCTTGAGGGCAAGTCCAACTCCGCAGCAGCCGGCAAAGCTAGCCCCAAAGAGGGAAAGCAACGTCCAACTGAGCAAGCACAGGAGGCCCGTCCCACGCCCGTACCGGGCACCTCTTGTCAACAGGTGGCTGGTAACAGCACTAAATCCGCCACGGACAAAAGTACTGCCTCCACCGCTGCAAAGTTACCTCGCAAGCCGGCTGAACCCCTTGAGGGTTCCAAGGCAAATAAGCGAATCCCGACTTCGGTCCGCAACCAGCGGAACATTCGCAATGCCGTCAAAATCGTTGAGAAACTTGGTAACTCTCCCAGCGACAAGTTGACGGCAGAGCGAAAAAGTTCTCTGGCCTAGGCCAGGAAGATTATTGCTGCCAAGAAGAGCAGCAACAACAACCCCACCCCTTCCTCTTCTGCCACCAAACTAACTTCTGACCCGAAGATGCCGGCCCTTAAGAGACAAAGGTCTATGGGAAATGCCTCGAGCGATCCCAAAAGGTACCGGCCTTCGGCCTGTACTCCCCCTGCCCTGACCAAAACCTTCAGCGAGGCGGCTTTACGCTGGCGGTTTTGAACCGCGGTCACCCGGATGGGAACATGACCCCGGATAACTGGAAGGATGTCCTTAACGGCCTTATCAAGATCTTTAAGGACATCATGACCAAGCATCCGGGGTCGGCTCCCACTATCCGTGATGCCGGCTGGTACCAGGGTAGGGTCAAGCTTGTTTCCTGCGCCGATGAGCGCTCGTGCAAGCTCTACAAACTCGCCATAGCTTCGCTAGGACAGCTGTGGCCTGGGGCCAGGTTGGATGCGGTCGGTGTGGAAGAAATTCCGAACAGACCGAGAGCCTGGTTTGGGTCCCAGACGGCATAGCGGATCCTGGGGAGATCCTTGATACCATCGCGGAGTCGAATCCGGGGCTACCTTCGAGCGATTGGAGGATAGTCCGGGTCGGCGAGACAAGGGCGAAGCAGCGTTATGCTGGTTTCATCATAAACGAGGCCTCTCTCCCTTGGCTTGACGAATGTGGTGGAGTATTAAGCTACGGCTTCTACTCCATCACGTTGAAAATTCGACGGGATGGTGCGAAGGAGGAAACACCGGACGAGGGTGAGCCTGTACCGCAGGGCGAGGGGTCAGACAGAAACACCCCGAGTGGATCTGCTGCCCATGGCACTGGGGAAGGGACCGCCACCGCGCCGGAGGATCTGGTGATCGGGGATACCGGCTGGAGCGAATCCGGAACCACCACAATGAATCTCACGGACCCATGCAACACCTTGAGTGGACATGGGGCCGATATCGAACTGGCACGCAGCACTCCGGATGCCGAGAGCGATACACTCTCGGTATCTGAGTTTGCGGGCCAGTTATTTACGGGCATGGACGAGCAGCTTTTGCTGGAATCCGACCCGTCGGATGCCGAATTCGACGATACTATCGTAGAGGAGGCATCCGACGATGCGGATCAGCAGAGGATGGACGTCGATGCCACAAACGAACCGTAACGGGCGCGCAGGTACTACAGATAAACCTGCACCATTCTAAGGCAGCCTCGGCTGCCCTAATATTACGCCTCAGCACTACGTATGAGGACGTCGTTCTAGTCCAGGAGCCTTGGGTCGTTGGCAGCAAGGTCTGTGGACTCTTTTCTAAGGAGTACCGGCTGGTGACACCGCCCGTGACAGGTAGAATAAGATCTTGTATTCTAGTAAAGAAAAATCTAGTATTTATTTTACTATCTCTTTTTAGCGACGAGGACTTTACCTGTATTAGCCTCGAGCTACAGGGGCAAACAATCTGGCTGATGTCCGCATATCTATCGCACGATCGCCCAACTTCTGTGCAGGACCGGCTCTGCAAAGCGGTACGGGAGGCCCACAGTAAAGGGTTCCCGATAATAATTGGGGCCGATGCCAATGCATATCACACTGCTTGGGGCTCTACCGACATTGACAGTAGGGGTGAGTCTCTTTTTGATTCTATTATAAGTAACAATCTAAGTATATGCAACTATGGAGACAAACCAACTTTCATCACCTCAAATAGGAAGGAGGTTCTAGATGTTACTCTAGTTTCTGGGGCATTCTCTGACCTTGTCAAAAATTGGAGAGTTTCCAACGAAAACTCCTACTCTCATCATATGTATATCATTTTCACTCTGCTCTTGCGTACACCGCCTAGGGTTGCTTACAGGAATAGGAGACGTACGGACTGGAACCTTTATAAAAAAGACCTATCCTCTACTCTCCTAAAGAACGCTTCTCACGGTAGGCCGAGCCTACCGCTAACAACTGATGAAGCGCCTCCTTTAGACACAACATTTGCTTCTCTCGGTGAGCTAGACTCATCGTCAAAAATAGAAGAAGCAGTAGATCTTATCACCAAATCTTGTAACGCTGCCTTCACAGTAGCCTGCCCGGAGATTAAGGTGAGGGGTAAAAAGAAACCCTATTGGTGGAACCAAGAAATCTCCGAGCAGAGGAAAAACAGCAGAAAACTCTTAAACGAGGCTAAGCGCACGGGAATCAGGTCCCATTATAGGGACGCCTTAAAATCTTTTAGGAAGTTAATTCAGAAGGCCAAAAGGGACTCCTGGAAGAACTTCACTAATGACATCGAAGAAGTCTCAGAGGCCAATCGCCTACGAAAGGTCCTCTCCAAAAATCCCATACCTCCAAGCTGCATTCGCACAACGAGCGGAGAATGGGCCACTTCTAGTACGGAAATTCTCGAAACCCTGATCAGCACTCACTTTCCGGGCTGCAGATCTCAACCATACATCTTAAACACGCAATCTAACCCAGGGCCATTTCAACCCCTGGACCACATTGTAAGTGAAAACGGATGGAATATTTCCCGCTGAACGGATGGAATATTTCCCGCTGAATTGCAAGCTGCAAGCGATCTTATAAGCCCGCTGCTAGCTAAAATCTACAAGGCTTGCCTCAACCTGGTCTATATCCCCACGGAATGGACCAAGGCAAAGGTAGTCTTCATACCCAAAGGAGGCAGGATATCGGGCAACAGTCCAAAGGATTTCAGACCAATAAGTCTGACCTCCTTCCTCCTAAAAGTTCTAGAACGATTGCTGGACGCCTACATTAGACGATCGACAAATAAGGCACTCATCTCCAACAACCAACCCGCCTACTCTAAGGGCAAAACCGTTGAGACAGCTCTACATGCTATCACTACTAAGATAGAGAAGGGTCTTGCCTTTAAAGAATTTACGCTGGGTATCTTTCTCGACATAGAAGGAGCCTTCAACAACGTTCTCCCAGCAGCGGTCACAAAATCTCTACGTTCACTAGGGGTGGAAGAGCCTCTTGTGAAATTCGTCGAGCTCCTTCTAAACAAGAGAATCATTATCTCTGAGCTGGGAAGCTCATCGTTAATAAGGTATACCAACAGAGGAACCCCCAGGGGGTGTTCTTTCTCCTCTACTATGGAACCTGACGGTGAATGCTCTGTTATCTATACTACAGCCCACCGGATGCCAAGTCATTGCATATGCCGACGACATAGCCTTGACAGTTACCGGCAAACACCTTCCGGTGCTTGGCGAACTCCTGCAAAATGCTATTAATCTAACAAACACATGGTCTATGGAATGCGGACTCAGCATCAGCAGTAAAAAAACTGAGATGGTGCTTTTTACCCGCAAACGCAGTATACCGGAATTTACCCTCCCATCCCTAAACGGGAAGGAAATCAAACTCTCTGCCGAGGTTAAATATCTCGGCGTTATTCTAGACAGGAAGCTTCACTGGAAGCGAAATGTGGAGGAACGATGCACGAAAGCCACAATGGCTCTCTACGCTTGTAAGTCGGCAATCGGAAAAAGGTGGGGTCTCCAGCCACGCATAGTCCATTGGATCTATACGGTAGTGGTGAGACCCATACTCTTCTACACCGTCACCGTATGGTGGACGGCACTCGATATCGAATCTAACAGGAGTAAAGTAACGAGAGTGCGGCAATGCTCACCAGCTTCCCTCCACTCCCCCCAAAGCTTTTGAAACCATATTATTCCTTCTCCCAATTGATCTATATGGTAGATACTGTGCCTCCTGCAACGCGGCGAGGCTCAACGCTATCGAACCATGGAGGGATTGCAGGTTTGGTCACACCCGGATCCTGAAGCAAGTCCCTGAAACCTTCTTGAAATTGGACCATACAACATCGCCCCCTTGCTGGGACAACAAATTTTCCACAAGAATCCCAGAGAGGAACGAGTGGGCAAACGGCGTGGAGCCGGGATCACACGAAATCTCCATTTTTACAGATGGCTCTAAACTAAACAACAGAGTGGGCAGCGGGATATTCTCGGAGAAGCTCAATCTAAGCGAGAGCTTTCGCCTACCTGATCACTGCAGTGTTTTTCAGGCTGAACTCATAGCTATCTGGGAAGCAGCCCGCTATCTTGCTAACCTGCAGGTAACCAATCCTCTTTCAATTTTCTCTGACAGCCAAGCTGCCATAAAATCCCTGCAATGCAGTAACACCTCGTCACTAGTGGCATTGAAGTGCAGAGAAACCCTCAACAAACTAGCTGAAAATTGTAACCTAAGCATAATATGGGTTCCTGGCCACTGTGACATCTCAGGAAACTGCGCTGCGGATGAGCTAGCTAGGGAAGGCACCAACTTGCAAACAACAACCTCCGCTGATTTGGCCAGCCCTCCTCTAAACACTTGCAAATACCACCTGCGATCTCTTTTCACAGATCAGGCAAACGCCAGATGGGCGAGGGAACCTACATATAGTATATCCAAGCAAATCTGGCCTAAGCTGGATGAAAAGAGATCGCGATCGGTGATATTGTTAAACCGTATCTCTATAAGCCCACTAGTGGGCCTTCTTACAGGTCACTGTCTCATGGGCACTCACGGTGCCTATATGGGCCTGCAGACAAATGACTTCTGCCGCAGATGTAGGGACGAGAAGGAGATAGAAAGCGTTGAGCACTTTCTGTGCCACTGTACCGCACTGTCAAAAACCAGGTACCAATGCCTCCACAGACACTCTTTTGGGTGCCTTGCGGAGCTTGAATCTATAAACCCAAACGATATCTTGCGTTTCATTAGGCAAACTAGCTGGTTTAGCCTCACTGGGGTCTAAAATTTCCTCTTCTTCGAAAGTAGGGTAATAGGAAATAGGGGCCCCCCTCGTGGTAGCACAACGGGCCACAACGGCCTACGTGAGTCTCCGCTCGGACAGCGGAGGCAGCCACTCTAACCTAACCTAACCTAATGTGAGAAAGCGGCAACCTGGCTAGGCCAATCGGTTTAAGGGCTAGCCGGGGAGATCTCATCGGCAGCGTCTGTACACCTTTAGTGCGGCTGCAAGCGGGCGTCTGTCTTGGACCAAGCGGCTGGCTATATAAACGTGCAATTAATATTTTCACCCCCGCTGAGCGGGTTGTGCACTGCTCTTGGAACCCGCCACGTAAAACCATACTCCACTTCCTTTCCCACTTCCAATCGTAGTCAGATAATTGTTCATTTGACCGATCCACCTATCAGACTAAATTTTTACCCCTTCGGTTGATTTACTGGTGACTTTTCGAGTTGGACGCTCTAACCGCTACATCATAACCCTGTTATATTCTGCGTACGAGGCGAGTAACAAATACGACTGATATTCAAACAATAAATTTGTGTGTATTTGTGACGCATGGCAGTGTCGAGATTGAGAAGAGACCTGAATATTTATTTTGAGATTACAATAAGAAGTTGCCAAAAAAATTTAGAGGGAAACATGAAAATAAATATCTAACAATAAGTAATTTATTGAAAAGTAAAAAAGTTTAAAGATATTGATTGAGAATTAATAGAAATATTAGTGTATTTTGGAAACATATACATCTATTAAACACATAAGTATAAAATTTAAATTTTTATTATAAAGATGAACATTTAAACATCAAATTACATAATTCAGTTAATTTGTTTATGATATTCTTACTTTCATCTCGTAATTGGCAGTGATGATACACATAAAAGTGGATGACACTAAAAAAATACCTGCACAGTGCGATTTTTTTTGGCTGTGCATCTTTTCCAACATTTTTACCTTCCTTTATATTAGGCCGGTTGAATATTTGTCCGCTTTTCATGCAAATCTTGCAATCAATTTTTAAGTGTCTTCTCATTGAGCTACAAACGTGAAACTCTACACATAGGTTAGATGTCCCACGGGTCGAAATAATTAGATAAGAATTTGAAAATTTTCAAACCAGCTTTTAAGTAACTTCTCGATGAGCTAGATACTTGAAATTTCAAACATAATTTAGAGGTCGATGTCTGCCGCTGACACTATACAAAAAGATTCGCTAGGGGGCGCACGGGATGAGATATTTAGAAAAATCCTGCGGAACGGAGGAAATTTTGGGATTGATTTTTATGTAAGTTCTCATTGAGCTACAACTGTAAAACTTCACAGATAGGATAAGAACCCGAGAAAATGTAAGTAAAAAGGAGAAAAAAATTTCGTTAGGTGGCGCAGGGATCGAAATATTTAGTTAAGTATTTGGAAATTTGAAACCGGGTTTTAAGTAATTTCTCGATGAGCTAGAGACTTGAAATTTCAAACTTAATTCAGAGGTCGATGACGTGATACAAAAAGATTCGCTAGGGGGCGCACGGGATGATATATTTAAAAAAATCGTTCGAAAACTTCCTTTATATAAATGGACAAAAATCAGCGAAAAATCTCTCCTTATATAAAGACATATTCTTGCTAAACTTTGATTTATAAATTTTGACATAGAAATTGGAAAAATATTTATGAGAAGTAAAAATATAAAGGTGGAGCGCAATTGATTGACTAATAATATCTTCTTTCCAACCAATTTAGTCAAATTCAACAGTTTGTCTTATATAGCGTTGTTCTTTGGCTATCCCAGGGGGTATCAAAAATAATTCAGAAATTGTTCTTTTGCATAGTAAATGTACTACAAACAAGTAAGGAAGGCTAATTTCCGGTGTAACCGAACATTACATATTCAGCTGAGAGCTTTGGAGACAAAATAGGGGAAAATCATCATTTAAGAAAATGAACCTAGGGTAACCCTGGAATGGGTTTGTATGACATGGGTAACAAATGGATGGTATTAAAGAGTATTTTAGAAGGGAGTGGGCTATAGTTCTATAGGTGGCCGCCTTTTCGAGATATCGCTATAGAGGTGGACCAGGGGTGACTCTAGAATGTGTTTGTACGATATGTGTATCAAATTAAAGGTATTAATCAGGGTTTTAAAAGGGAGTGGCTCTTAGTTGTATAGGTGAAGGTTTTTTCGGGATAACAAACAAAATGTGGACCAGGGTGACCCAGAACATCATTTGTCGGGTACCGCTAATGTATTTGTATATGTAATACCACGAACACTATTCCTGCCATAATTCCAAGGGCTTTTGATTTCGCCCTGCAGAACTTTCTCATTTTCTTCTACTTAATATGGTTGGTGTCACACCCATATTACAAAGTTTTTTCTAAAGTTATATTTTCCGTCAAAAAACCAATCCAATCACCATGTTTCATCCCTTTTTTCGTATTTGGTATAGAATTATGGCTTTTTTCATTTCTCCTATTTTTAATACCAAGATAGAGTGAGTTATGATAAGCACGTGAACTAAGTTTAGTAAAGATATATCGATTTTTGATCAAATTATCGTGTTAAAGGCCGAGCGGAAGGCTCGGTCGGCTGTGTATAAAAACTGGGCGTAGCTTCACCGATTTCGCCCTTTTTCACAGAAAACAGTTACCGTCTTAGAATCTATGCCTTACTAAATTTCACAAAGATTGGTAAATTTTTGTTAGATTTATGGCATTAAAAGTATTCTAGACAAATTAAATGAAAAAGGGCGGAGCCTCGCCCATTTTTAAATTTTCTTTTATTTTTGAATTTTGTTGCACAATATCATTACTGGAGTTGAATGTTGACATAATTTACTTATACACTGTAAAGATATTAAATTTTTTGTTAAAATCTGACTTTCAAAATTGTTTGTTTAAAAGTGGGCGTGTTCGTCATCCGATTTTACTAATTTTTATTTAGAACACATATAGTAGTATCGGTATCGTAAGGGTATCATTCTTGCTAAATTTCATCATGATATCTTCAAGGACTGCAAAGTTACAGCTTGCAAAACTTTTAAATTGCCTTCTGTTAAAAGTGGGCGGTGCCACACCAATTGTCCAAAATTATACTAATTTTCTATTCTGCGTCATGCGGTCAACCCACCTACCAAGTTTCATCGCTTTATCCATATTTGGTAATGAATTATCGCAGTTTTTCGGTTTTTCGAAATTTTCGATATCGAAAAAGTGGGCGTGGTTATAGTTAGATTTCGTTAGTTTTAAATAGGGATCTGAGTGCCCACGAACTTACACACCAAATTTCATTAAGATACCTAAAAATTTACTCAAGTTATCGTGTTTACGGACAGACGGACATGGCTAAATGAATTGATATATAGAAATCTATATCTATCTCGATTATTTATGCTGTTACGGGGTACCGTTATGCGAACAAAATTAATATACTCTGTGAGTACTGCTCAGCTGAGTATAAAAACATCGGTACTAGCCTCGAGCTAGCTAAAGAGCAGATCAAGTAAATGAACGAATAAATGAAAAAAATCATTCGATAGTTAAAATCACTCAGTAACTAACTATCGATAGCTGAATTCATTCGATAGTTCCTAACACTACTTAAAAGTATTTTAACGTAATTTTCAGAAAAACATTTGCCGTTTCCTTAACTTGCTTTAACCAAATTCATGTGTTGTTGTTGTACAATTTTTTCGCAATTACCTTCTGTTACATAAATTGATTCCTCCTTACAAGTATAGGTTAGGTTGCACTGGCCGCTCAATAAAGACTTCGCATTGAGTGAATGTGTACATGTGTGTTGTACGTGAATTTGTTTGACGACCCAACAGAAGAACTCCGAACAGGTGCCAAGACATATGTTATGGAATAAATCTGTGCTTTTCGTAAATATTAAAAATTTTCTAGAGTCTTGCTTAATTGAGAGCAACCCCGCTGCCACAATAGCTGGAGCCTTGATCTGGCGAGCGCAGTACGATAAGACAAAACAACCGTTTCTTCCTGCAGTATGCCCATAGTGAGTTTAAGTCTTCCCTCTTCGGACATATGAGCCACTTTGTGAGTCTAATATTGTAAGATTTGCACACGATCTTAGAAATATTGCATTGATGGATCATATGCAACTACTGTCTAATTTTCATTTCTCCCAATTGTCGATTTAGCGAGTGCTGCACTCTTCTTTGCCAATCCATTGGCAAACCATTTTTTCTCTCGTTCTTGGTTTACTGTTCCCATTATTCGTTCTGTGGGCGGTTCCCTGTAGTATACTTTCTCTGTTTGACATTTGAAAAATCAAAGCTGGTGACCACCCCAACAACAATTTACTTTAGAAATTGCCACATTATTATGCCTTAGGCATAGGCAGTTACGCACACTACAAAAAAAATTTGAATTTTGAAAGTGCGTGTATGAGTTTTTGCGACCTACACTCAACAAACAAATAATTGCGTACAAAGGACATGGGACATAGAAAGATTCCGTCCGTTGGCAATCAAGTTGGCAAACAAACAATAAAAGCCTTTGGCAAACGCCTTCAAAATAACAAATAAAAGCAGGAAAATGGAATAAATGATGTAGTGCTATAGAAGCAGTGAGTGTAATGGCGATAGGCACATTTTCTTTCAAGTATGCGTAGTAAATAAAATTTAAATAATTCAAATGTATGTCCTTGATCTATGCCTTGAAAAGAGAAAAAACATTTGCTGAAAAATTGCTCACAAACGCATTTTATTAAGTAAATATCAAATATAGAAATTGAAATTGAAAGAATTTTAGAGGAAGCAAAAAAAAAAAAAAAAGGACGGGACTGTCTAGCGCTGTGCCGAAGACTACATAGCTTTCACAAATGGGGCTGAACAATAATCTTATCCCATTCCTAATATTCAAATAATCGGCTGTATAAGATATGAAATATACTGTGAACAGATGTACATACTTAAGCGATTTTTAAGATAAATACAAACCAAGTTAAGAAGGCTAAGTTCGGGAGTAACCGAACATTACATACTCAGCTGAGAGCTTTGGAGACAAAATAAGGGAAAATCGCCATGTAGGAAAATGAACCTAGGGTAACCCTGGAATGTGTTTGTATGACATGGGTATCAAATGGAAGGTATTAAAGAGTATTTTAAGAGGGAGTGGGCCTTAGTTCTATAGGTGGAAGCCGTTTCGAAATATCGCCATAAAGGTGGACCAGGGGTGACTCTAGAATGTGTTTGTACGATACTGGTATCAAATTAAAGGCGGTAATGAGGGTTTTAAAAGCGAGTGGCCCGTAGTCGTATATATGAGGACGTTTTCGAGATATCGACCAAAATGTGGACCAGGGTGACCCAGAACATCATCTGTCGGGTACCGCTAATTCATTTATATGCAATACCACGAACAGTATTCCTGCCATGATTCCAAAGGCTTTTGATTTCGCTCTGCTGATCTTTTTCATTTTCTTCTACTTAATATGGTAGGTGTCACACCGATTCGACAAAGTTTTTTCTAAAGTTATGTATACTTTGCGTCAAAACAAAACCAATCCAATCACCATATTTCATCCCTCTTTACGTATTTGGTATAGAATTATGGCATTTTTTTTAATTTTTTGAATATTTCGATATCGAAAAAATGGCCGTGGTCATAGTCGGATTTCGCCCATTTTTAATACCATTATAAAGTCAGTTCAGATAAGTGCGTGAACTAAGTTTAGTATAGATATATCGATTTTTGCTCAAGTTATTGTGGTAACGGCCGAGCGGAAGGACAGACGTTCGACTATGTATAAAAACTGGGCGTGGTTTCAAGCGATTTCGCCCATTTTCACAGAAAACAGTTACCATCATAGAAGCAATGCCCTTACCAAGTTTCACATGAGTTGGTAAATTTTTGTTCGACTTATGGCATTAAAATTATTCTAGACAAATTAAATGAAAAAGGGCGGAGCCACGCCCATTTTGAAAATTTCTTTTATTTTTGTATTTTGTTGCACCATATCATTACTGGAGTTGAATGTTGACATAATTTACTTATATACTGTAAATATATTCAATTTTTTGTTAAAATTTTACTTTTAAATTATTTTTTTCAAAAAGTGGGCGTGTTCGTTATCCGATTTCGCTAATTTTTATTTAGCACACATATAGTAATAGGAGTAACGTTCCTGCCAAATTTCATCATGATATCTTCAGCGACTGCCAAATTACAACTTGCAAACTTTTAAATTACCTTCTTTTAAAAGTGGGCGCTGTCACACCCATAGTCCAGAATTGTGGTAATTTCGTATTCTGCGTCATAAGGTCGAACCACCTACCAAGTTTCATCGCTTTACCCGTCTTTGGTAATGAATTATCGCACTTTTTCGGTTTTTCAAAGTTTTCGATATCGAAAAAGTAGGCGTGGTTATAGTCCGATTTCGTTCATTTTAGATAGCGATCTCGGATGGGTGCCCAGGAACATACGTACCAAATTTCATCAAGATACCTCAAAATGTTCTCAAGTTATCGTGTTTACGGACGGACGGACATGGTTAAATGAATTTCTTTTTTCGCGCATATCATTTGAATATATAGAAGTCTATATCTATCAGTTTATGCCATTACAGGGTACCGTTATGCGAACAAAATTAATATACTCTGTGAGCTCTGCTCAGCTGAGTATAAGAATAGGTGGGTACTTTCTGTGAGGATGCGAAGTTTCACGTGTTTTGTGGCCTGCATGAAATAGCTATGCCCATGAATCACTTATCTCAACAATATATGACGTAAACGAAAGTATTTGATGTAATTTGATGGTTCTAGCCGTTAAAAAGGGGGCAGTTTATATGGGGTATATAATATATATAATACCGATCTCTATGATTTTTTCAGACAACAATATATGCTATACACGTAAGCATTTCTTAAATTAGAAGATTTTAACTGTTGAAATGAGTCGGAAATTGTGAAAAGTTTGTTATCTGAACAATCGGTTGTATGGGTTATATACTATATATTGCACCGATATATACAACTTTTTCAGACAACAATGACTGCACTATACGTAAGCATTCGGTGAAATTTGAAGCCTCTAGCTGTTAAAGTGGGACAGTGATTACGAAAAGCTTCTTATCTGTACAATCGTTTGTGGGGGATATATGCTATATATACTACCGATCTCATCCATTTTTTTAGGAACAAACTGGGCAATATGCGAAAGCACATGGTGAAGTTTGAAGCTTTGAGGAAGATATGACAAGAATTCTCTTTTCTGAAAAATCGGTTGTATGGGAAATATATGCTATAGTGGTACGATCCGGCCGGTTCCGACAAATGTCTAATGAAACACCTGACACCAAATTTTATCAAGATATATACGTAAGCATTTGATGAAATTTGAAGCTTTTAAAATGTTGCTATCTGAACACCGTGTTATCTGCGGCCACCGTGGTGTAATGGTAGCGTGCTCCGCCTACCTCAGTGTATGCCCTGGGTTCACACCCCGGGCAAAGCAATATCAAAATTTTAGAAATAAGGTTTTTCAATTAGAAGAAAATTTTTCTAAGCGGGGTCGCCCCTCGGCAGTGTTTGGCAAGCGCTCCGGGTGTATTTTTGCCATGAAAAGCTTTCAGTGAAAACTCATCTGCCTTGCAGATGCCGTTCGGAGTCGGCATAAAACATGTAGGTCCCGTCCGGCCAATTTCTAGGGAAAATCAAGAGGAGTACGACGCAAATTGGAAGAGAAGCTCGGCCTTAGATTTCTTCGGAGGTTATCGCGCCTTACATTTATTTTTTTTTTTTTATCTGAACAATCGGTTGTATTGAATATTTTAAGGATATATTAAGGTAATAATATCGTGACATTTTCATGTTCATTTTGAATTATTGGCATAACTGAACGTGCACGATATTTATGTACATAACCAAAATACTCGCACACATCAGACATAGGGGGTTTATGTGTATGATAGGGTGCAATATCCTACATAATATGTGTGTACAATGATTACATTTTCCCTCTACAATTCTTTGGCTTTTCCATCTCTAAAATCATCCGCTTATGAAATAATACAATGAAATTTTAATGCTATGGCGTGCTTGATCTTATCATACTCGTTGACTTATGCATTGGCTGTGTGCAGTGCTGTGTTGTATACTATGCTGAGCTATGCGCAAATAACTAAAACTCTCATATAAGTACATTAGAGTGGTCTTTAAATATGAAATGCAAATTTTTTTTTCAATCTCAACTCTTCAATGGGTAATACTATTGTTAAAAATAGATATAACATAGAAGTCAACGTCTCGATTGTAGACGGTTATAGCGTTTGAAACTGGAAGCAAAGTTCTGACTACCCTATGAAGAATCTGAGAAATTTAACTAAGGCTGTGTGCGTGTTGACCTAGTCTTCCTTACTTATTTTGATTTGTTTTAGATAATTGCAAATATGTTCACGCATTTATTTGAAGCTTTAAAAACATACAGATTTATAAATATAGTACATATGTAAAAACTTTACCCTTTTCATCTGATTTATATAGTTGAACGTATATTTTTTTACTGATAAAAATTTGAATTTCACAAAATATTTAGGCTATGTGCGAGTTGACCTAAATTTCTACCTAAATAGGGAATACATCTAAATCACTGTCGGTAAGGCAGTGCAAAAAAAAATTTAGAATTTTTATCAGCATTCTTTTCAACTAAAATTCAAATGTCAAATTTCAAAAACAAAAATATTGATTTTTCAATATTGTGTATGCAAATAAATTACTCTTGTTCATTTAATTGAAGTAAATCATAGATCATAGAGCGATGATCGCTGCTGCGATTAAGATCTGATCGATTGTACGTGATGGTGAGCAAATTTTGTTCAAGCTGATGTTGGCGACACAAGAATTGAATCCTTTTCAAATATGGACCGCAATCTGAACATATTTGGCAGCCAAGTGCACTAATTGGCCTAAAGAAGTTATTGGAGGCGTACCAACATCACAGTATTGAATTCGAGATTTGGAAAAGGTCATTGTGCACGTGCTCTACTATGTCCGAGCCTTATAAAACGGAGCCACTGCATTTTTTGAACTGCTATCTTGGGATAGATACTTACCGCGGACTCTAATTGACCTCTGTTCTTTTTAAGCGTGAAAACGCATCAAAAATACCAAATTTCCCATATTGTTATCATTTTCTTAGCAGAAATCAACAATTTAAGTTTTCAAATCAACTCGCACAATTTGGACAGCTTTTTCATAAATTATTGCAGTGCTGGAAAGTTCCAGTGGAATATTAGTTTAGGTACCTCAAATTTAGACGAACTCGCACCCAGTCTAAATACCCAAATCGATAAAACTTTAGTCGACATCATCACATGGAAATCTTGGTTCGGTTTGTAGAAGGTTGAAGTGTGTCTCCATTGGATAATTTGAATTTTGAGCCTTGTGTGATACGCCTTAGCTATCTTTAATCGGCATCAAGAATTTAATGTTATATCTTATATCGTGTTATTGCGGTTTGAATGGGTGTGACTATAAGAGTTCGTTCATTTGATTCCTAACTACAACCCTAATATACATAGATAAAAATACATATTTATGTACACGTATGATATTGCGTTTACTACGTTGCTCTCCAATGCTGAGTTTGTTTGCCTTGTTGGATGTTACTGGTGCTAGTTTGGTGATATGGTGAGCGTTTGCGATGCTAGCTATCTGACGTTGTAACGTATATCACACACACCTTGCTTGAAGTGCGTTTATATTTATTCCATGGATTATGTACATATACAAATGTACCTATATATAGACTTATATATATATGTATATATATATATACTTCCATACGTATTTGCCAACATAAGGGACTAACTTTATTAAAATGAAAATTGTTTTTGTAGTCGAGTATATTATCTGCCAAGCGATGATGTTCTAAGTAGCTTTTGGGCTTTACTGAAAATTACATGCCTGATCAAATACAGGTGTGGCTAAATGTTTGTACCAGAACTCCAAAATAACTCTACACTAATTGAAAGGGTCGCATATCAATTGCTATTTCAGGATATAGATTGGTCGGTATTTATATACTTCTTATATTACAAATATGTAGTAGGTGCACGTGGTCACCCAATATTTTTTGAAAAGCATGCGGTACTACGCCCCCTAAATGAAAAAATTTAAACTATATATGGAGTATTCCATCCCATTTTGACCAATTTTGAACCCTACCCCTTTAGAATTGGCTGAAAGTTTTTCTTCTTTTTCTAGCTTACGAAAGACTTTTTTCAGAATTTTTTCAAATTTTTTCATACAACTCAAAAAAAGTTATGAATTTAAAAAAAAACGGTGTTTTTTTTTTAAATGCTATTACTTTAAAAAAATTGACCGTTTGGGATCTTTTTTTTTTAAATTTGTTTTTTAAATGTACTTTTCGGAAAAAATACAAAACAATTTTTAAAGTTTTTTTTTTGTAATTTTTCAGTTTTTCGAGATTTTTCGAATTTCGCCATTTTTTTTTTTTTCTTATAAAAAATTTCAATCAATTCTGCAATCATCCCCACAAATCCCGGAGTGGGCCGATTATAATTTTTTTTTTTTTTTTATTAATTGAAAAAAAAAACTTTAAAAAATTTTTTGTATTTTTTCCGAAAAGTACATTTAAAAACAAATTAAAAAAAAAAGATCCCAAACGGTAAATTTTTGAAAAAGTTAAACCATTTAGAAAACAAGAACCGTGTCCAACTCAAAATAAGTTAGGAATTTAAAAAAAAAACGGTGTTTTTTCAAAATGCTATAACTTTTTCAAAAATTGACCGTTTGGGATCTTTTTTTTTTAATTTGTTTTTAAATGTACTTTTCGGAAAAAATACAAAAAATTTTTTAAAGTTTTTTTTTTCAATTAATAAAAAAAAAAAAAAAATTATAATCGGCCCACTCCGGGATTTGTGGGGATGATTGCAGAATTGATTGAAATTTTTTATAAGAAAAAAAAAAAAAATGGCGAAATTCGAAAAATCTCGAAAAACTGAAAAATTACAAAAAAAAAACTTTAAAAATTTTTTTGTATTTTTTCCGAAAAGTACATTTAAAAACTAATTTAAAAAAAAAAAAGATCCCAAACGGTCAATTTTTGAAAAAGTTATAGCATTTTGAAAACAAAAACGGTGTCCAACTCAAAATAAGTTATGAATTAAAAAAAAAAAACGGTGTTTTTTCAAATGGCTATAAATTTTTCAAAAACTGACCGTTTGGGATCTTTTTTTTTTTTAAATTTGTTTTTAAATGTACTTTTCGGAAAAAATACAAAAAAATTTTTAGTTTTTTTTTTCAATTAAATAAAAAAAAAAAAAATAATCGGCCCACTCCGGGATTAGTGGGGATGATTGCAGAATTGATAAAAGTTTTTTGTGAGAAAAAAAAAAAAATGGCGAAATTTGAAAAATCTCGAAAAACTGAAATATTACAGAAAAAAAAAGATCCTAAACGGTCAATTTTTGAAAAAGTTATAGCATTTTGAAAAAAACACCGTTTTTTTTTTTAAAATTCATAACTTTTTTTGAGTTGGATGAAAAAATTCTGAAAAACGTCTTTCGTAAGCTAGAAAAAGAAGAAAAACTTCAAGCCAATTCTAAAGGGGTCGGGTTCAAATTGGTCGAAATGGGATGGAATACCCCATATGTACTTCACCACAGTTATTAATATCAGGTATTCAATTCTTGGTATAGAGGTTCCATACAAATATGAGGAAATTTAAGTGGGAGGGAGTGAAAGTGGAAATAGGAGTGGGAACGGGATTCAGTGTGGGAGCCACAGAGAGGATGAGAGTGGAAGTTGGAGTGATTGTGACAGTGGGAATGGGTTTGGGGACGGTAGGGAAGTAAAAAGAAACCCCAATAATAAGAAGGAGAAATATAAGACAAGGACGAGAATGAGTCGGACCACTTTTTAAATGTAGACAAATAGATCTTTGGGCAGCACAACGTGTGTTGGGTATGATAGCTATTTATTAAACTGGCGTTTCGTTTTTGTAAGCGGAAAACTTTTATTTAAGAAAGGTTTCTGTCGTTGAAGGTACTACATATGTATATCAGTTAACAATTTTCCACAAGATTTTACGCAAACAGAACAGTCCGGTCCACAGGAATGTAGAAGGTTGGTAGTTCGTAGTCTCGCTATAAACGAGAATTTAAGTTTGAAAAATGTTTTTAAATCAAGTTTTGGAAATCTAAAAAGTCTAATGGCGGTCGCTGTGTTGTGGTGGTAGCATGCTGATGGGTTGAAGTCCCGTGCAAAGCAACAAATTTAGCAAAAAATTTAGAAGAAATCACTATTAGAGTATTTCTGTTCCGAAAAGCTTTAAAATTTATCTTCGGATTCGGCATAAACGACGTAGGTTCGTAACGCCATTTTTTGTAGGAATTGAAAAGGAGCACGACGCAAATTGAATGAGAAACTCGGCCTAAGTCTCCTTGGAGGCGAATCGCGCCAAGTGTTAATATTTTGTTGGAAATCGACAAAGAAATTCATAAGGTTCATTGTTTAATTCTGTCATGAAATAAAAAAAAAATTTCATTAATAAACCTGAGATAAGAACTTGAGTTTCTTGAAAATAAGGCTTCTCTTAGAGAATACCATACGCATTTCCGTATGTCATTTATTTTGGAGCTCTGGTACCTACATATGAATGTGTTTAGTTTTCCTGTGTTAAATATGACAGACTTCTTTGTTATAGTAAAATTATTTTAGGCACCATTTAAGCAACTTCATCTTATTTCATGAGTTCATGGCAAAATAGCTTTAAAATTAACAACCGTGCAATTGAGATGAAATTGGTTTGTTCTTATAGACATAAGTAAATTTGTGCTCAAGAACAGAGTAATTTATTATTTTGGTGTTTGAGCTATGTTAGAGTTCAATATTACTCGTATTGTGCAAAAAATAGGTTTTTTAAAAATTGGCGCTTGAAGCGTTTTTCGCAATTACCCTGCAATGGTTTAAGCTTTAAATATTTTGAAAAACTTTTTATTTGTGATTGAGGATATTTCAGGGTATATAAAGCCATATCTTGGATTTATTAACTAAGAAAAGTATTTAAAACAGGTCATACTCGGGCGCCAAGTAATAATTTATACCATCTGATGAGATAATTTTGTCTAGCTGTACTATATTTAAAAGAAAATTATTTAAGCCAGTTTCTACTCGGGCGCCATACACCACTAGACTAGTCAACAATCCAATAACTTAAAAAAAAAAAAATAATAAGTAATGCTGAGAGTTTCGCGAAACTTCTTCACATTTTGGATTTCAAAATACCTAAAAGGAATATGATTTAAGACAATTTCTGCTCGGTCTCCACACACCTATAGACTAGTCAAAAATTAAGTAACCTTAAAATTAAAAAAAAAAAAAAAAAAGAAGTTTGTTATGTTTAGAGTTTCAAGTTACTACTTTGTATCTTGGATTTCATAAAACTTAAAAGGAAATTTTTAAGACAGTGCCTGCTCAGCGCCAACAACTGTAGACTAACAAACAATTAAATTAAAATGTTAAAACAAATAAAACTTTTGTTATGCTTAGAGTTTTGGGTTAATATTTTGCATCTTAGATTTCATAAAACTGAAAAGAAAATTATTAAAGACAGTTCCTGCTCGGACGCCACACACCTATAAACTTGTCAACAATTAAATTACCTTGAAATATTTTTAAACAAATTTTTAATGCTGAGAGGTGAGGGTTACCAGCTCACAATTTGGTTTTCATATATTATTTAAAATAGGTCCTGCTTGGGCGCCATACACATGCAGACAAGTGAGCAATTAGATAACCTTAGAATATGTAAAAAAACTTGTGTAATGCTGAGAGTTTCGGGATGGTACTTCAGAGTTTAGATTCCAAAATACCGTAAAGAAAATTAATTAAGATAGTTCCTGCTCGGTCGCCACACACCTATAGACTAGTCAAAAATTAAATAACCTAAAAATATTAAAACAAAAAAAACGTTTGTTATGCTGAGAGTTTCGGGTTACTACTTCGCATATTGTATTTCATAATACTTAAAAGAAAATTACTTAAGGCGAGTCCTGCTCGGGCGCCATACACCGAGAAACTAGTAAGTAATTATATAACCTTATATTGAAAAAATATTTGTAGTGCTTAGAGTTTCGCGTTGCTACTTAACATCTAGGATTCATAATACTTCAAAGAAAATTATTTAAGACAGTGCTTGCTCGGGCGCCATACACCATAGATTATTCAACAATTAAATAACCTTAAAAAAAACTTTTTGTAAAGGAAAATTATGTTAGACTACTCATGTTCGGGAATCATACACCATGTTTAGTAGCTCGTTTCTTGCTTCGTACTAATTTTATTTTGCTCAGAAATTTTCTCTTAGAAAAATATATAAAAGTTGTATTGACCAAGCGACAATTGTGTAAGCTTGGAATATTAAAAAATTTTTTTTTGTAATATAGAAACTTATCAATGTCTAGACTGTATTTTATGTATAATGCCTGTTCATGTTGAATTTGCTCGGCTTTTACCTTTGCTGGTCTGTTTTCTAAAGTGTGTTATTTTACTTACCTAAAATAATTTTACTCTTTTTTTCATAGTTATTTAAAACCTATGAAGTTAAAACTTTACAAACGTTATTATAATTCTTGTACGAGTACGTTTTTAACAGCAACTTCCCATACGATTTGAATGTGTAGTATACACATTAGACTGGGTCGATTTATTAACCGATATCGCGCCATCGATTTTAAGATAGGATTTGGGCTCAGGAAAAAAAGTTCCACTACGCCTACCCAAAAAAATAATTTTCGAGACTGCGAAAAAAAAAATGGCGAAAGGGTAAATTTTTCGACCAAAAACTCTCTAAAAAATATTTTCTTTTTTCAAAAAGCTGTTGTAAAAACGTTGGCAATAACAGTTTTTTGAAAAAACAAATATTTTTTGGGTTTTGGGGAGTGTTTTGGTCGAAAAAATCCTATCCAAATCTTATCGAAAAATCGAAGGCGCGATATCGGTTAACTTTCGCCCATTCGTCCCAAGTTAATACACATAAAAAACATATGATTAAATAAAAATAAAAATTAAAATTTTGTAAAAAAGTTTGGCTGCAATAAACATCGAAAACTTAAATTTAAAACATGCTAGTACATGCCAAAAGTAAGTGCACACATACATGCAAACATAGCCGAAATAAAGCAAGTCAAGATAAATGTTCAATGATGTGAGGAGTAAAGCGTTAGTATAAATATGAAGACAAAAATTGTTTGTTTTTTGTGTTGGGCTGTTGACTACATAAACGAAATTTAACTAATTTTATAAAACTAGAACAACAATAAGCTTTGCCGGATCTGTATTAACCTTTAATTTATGTATATAACTCGCTAAATATTTCAATATAAACAAAAACACATATTTTTGAGATAACATAGATTCTTTTAAAATTTTTGTAAATAATGCTTTTGTTAGCAATACATTTTCTCAAATTTACATTCAACATATTTTACTTTTCATAGCGTAATAATTAAAATAAAATAATTTGTTTAGTTAGCATTGAAATTGGGAAAGTTGGAAATAGCTTAATTTTTTAAGCAATAAAATTTATATACAGATATATTTTTTTTAAAATTATTGTTAGCGTAGAAAGTATAGAAAATGCAACCTTGTTGTTAGCACAGAATCTAGTGTATCTCTACTTCCGGTTTCCGCTGGCATCGATTTGCTAAAAAATAGCCTAGCTAGATTGTCTAACCTCGCGCTAACCAATGGTGATTTTTCCGAATGCTCGGATTGATCTGAATTATCTTGTTCCGAACTGGCTGATCGATTGCTGTAAGAAAATTTTATTTTGTTTTTGCATCGAATTAAACGAAACAAAAGCAAAAGCAATGAAAAGTGAAAGGTAAAAGAAAAGAAAGAAAAGAAAAAAAAAAATTATATTAGAACGGTGAATTTTTTCGAATTGTGTTATTACAAAATATCTAAAAAATTAAGAAGGTGAGGAATTAGTGGGTAAATTTACTAAAATTTTTTATTCCATAAAAGGTGTCTTAAAAAAAAATAAAAATAAAAAAAATTGCTATTTGTGGGAAAAACTATAATTCTGACGAAAATAAAAACTTGCTTGTTAGCTTATATAACTTACCTGCTGTAAATATGTCGTCGATTGGCTGCCGTTAGCGCGGATACATCAAACTCAATCGCTGAATTGGAGCGTTTCAGTCCATTTTGTTTGTGTAATTTCTTCATTATATGCTTTACTTTTCTGCGTTCCGATATTGATGAGTTTTGTGGTTGTAGGCGAGTTTAATGAATTTTTTTGGTATTTTTAGTAGGTTAGTTTTGTTGTTTTATTTGTGTTAGTTTAAAGCAGCGATTTAAAAATGGTACATATTTTTGGTTTTAATGCAAATTTCAAGGTTTTTTTTGTTTTTTGATTTTTTTTGTTTGGCATTGGCGGAAAGGTCTCAAAATAAAATATCAAAACAAAATTTTATTATCTCAATTTTTATAAAAAAGATATACAACATCCCTCTAGTTGACCATGTACCAGTCCTCTATCACTCTATCATCTCCTTTGCACCCTTTACGTTCCCTCTATTTCTCGAGTTATATCATTCCTTCGTAGTACAAGGAAATTCTTTTTAAGTCACTATCTTTATCTTTTGGCTACCATATTTGACATCTGATTAAGGTCCGGTTTTTCAGTGCGAGTTTAAACTCTAGTTAAAGTTAACTAAAGTTTAATCCCGCCACTTTGGCCGCTTAAGCTGAGATGAGCAGCAAAGTTTGAGTTTATCGAATAAAGTGGCAAGGTTAAATTTTAAACAACTTTAACTGGAGTTTAAACTCGCACTGAAAAACTCGACCTTAGAAGTGAAGGAGCTAGCAAAATTTCAGCAACTGATCACTACTCATTGCTTAAGTTTCAAACCTATAGGATCTTTGTTGTAGATGACAAATTGATAAGAGAGCTTTTCTGAGCTTTTCAATATGTTTGGGTGTACGCTTTCTTATTCAGTCGATCTACTTTTATCAAACATATTGAGGCAGTTACAGATTGGAAAGCAATTATTTGGAGATTGATAAAGAAAATATGTCTGATATTGATATGACTAGTCCGAAACTCATGACTAAAAAGTGGAAAGAACTGATATCGTAATCGCTGACCAATGATTAAAAAATAGGAAAAATCGGTGATATTATGCCGAGACTTATAACTCAAAAGGAAAGGAAACAGATGCGATTATTCGGTGACTACAATTAAAATTTAAGTCATTTTTGTGATTTAATGAAATTAAATTATAAAAAAATAGCAAAAAAAAAAAAATTGATATAATTCGTCTAATTAGTTTAATAATCAAAAACAAGTGGAAGTCTATATGAGTAACCAGAGATTAAAGATTCCAAATAGAAGAATTCGATGTGATTAATTGGAGATAACTTTTTAAAAAGTGGAAAAAAGGGAAACTAAAATAGATACTAATAAAAATTATATGATTAGTGAGACTAATGATGAAAAAAAGATCAAAACTTGAAATGATTATTCGTAGACTAGTGATTATAAATTAATATGATATTCCGGAGATAAATGATAAAAAAGCAAAAAAATATAAAAGAATTTAGAAATTAATATGATCAATCAAGACTTATGTTAATAAACAAGAGGCAATAGATGTGAATAGTTGATCACTAATGATTAAAACATAGATAAAATAGATTAGATTTATTAAGGAAAAATTATTAAGAAAAAGATAAAAATTGATATAATTAATCGATTACTCATGATGACTGCCTGGCTTTGACGTTAATATCAAAAATCACTTTCGAGTGAAAAGTAGAGTAAGCTGTCTCTACCGCAGTATCTTTTTTGAAAAGCTTTTTAGCAAAGCTCTACTATAAGCTTGACACAAAATACGATAATTCGGAACTAGTGCTAGGGTTTCCAGTTAACGCATAATTGTATTGCAAAGCAAGAAAGGGAGACGAAAGTGAAGAGGGCTCAAAGAATATAAACTTTTCAATAAGATAATATGCACCTTAATCCATGGTGTAAAACGGACCATGGAGGAAAATACCCCTTGAAACTCTGAGGCTTTCGGTACAATAGAATTAGATTGGAATTAAGGCACCAAAAATGTTGGAGTTGGACAAACAGCTTATTGATTTCCATGTATGGTTTTCCAAAAGCTCTCGCGAAAAGCTTCAATCGATTGCAATGTTACAAGTTAAAATTATTTTCATACTTTGTATGAGGTTAGGACAAACCCAAACTCAAAATCAGAAAACCACGCAGTTATCGTTGTAACAGCTATGCGTGAAAGCAGGAAAAAACATCTGGCGCTTAGTTAGAAAGAAAAAGCTCACTAAGCTTTTTTTATTTGACAGTGCATAGAGATCTTTTGTCGTAGGCTTCTCTCTAAATTTGGGTCAAAACTTCAAAAAGCTCCGCATATTTCCAAGCAAAGTCTCTCTTCTCTCAATTTTAAGTAAATTTTTATCCTTAGAATCGAACGTTTATGTGAACTTTTATTTAAACTTTTATGCAAGCTTTCGGGCAAATACTAAAGCTTTTACACAAACCTATGAAATATGCTTTTGTAGGCTCTTTGCTGAAATCCTTGCTTTTGAAATGGTTGCTTCGTAAAGGTATAGCTTTTATGAGCAAAGTAAAATAAGTTTGAGATGTATTCTCCTGTCACAAAAAGCTTTGAAAACTGGTCTTAGTAAGCGAAATTCCAAACTCACCCTACTTTTCTATTATAAAAATCAAAAGACTAAGAACAGTTACCCGATTTGACTCGGTCGCAACAGAAAAAGGACGGCATATTAGTATTGGCTTGGTTGGTTGTTAACGTAATTAGATTGCCTTCGACCTTAGATCTATCAGCTGATTCTCAAGCGCCGTCTACCTCCACATTGTCCCCTAACAAATTTTATAATTTCACTACCGTGTTTAACACTTCCCACCACTGCCAAACTCATACCATTATAAGTATTTAGAAATAACACTCACTTCTCGGGTACTGGTGGCCGCACGAACTGATCGTGTCCCGTACAGGCATTCGCACGATTTTCAGCGCGGTTTTGCGCTGCCGCTTTATTAAATTTGAACATTGTGAAGGATTTCTTAGCGCTCGCTACCTCACAAACGCGTACAATTATTTTACGACTGCTCTTGAAGACGGTATTCAAAGTTTTGTAGACAAGTATTGAGACGGATTTGGATGGTGGCGGATTATGATGGCCATTAACCGCTGATTGCGGTGGATGTAGAGTAGCTGGCAGCGATTGTTGTTGTTTTAATTGGGGAATAGAATGGTGCTGTTGTTGTTGTTGATAATGGTTGTTATAATTGTTGTTATTATTGCTATGCAATTGTTTTAACTCTTGAATAACTTTCGATGATTGTGATCTTGTGATAACTTTCGGATTTTGTTGTCGCAGCGGTAGCGGTGCCACAGTACGTTGTGGGCTGTTGGTGATAGGATTTGCGTTGCCGTAAGGAGATGTCGTAAAAGCTTTCGTTGGATAATTTGCTGGTATTTGTGGTGGGATTGTTGTAGGTGTAAGAGGAGTGCTGGGTGTGGTGGGTGTATTGGTGGTTGTGCTGGTAGTTGTGGTGGAGTTGGAATTGTGGTTGGGGAAACTTGCTGTTTGGCACGTTTGCTGCTTCTGATGTTGTTGTTTCTGCTGCTGTTGTTTTTGTTCAATAAGCAGCAGTTCAGCTGGTGGCTGAGTTGGTGTATGACTTTGCCGTAATAACGGCTGCTTTTGTAGTTGCAATTGCTCTTGCTGCTGCTGCTGCTGTCGTACGCTGTTGGTATTGTTCGTGTCGTCGGCGGCACTGTGCGCTGGCGTTGGCTGCAGAGGCGGCGATATATTGCTTGTAATATCCTGTTTGTGATTTAGGTTGGCGTATAAAATTTGCAAAATGAAATTTTGAGGAATTGTAAAAGATTATTTGTTTAGTGTTGTGTTTTGTAGTCGTTTTTATTATTATTTTTATTTTTTGCGCAAAAGAAACGAAAAAAGAAAAAGAGAAAGAAATTTGGTTGTTTAAAAATTGTGTACAAGCGGAAAATGGCAAAAAGTTTCTTTTTTTTTAACAACAACAATGAAAGCATTTTGACAATTTATTTTGCGCAGAGGCTTTTTGTGAAGAAAAAAAAGATATCTTCAAGTTGCTTTTGCTGCTCCGCAGTGTGAACAAATGAATGATGGGGGAGCAAGTAAAAGCTTGAAATGACGCACAGTGGGATATTTGCAAGAGATTAGTATTAAGTTGTTGCAGTGGAGCAAGTAAACAATTTAAAACAGATTTGAAAATTGAAAAAATTTTGCTGTTTTATCGGCCTTCAGTGTTAATATTTAATGAATAATCACGTTATAGGCTAAACCAAATATATCAAATGATAACCACAAAATGATTTTTGTACAAATATATATTAATCAGTTTTTTGTTTGGACCCAGAGCTTGATTACTCATTAAAAATTTTATAAAAAAAATTAAATAAGAGTAGACAGTATGTACTAATTTTTTTTTTCATACGTTTTTTAAAGTTTCTTAGTTAAAAAAATATTTTGATTAAATGGTTTAAAATTAAAAAAAAAAAGTTTCGGTAAAGAAATATTTTGACTAGAAACTGTAAATCACTCAAATTTACCTAAAACATGTGAGTGTTTTAAACTCTGATCGAAACTTGATAAAAAATTTCAACAAAAAGTATTTAAAAAGTAATAAATTTTACAAATTTTACTTGAAATTCGAGAAGCTTATCAAACCTTGAAAAAAAAAAAATGTAAATTTTGTTTTTCAAAAAAGCGTTGAGAGTAAAATGTTTGCATTTTAGTCTGAAATATTTAGATATTTCAGTTTTAGTTCCCAAAAAGATATGTATATACAACAACTTTTTATAAAATAAAAAAAAATTTGAAGTAATGTAATTTTTTTCGGCTAACGAAAGTTTTTTTTCATAAAGTTGTTAAAAATATTTAAATCAGTTAGAAATATGATTTTAAAGCTAAAAGAATTTTGAACTTTTTTCACTAAGTTGTTAAAAATATTTAAAAGAGTTAGAAATACTAATTTAAAGCTAAAACATTTCTGAAGTTGAATTTACATTCTCTTAAATTCTTTTTTTAAACATCTGATAAACCGAGTTTTTGCGTTTTTAAATTAAAAAAACAAAATTATTTTTGAAAGATCAAACAATTTTGAAATATTTTTGAAAAATATGTAGCTGTTTGGAAGTTTTGATAGAATTTATTTTGAAGTGTTTTAAAAACACTACCGAAAACATTTCTGATAAACAGAGTTTTTGCGTGTTTCATTAAGAAAACAATGTTTTTTTGAAAAGTGGAACAAGTTTTTATTATTTTTGAAACATATTTAGCTGTTTAGCACGTTTTGATAAAGTCTTTCTTGATAAAATTGTACAAAATTTGAAAATCCAAAAAAAAAGAAATGTATAAAAACAATTTTAGTGTGTTTTAGAAAAGATCAAAAAATAAAATTTTTGTATTATTCTTTTAAATTTTTCTTTTGAATTTTTAATAACTTTTATATGTTTGGACTTTTTTTATTCATATTGTTATATTTTTTATACAAAAAAAAAGTTTTCAAAACCAAATAAATTCAAATTTTTTTTCTTAAATATCAATTTTGGAATGATTCCTGAAAAAATGGCCTTCTGCAAAAAAAACAATAAATTTCCATTTTCATCATCACCCTTTTTTATACAAATTTTGAAAAATTTATTTTGAAAATTTAAATATATTCGAAATTTTCGAAAAAAATTTAAACTAGAAAAAACAAAATAAAATAAAATATTAAGTTGTTAGGAAATTCATTAAAAATTAATTCGATTTAAATTTTATCTTTTTTGCAACATGGAAACGAATCTTAAATAGTCATTTAAGTGCAGCATCTAAATATCTTGCAGTAATAATATTTTAAGTTACTTTTTTTCATATTAAATTTATAATTAGAATTGTACTATGCTCAAAAAGTTTTCGAATAATTTTTTTTTTTGAAATTTCCATAAGATTTTTTCAATATACGTTTAGTTTGCAAAAACTCTAAATTTTAGAATCAAAAACCAAATGGTTCGAAGAATTTTAGAAACTAAAAAATAAAGTTTATGTAATTTCGGAAAGTGTTTTTATAAGTAGATAACTAAGGCCGGTTTTTCAGTAGTTGGTTAAGCTAAGCATTAACTGAGTTTGCTTAAGCTCTAGTCAAATTTAACTCCAGTTAAACTACGAGCAATTTTTCAGTCACAGTTTAAGGCCGCCTTTGGGTATTGGATATTTTTATCGCAACATTGGTTTTTTATTATCTAGATAATCTGTAGTTACGGCAGCAGCTAAATTTTGTTTACAAAACAAACATGAAAAAAATATTTCTCCCGCCTTGGAGGGATATATGTATTTCTAGCTCCGGAGTTGATATCTACTAACATTCTCTAATTATTCTTAAACCAGACAGTTATCAAGTTGATATCCAACTTTATTCTCCAATCACTATCCAACCTTTGAGAAATTTGTACAATGTATAGTTCTCCAGTTGATCTCCTCATTTTCAAATTAATATTTTTTGCTTTATAAATAATTGCCTTCTTTGCTGAGAACGCTCTGATGCGCAAGTTGAGTCACTGTTTCGAAACAACTTTTGAGAAGTTTTAATGGTTATCAACATGAGCACTAATGGTACTTAAGCCCAAATGCTTCTTGGGTATATTCGATGCCTTTGCAAATGAAAGCAAATAAATGATCGGTTAACTAGAGTTTATCCCTGCCAGATGGACCGCTTAAGCTCAGCTTAAACTTCGGACTGAAGAACTGCAGAATAAGTTCAAGCGTAGTTTAACTGACAAACTGAGTTGAACTTGAACTGAAAAACCAGCTCGGTAGATTCGATTTTAAAATTCAAATACCAGTAACAAGTTTTTAAAATTGTTACCGGCTTGTAATTTTTTTTATTTCAAAATGGCGTTTGCAGTACAAATTAATTTATAAATCATCGAAGTATTTCTATTTTTTGACAATCTGCTCGTTAATGCCCCACTGTGCGGTGCGAGGCTCTCAATTTCTCATGACGTACACAGGATGTGCAGCATTCAGCGTGTAGCATATGTGACATGTGACAGGGATATACTTGAGTAACAGAGTGCAACAGTTGCTGTAATTTTATATGACGTCGAGTTTGACGATGTTTTTTTAATACAATAAACTTTTTCATTTTGAATGTGGATGGGCATTAATGATTGCACGACTACAATGACTACCAAATGACAACTAGTACTACATATGAATGACGGCGTAATACGGGCATAGAGTTGCATGAGGTTAACGAATGCATTGCTTAAAATGGCATTTGCATTTTTTCAGTAACATTTTCACTAAGTATATAAAAAAATTGCTTATCTACAAATGTCAGCGTGTTGTTGTTGCATTGAAAATAAAATTTACTGTACTGTTTTTTTTTTAGCAAGATTTTCACTTTGGTGTTTTTTTACAGTGCTTGATGAGTGATAAAAGCTGCTAAGCACGCGCTGCATACATTTTGCATTAAAAAAATTGTAGTATTTTTTATAGATTACTGACTCACACTTATTTATGGCTTTATATGCAATATTTCACTGTTGGCGTTAGTTTGAAGTTGCAAAAAAAAATATAAATTGATGTATATTAAAATCAATTTTATTTTAATGTATTTAATAATTTCACTTGCTTACTTTGCTACAAAATAAAAATTTATAAAATAATATTTTATACGATAGAATAATTATAGCAGTGATAGAAGCTTCATTAGAACAAGCCATCCACTCAGAAATTCAAGTATCATTACTTTAACAAAAGTATCGATGCGTATGCTCATTAGGGTGGCCCTTCGTTGTATGGAGGAAAAAAAAAGTGTTTGGATTCTTGATCTCACCCCCTAAGAATATGCGAATAGCTCAAAAACGATTATACACAAAGTTTTAGGCCAATCAAAAAAGATTTAGAGGTAGCGCAAAAGGCTTGAAATCCTGAAAAATTACGAATTTTACCAATTTCGTGTTTCAGGTTTCTATATTGTTAAACCCTACCAAAATTTACTGCTTTGCCATACCGTAATTAGATTTGTATTTTCTTACTTTTCTAAAATGACCACAATCTTCAAAATCGGTCGATCAATAACAGAGTTACAGGACAAAATATATATTGCTTTCGACGTTTTCTTATTAAAACTATACTGCTCTTGAAGGAACAAGTTTTTAATAGTACGTTTTATTAAATAGATAAATTGCGGCACTTTGCATTGGGATGGAAAACTACTTCCAGAAATAACATAAGGTGGAACGACTTCCAGTTGTTGTTACTTACAGGAATGGCGAACAGTTAATAGGAGCTCCATTATTATATGCTGCAACAGGCTCGGAAATAGCTGATACGTTGTATGAACTCTTATTTGAATGGAATCTGAAACATGATATTGTGGCCTGTTGTTTCGATATGACATCGGTTAACACAGGCGTTATAAAAGGAGCTGCAACGTTATTAGAAATAAAGCTTGAGCGAAAACTATTGTATCTACCTTATCATCATCATAATTATGAAGTTTTGCTGAGAGGGGTTTTCGAATGTTATTTTCCAGTAAATAATAGTAAGGACGCCCAGTTATTTCGGCGATTTCAAGAAAATTGGAAAAACATCGACAAAAATAGTTTTAAAGATTTGCTACAAAATAACGAATTGGAATTACTTTTAAGCGATAGCAAAGAAAATATTCTAAATTTTTCTAAGGAAGAGTTGAAAAACAAAATAGTAAGAGATTACTATAGGGAATTATTCTATATGTCTAGCAGCAAGTGATGGCATAAAGTTTTGTGTACCAGGGCCAACTCATCATGCTCGGTGGATGTCTAAGGCATTGCATTGCTTTAAAATCTATTTATTTCGTTAACAGTTTAAACTAATGGAGTATGAAGAGAATTCGATAGCAAGTATATGCGCGTCTATTATACAATTCTATATTAAGCTTTGGTTTAACTATACCAATCCTCATAGAGTACCTCTTCAAGACTTATATTTTATTAAAGTAATTTATAAATACAGAAATGTTAATAAAAAAATATCTGACATTGCAATAAAAAAGTTGTGTAACCACCTATTGTACCTGACTGAAGAATGTAATGCATTGGCATTGTTCGATGATGACGTCTCGTGTACCATGAAGAAAAAGATTGTGGAAAAAATCAAAAGCATAGACAACTACGACAAGAAAACAGAAAATTTGAAAAGGTTACACTTTAGGCCCAGTGAAATCAATAAATTCATAGAAAAAGAACTACACGATTTTGTAACAGGAAATACAATTGATTTTTTTGGTCGGTTTGGGATATCATCTCAATTTCTGGAGGTAGATCCACTCTACAAAGGTGTGATACACAAACGTATAAAAAAGCTAAGGAAACTGTTATAAATATAAAATTAGTTAACGATACAGCAGAACGTGGAGTAAAACTTATGGAAGAATATAGTACAATACTTACAAATGACGAACAAGAAAAACAATATTTATTACAAGTTGTAACTGATTACAAAAAACAATTTGAATCACATAATAAATCATCATTAATTAGATCCTAAGAAATAATATCATATTATATACGTGTCAGCTAAAGTTTCACAAGATATGGTGTACCACCTCTAACCCTTTTTCGATTGACCTAAAACTTTGTATATTCTAGTTTTTACGCTATTCGCATATTTATAGGGGGGTGAGATCGAGAATCGGAACACTTTGGAAAATAAGGGCCATCCTAATGCTCATATTCACATAAAAGTATCGATTATATTCGTTCTTCGTAAGTGTTCATTTGAAAATTGTTGTTGACTTAACCAACTCCACAAAAAAAAAAAACTTTAACAATGTATGTTTGGTGCATCATCTATCTAAATATCTACATCATGGCGAGCGAATTCTAAAGATCGCTTTTTGTTGTGAAATTTTATTTTTTAAAGTTAAATAATAACTTACGATTTATTTACTAAAATAGAATGTCAACAAAAGAAATATCGCATATCTCAAACAAAGTCACATGCGTTTCCAATTTTTGTTTTTTTTTTTTTATTGAGGCATTGTGAAGTATCCTCAAACAAAATAACAATTTGGATCTAAGTTCAATCAGCCAATTACTAAATTAATTACTTAAAAGTAAAACAAAAGAAAAATTAAAAAAAAGTAGTATAATAAATTTAATAATACTTCTGAGCATGAGTTCAAGGCTTAGATAATAATTTTTTGCCATTATTATTGTTTTGAATTTTTTTTATTGGAATTTTTTAAATTAGATTAAAATTGCGAATTTTTTTAAAATAATTTTTAATAGACAACTGCCATAGCTGGCTTTGTAGATATATTTCGAGGGTTGCAACCTTAAGTCATTCGGCCATTACAGCGGCGATTTTTTGCTTTTAGTTGTTTTTGGCAATCCATTTTTGTACTATAGCAAAATTATGAAATTATATGAAAAACAAGTAAGGAAGTCTAAGTTCGGGTGAAACCGAACATTAAATCCCCAGCTGTATACTTGAAATGCTGTTGTTGTTTGTTTTGTGTGCTTAATAGTGTTACAAGGCTGCTATTCTTAACTAATTTTCCTTTAAAAGAAGCAAGAAGTATACAGAGGCTAATACCAATGATCTTGAGCGGGTAATAATGCACTTTTCCTTCAGATATGAGGATTTACCTACTCTTTATTTTAAAATATATATAGAACAGGACAATAAAAATAAACACACAAGTGCCATTGTACTAAAAAGCGTTATCGCAAAACAAGGGCAGGGTTATTAACGAAATTTTCCAATTTTTACCTAGAAATAGCTGATTACCTGCATCTACGCACTTTTACAAAATCTTTTGTATTAAAGTAGGCCGCTTAGTTAACCGCTTTAATCCATTTTTACTGAAAATATTTTCTGTTAAAAACCAAATTTTTCGTCGAGTTATGGCTCCAGAAACGTTGGGAAATGCATTGTAAGAAAAGGGCAGTGCCAAACCCATTTTTCAAGATTTGAATTTTTTCCCATTTCTTGTTATAATGGCAACAAATACGATTCGTACAAAACTAGTTTTTGCTAAGATATAGCTTTTGAATTTCGTCTACGACCTTTTTAAAAATCTTTTATATAAAAGTGGGCGTGGTCGTTAACCGATCTCGTCCATTTTTTGTGGAAATATTTACTGCAATTACAATTTTTTTACGATCCGTTAATGGGTTTTGGCTCCCGAAACATAGAAAATTGCTTAGTCATAAAAGGGGCGGTGTCACGTCCATTTTTTAAAATTTGAAAATTTTCCTATTTATTGTTATAAATCCACTTGGGAAATAAATACCATTGATATAAAGCTCTTTTTTGCAAATATAAAGCTTATTTCATACGTCCACGAACCTTTTAAAAATCTTTTATATAAAAGTGGGCGTGGTCCTTAACCGATTTCGTTAAGTTTCCTTCAAAGCATTCCCCATAGTAAAGGCAACCTCTCGGCCGAATTTTGTTACGATAGGTTTGACGATTTTTGATTTATGATTAATAGTATTTGTAAAATTGATTTTATCACAAGTGGGCGCCCATTTTAAACAAATTTGTATCAAGAGTCTCAATATCAGTCCACACGTCAAATTTCAACATTCTAAGTGTATTATTTACTAAATAATCTTTGTGTTTCCCAAAATGTTATATATATAAAAGGTGGGCGTTGTTATCATCCGATTTCGCTCATTTTCAATACCAATCTATTCTGGGTCCAGATATGCTCGTGTATCAAATTTGGTAAAAAAAAAATTTGGTGAAGGTATCTCAATATTGACTCAAGTTGTCGTGTCGGACATACAGACAGACGGACATGGCTGAATAACATTTTTTTTTCGATACTGATGATTTTGGACCGTTATCCAATCAAAGTTAATATACTCTGTGTGCAAAGCACGCTGAGTATAAAAAATTAAAAAGCTTTATAAAGCATTGTCAGCCCGTCTCGCTAATTAAATACATTTGTAAAGTATTGATACAACATTTAACAGGGGAAATACGCTAACAAAACACAACGGTACTGATCAAGTTCTGTTGAATGAGCCTAAAAGTATTCCACACAATTTGGAATGAAAACATACATACATATATGTTCCTACGTTAAGTTGAATAGGCCGGTCAATAAAGATCGCACATAGATTAAATGTGTCCATAGTGTTGCCAGAATTTGTTTAACGATCAAACGGAAGTACCCCAATCAGGTGCCGGGACTTATGTTAAAGATTTGCTGTTACTGGCCTAACTTATGGGCATGTGACGCTATAAGGCAGTGCCCAGTTAGTATGCGCCTCATGACCCTTAAGTTTTCACTCTTCAAAACAGCTCTTGCACTCCTACATTATCGTGTATAGGTATTTAAAAAAAAATGATATTGAAGGAGGTTCAAATTGTACGTGAAAATTTTCTTGGGCGTCAAAAGGTCATCAGAAGATTTAGAATATGAAAGTAGTGGCATACAGCTTTTAAACTAACGAGTATCTTTTTTGGAGAGTGTGCAATTTCCGGAACCATATGTAAGCCATGTTTTTTTACACGTATATACGTCTACATATGCGGGTAAAAAAAAAACTATTATCCTTACTTAGATAATGTTTAGGAGACCCATCTAGCGGCAGTGGTTAAATGACTAGTTAAAGAACATGTTGTACCAAAAAGCGTAGACATACACCTCTGTTGGCCATAGTGTATAGCCTATTGCTGAATGGGTTGCGGTGAATAGTGGATACACACCATTTGTAGAGGTGATACATAGAGATAGTGTAGAGGTGAAACATAGACACAAATATCACTTGCATCTGAGTATAATGCGTATTGAAATTTAGGATTACTAATTTTCTGCGCAGCAATTTCAGAAGTTTAGATATAGTTTAGCGCTTAGCAGTCCATATAAAGTTTAAGCGTTTATGTATATAGATTTAAAAAAACACAGCTATTATGTATACATTTTCGGTCATCATTATGTTTTCAAGTGATTACGAAAACTTTATAGTTCCGCAATGTGTTAAAGCTACAATATTTTCCATTAAAAATACATAAAACTAATAGAGACTAGACAATTATTAAAGTTTTATAACCAAACCCAATCCTATCATTATTTTTATGAATCACTTAATTTTAAGGTTTAGCTACATACATACGCACGTGTTATATTTATAGCTTTCTCAAATACGTTATTACGTATATTTCCGGCTGTCTGACACTTTAACCTTACCTTACTGAAATTTATATGAGGCTATCCAGCCTTTATATATATTTATGTAATCTGTTTTTTTTTTGACAAAGTCATTGTATGTACGTGCGTGAGCATTCGTGTGTATCATAGCCTATTTTTCGGCATACTGATTTCTTACTATCATCTAAGGGTAATTCAATGGTTTTGAATTTCCTCCTTTTTCTACTTTCTATACTTTACGTAGGAACGTCTAGTAAATAAAAATGTTTGTGCGTATGTAGCCCTTTAAACAAATTTGCATATTTCCATGATAACCATTTTACATGATAACCATTATTCAATAAACAAAGTTTTAAGTAAAAAGTACGGTGAACACAGACAACTCAGTGCGGTACTGAATTTGTCTAACAGCACGTCTTGTGGCTATAAGCATTACCTGTTGTAGGTATGAAGTACTTATTGACACAAAGTATAACGTCGAAATAGGTTTTGCGTGCTTCCTTTTTTGATTACACTCTGAAACACTTTTGAAATTTTGAGGGTACAGTATGTGCTCGGAATAATATCAGCCTCAGTTGAGTTCACCCTAAGGTGTAAGACTTAGACGAATATGCACCCAAACTAATTTTTTCCATAATATGAACTATTTTTCGTCATCTGGATTTCTTTTCCAAAAGAAAGAATTTTTAAAAAAAAAAAAACAACTGTATAAAGCAAAATAAGCATGTCTCGCGAATTAAATACAAATAATATTATTGATATGATAGTGATCAGTGGTAGTAATACTATAACACCACTAATATAAATCAAATGTTACTAAGCTCTTGAGCGCGCCTATAAGTATTTCACTCAAATTAGGATTAACAACATAGAACTATTATGTACCAAATGGTGTATAAAGGAATAGCAATAGAAAGGCAATACTTAGAGACCAATTGCAAAGCGTGCAGCGGGGCATTCATATGGCTTAGTTATTAAAGATATCTGCCTTTAAACTATTACAAATTATGATTTCGAGTTCAATACTCAGCTCCCGAAATGATGGCTGATGAAGAAGTGAAATTCAGAAAAATGTCCTATTAACAATCGCCGTTTGTAAACTTTGTAATCTCCTCTAATATCAATAAAAGAAATTTTTCCAAAAAACAAGGAAGCTTGTCTTGAAAATTTTCTTCATTATCGAAAAGTTCGTAATTTGAGGAAAAAATTGTCTTTGAGGAAAACCAATTACATTTTTCATGTTGCGACGCACTTTTTTTGAGCGTAATCAAATCTCAAAATATGTGTTCCATGACTACTTGGAACTTAAAATTGTTCGCCTGTTTCTTAAAGAAGTGCAAATAACATGTAAGGTAACCCATTATCTCTCTGACAAAAGCGTCGTACTGTCTTCTATTTGAAAAAAATCTAAACAAACTGGCAACACTTGGAAGGTAGCAAATTATTACAGCATTTAAAAATTTATTTGCCCGTTGCAGTTCTCAGAGTAAAAATATGTGTATACAGAATTGAAATGGCCTATATGTTCAAACTTCAATTAATTTACGTTGGGATGCTAATGTACATTCCAGAAGATCTAAATTACTTCGCCTTTAAAAATTCCCTCGAAAAATATTTTTAATATTTCTATCCTCTAGCGAACTTCTAAAACGTATTTTATTTAAAGCCTCTTTATAATAAAAGATGTAACTAACACCATTTCGGAAGAGAAACTATGCGTTGACATTGCCCAACGTTGGGCGCCATCGTAAGTGACGATGACAAGCGGCATGCCTGCAACGCAAATTAGCTTCTCGTCTTGGTACTCATCATTTGAAGTCCCCAAAAAGGTGGATCTCACCCACATCTCTGGAGAGAATAACTCGATATCGCCGTACATTGGGCGATATTTTTAAGTGACTGAAATCGAGCGTGGTGAACAGCGGACGCCAAGCTGAAATTCTTCGTGAAATTTCATTGAAATAATTAATCTAAATAGTGTATTTTAATCCCAAATATTTGTATTCCTTGATTCAATTCACACGTCAAAGCCTTTAAGCTTGATTTTAAAGTTTTTCACCACAAAAATATTGTAGCACAGTGTATTTTGATGTGGGTATATTTGTTTTTAGGCGCTCAAGTTTCCACCAGATTGTGCAAGTCGATTAAATTTGATAAAAATTGATACTTTTCTTTTGCTTTTGCTACTTTAGTTCAACTTAACTGTACACTTTTATATCAACACCACAATAGCAGAGACAACTTTCCTTTATTTTGTCACATAAAATAAAAATTGATTGAGCTACAAAACTGCTTCTCGCGAGATTTTCGAATTTCAAAAGTCTCGCGAGCTTCTCGACCTTCAACTTAATCCCTGTTTTGGCAGTATTAATTGTGACGAATATTAGTGGCACTAAGTGATACTCACATCACTAATCTGATACTAAGTAAATAAAGCCACAACAACGATAAAGCAAACTGCCACACTTGTATGTACGTAAACAAATCAATCATTATATCTACACATATGTCCATACAAGCAGCGGAGAGAAACGCACAAACACATGCATATATCTGAGATACTCCCAAAAGTAGGCAATCATCGGTGGAAGTATCACTCACATATACACGCGCATATGGCTATGCGAGAAGCTATAATCGAGCATCTGTAGTTATAGCTGATGAGTTTATAGCTGGTAAACAAGTAGTAAATTCTAGAAGATAGAAACGCCTAGAAGGTTGCGAACGAGACATCACAGAGGAGTTAAAGCTGAGTAATTAGTAATCTGTTTGATTTAAGCAAGCTATTGGTTGTGAAGTACTTTAATATAGTCCATTTTGCATTATTGAATATTGGAGTTATTTATTCAACAGTTTAGCGATACGAACGTTAGTAGACGATTGAAAATAAGAGGAATTTCAGTAACTTCGTTACAATATATAGCTTATGATTTATTGTCGCTTGTGTTCATATCTTCAAACAAAATTTATGTATTTTGAATTGTAAGACGGAAATGCTGTATGTTTTGGTCTTTTAACACTAATTTAAGGAAAATGTTTTATCAAGAGCTGGTAACACTGATTGTAGCGTGCAGTCAACATGGCGCAACGTAAAACATTAAACCATAGCTGCGTGTCAAGTGGCAATATTAATAAAGCGCAAGTAAAAAAAATACAAACAAGTTGTTGTAAAGGCAGATTTACAGTGGAAACTTCGACTTTACTGAAGTCTTCGACCTTTCGCGCCATATGGTAAAACAAGTTAACTGTTTTTGCTTTGCTTTATGTTTTGCAAACTTGGTGTAGCCGGACCATGCCTAAATCATTCATTGAACTCATCTGTTACAAACAAAGTATGGTCAAATATTTTATTCAATATACACCTTTATGATCAGATGAAAACAAATTAAGGCTGTCTACGTTTAAGTGCATATATTTATTACCTTTCTTGTAAAAAAAAAATAAATGTAAGGCGCGATAACCTACGAAGAGATCTAAGGCCGAGTTTTTTTGCGTCGTGCTCCTATTTTTTTCTTACAAATTGGCGGGATGGGACCTACTTGTTTTATGCCGACTCCGAATGGCAACTGCCAGGCAGATGAGCTGCGAGCTCTTCATGGCAGAAATACACTCGGATTGCTTGCCAAACACTGCCGAGGGGCGACCCCGCTTAGAAACATTTTTTTTCTAATTGTAAAAACTTGTTTCTAAATTACCTTTCTTGTGCATTTGTATGTTCCTGTTATTCAATTCTTTGTACATATGTCTTTCATAAGTTATGTATGTCACATGTAAGTGGTTGTTTTTGCAGGTTTATTGATTTATTTCAACAATGTGCTTCAGTTTACTTACGATAAAATAAATATTCATATGCATACGTCATATTTGTTAAGTATGACGTAGACTGATTTTGGTGAGCCGATAGTCCACGCTCATGAGAATTTTGATAGTATTAGAAGAAACTATCGATATCGTAGAAAGTGAATACATTTTGAGATCAATCTATCGAAACAAACGTATCGAACCAAGGTATACGTTTTTGAAGTTTAACTTTTTAGATGCCATAAAAAATATTTTTGTAGAACTATTTAATCCATAAGGTGTATTCAGAGTACAGCCAGTTTGGGTTTGTCTTTCCTAATAAATGAAATTTGTCAAGTAGAAGCCGTCCTGGTTTCTTGGTGCATTTTCCTGCAGCAGAGCACCTAATTGCTCGGTTTTTTTTGAATATTCATAGCAGCAACATCTTCACCTACTTCTGGTCGAAGAGTGGTAAATTGCCTCGATTTCTTCAGCGAGGAGGTTGATTAATATAAGCAGAGAGGGCCTTCGAACTCTCACTAGATACTATACAGGACACTGTAGTCTACTTCAGCAAATTTTAGAAATGCCTTATTATTTCGTATCTTCTGTTATAGTTCAAGTTGCCAAACTGACGAATAAATAACTCAAATATTCGGTAAAGCAAAATGTTCTTTATTCACACTACTTTGGTGGTAGTGCTGCACAACTAGATTAGTCGCGTACTTCACTGATAACGTGTTAAAATCAAACCGATTGATTATTATGTTGTTTACATGTATTTGTAATAACGTCTGAGCTCTTATGGACTCTCACTGTTGCCTGTAATGCATATGTGTGTATATGATTTCTCTTTCTTCTTTACTCTTATTATTATATACTAGCAGCGTAGTGACCTATGGAAGCTGCTAATATTTGGCACACTACGATATCACCTAAGCAAGTTAAATCTATTCGATATACAAATCTGTCGCTTTTTTGAGCCGTAGAATAAAATGTCGGTTCCATTCTCTACGATTTCGTCGCTCTAGCAAGGCAAATACTCTCTCAACTAGATAGAACGACTTTTGGTATCACAGCTCGTATTGCACTTTGGAATTGTACACCTGACAAAGTTGAAAGCATTTTTAAAGTCCAACCTGACGAATGAGACTATCGTATTTGCATTGTGGCAGGCTTTCTCGGCTTTCATACAGCATTTGCTACCCTATTATGGCTCCCATTTTGTAGCCGTCTTGCATGTAGAGCAACAGCTCGGAGCTGTTAGTTGTTGCCACTATTTGCGGGAATCCCATCCTGTGCTGGTACCTTCAAGATGCATATGGCGATGTTTAGTTCTTCTACGCTGAACGGTTGAACGAGATATACATTTTTTTGCACCGTGTCCCCCGAAGATGTCGACACATTTCTTTACAAAACCTTAAGCTTAAGAGTGTATAGAGATACTCCCTGTATACACAGACACTCCCTGTATACACTCAATATCTATCTATTTAAACTAGGGATCGTAACAGCGTAAGGCCTTATTTCAAAAATTGTTTTGTAATAATACTAACCAACATTATTTTTCTGAGTGATGGAATCACAGAGACAAATTTTTTTTGAACAAACTTATAGTCCAACTCGTTTGTCACTCACTTACTCACATAATTGGCGCTTAACCGTTTAAACAGCTATATCCGTCCAACAAGGCGCGCCAGTCGCTCCTTCTCTCTGTCAACCGGCGCTAATTGGTCACACCAAGGGAGTTTAAATCGTTTTCCACCTCGTCCTTCCAGCAGAGTGGGGACCGCCCTCTACCTGTGCTTACAACTCGTCTAGCCTACTTCTAATTTGCACTTTGCTAGAGTTTTATTTGGTAATTTTTCCTGTGAAGTAAAAAACTATGGAAGGACTAATCGTGGAACAATGAAGTGTTTTTATAAAATTATGAGCTTTCCACAGGGAGCATTATATTCTAGGAGCATTATATTCTCTCGACATGCTGAAGTACAAGTATGTTTACCGAAAGTGATCTGTAGGAAGTTCGTTTCCTTAAATATATCATGTTTGTTGCAAGATAAAGTTCTAATTTAGTTCTACTGTAAAACTAGTTTTGATTTTTATGATAGAACTCAAAAAATCAAGAATCAATCCATTCATCGGGAGTCTGTGTAATAATAAGCAAAAGTACTACGGCGGTCCAACAAGGCGCTCCAGTCGCTTTTTCGCTCTGCCAACTGGCGGCAATTGGGCACACCAAAGGAGTTTAAATTGATTTTCACCTGATCCTTCCAGCGTTGTGGGGGCCGCTCTCTTCCTCTGCTGCATTAATAGGCTGGTTCCGATAAAATTATTTTCTTAGCCGAAGCACAAAACCTTAAATTGGTCTTAAAATTTATCACCGAAGGTTCACAAAGAAGAACTTTTCTCTCGAACACTTCCTGGTTGTGAAAATTATACTCTGTTTAATACGGTTTTAAGTATATTTATTAGCATTCGTGTCCAAATCAGCTTAATCGAAACGCATTAGAACTATGCAATACTTTGTTTTTAAAAATTCAGTTAAATAAAAAATGTTACGTATACGCACCGGCAACCTTAGTATCAGCTGGTACGGATAAGTTTGGGTGTAAATGGTTGGTTTGAAAAAAATGAGCACGCTTATTTTTTGAAACTGAGAGCATTACTTTAATCCTTTCTAAATTTTTGGCATTGATTCATCACTAATGTTGCAACAAAATTCTTGAGTTGAACAAAAACCGCTATAACATCTTCATAGTTCTTCTTATTGTGTCAATTAAAAGCCCATACTTTACAATTAACAAAAATCAGCACATTAAAATTTAACAATCCTCACTTATGCCAATTCAACTAATATCATTTTGATTGTTTAATTACTACTTTGTATTGTCGTTCGCACACACACAATTAAGCATTTGGTAAATGTCACTTTAACAACCCTCAACGCAGTGTGTTTGCATTTTTTACTGCTTTTATGTGACCATTTACTGCTGTGCGCTGCTGTGCTTTCATTATATTTTTCGCTATGTATTAATAAGCAATTACCGCATAGCTTGACAGCCACTTTGGGTGCTTTGTGTATGTGTTTTGGCCTTCTAATCGAACACAAGCAAACACTAAATTAGCCTTTAGGCAGTCACTAACAGCCATTTCAGACTGTTAGTTTTACCATATCGAGCTTTTCTCTATGTACCGCCCACATTTTTGTGTATACATATGTTTGTATGAATTTTCTAATGCTTGTGTCTACATTCATACATATGTATATATCTACTTAGTTGCTCAATCTATTTGTTTTTGTTTCCTTTAATTCGTTTGGATTTTGTTGTGCTGCTTTGTCTACGTTTCTGTCATTACCTGCCTGTTTCTTGAACTTTATGAATATGGCTGCCTTTAGAAAGAGACATACAAATGTAAATATTTAGTTAAAGTAATGCATATGTATGTTTGTACGTAAACGACGATTTGTGCTTGACCAAGTGACTGAGCCAATTGCATTAGTATTGGTTAGCTATAGCTTTTCAGGTATACAGCGCTGTCGACGAATATGTATTGAAATAATTTTTTTTTGCTTTTATGTGTGTTTTTTGTGCTTGTGTGTTTTGCCAATGTACCTAAGTTAAACAAAGCAGATTGTACTATGTTTTCCTTATTATTTTTGTTGTCTTCTAATGTAACTTTGACATTTATTGATGTGTTTATTGGTAATCGTTATTCGATTACGTGCGCAATTGACCGACTAAATTGGTATGTCCAAATAAGTTCTAGGTGTTGCTTTTGTGCACCTAATAGGAATAATTAATATCCCAATACTAAAAGAGAGAACAAATAGAAAAAATTTGTTTGAGTTACACCTTGAACCTTGCAACTCTTAGATTTACATATTTATTGCAATTATTGAATAATGTAACCGCATGTAAATGTTATGTATGTGGAGGACAATGTTATGTCATGGGATGACTATGACCCAGGGAACATGGCTTCAGCAAATCGAAAACTCATGATAGCGTAAATTAAATTAAAAGAAAAAAAGACAAACTAAAAAAAAAAAAACAAAGCAGGAAAAGGGTGAAATTTAATAGAAATAATAGATCCCGTCTTTCAGAATCCCGACAACACATGGTCCCGACAAAAATCTCGCCAATACACAATTCAGCCATAACAAAATCTCGATATAACGAAATCCCGGCAAGACAATATTCCGAAAATACATAAAGGAATATACAACACAATTTATAAAAAAATTTAAAAGAAAACACATAAAATGTAAAAAAAATCAAAAGCAACAAAAAAAACCAAAAAAATTTATTTAAATATATAAAAAGATTTCGACCAAAAACAATTCAAAAATATTATAAATAAGGAGGATATAAAAATATGTATATTTAAAAAAAAGTATACATACGAAAAAAAAATATTAAAAAAAATATATAACAAAAAATATTTAAAAAAATGTATACAGAAAACTATGTAGAAGAAATATTAAAAGATGATATAGAACAAAAAATATTACATAATATTTAAAAAATATACAAAATAATATTAAAAAATTATACAAGAAATATACGAAAAAAATAAATAGAAAAATATATGAAAACTATAAAAAAATATTTAAAAATATATTAAAAAAATATTTGAAAGATATATATAAAGAAGATATAGAACAAAGAATAGAATATAATATTTAAAAAATATACAAAATAATATTTAAAAATTATACAAAATGTATAGAAAAAATAAAAATTATTATAAAAGAGATAATAAAGCAAATATAAAAAAATATGTGGGATAAATATGTAAATAAGATATAGAACAAAAAATATAATATAATATTTAAAAATATACAAAATAATATTTAAAAATTATACAAAAAAAGTACAAAAAAAAATGTATAGAAAGATATTAAAAAATTATTTAAAAAAATATGAAATAAAAATCTTTATCATACTTTACAATTAACAAAAATCAGCACATTAAAATTTAACAATCCTCACTTATGCCAATTCAACTAATATCATTTTGATTGTTTAATTACTACTTTGTATTGTCGTTCGCACACACACAATTAAGCATTTGGCAAATGTCACTTTAACAACCCTCAACGCAGTGTTTTTGCATTTTTTACTGCTTTTATGTGACCATTTACTGTTGTGCGCTGCTGTGCTTTCATTATATTTTTCGCTATGTATTAATAAGCAATTACCGCATAGCTTGACAGCCACTTTGGGTGCTTTGTGTATGTGTTTTGGTCTTCTAATCAAACACAAGCAAACACTAAATTAGCCTTTAGGCAGTCACTAACAGCCATTTCAGACTGTTAGTTTTACCATATCAAGCTTTTCTCTATGTACCGCCCACATTTTTGTATATACATATGTTTGTATGAATTTTCTAATGCTTGTGTCTACATTCATACATATGTATATATCTACTTAGTTGCTCAATCTATTTGTTTTTGTTTCCTTTAATTCGTTTGGATTTTGTTGTGCTGATTTGTCTACGTTTCTGTCATTACCTGCCTGTTTATTGAACTTTATGTATATGGCTGCCTTTAGAAAGAGACATACAAATGTAAATATTTAGTTAAAGTAATGCATATGTATGTTTGTACGTAAACGACGATTTGTGCTTGACCAAGTGACTCAGTCAATTGCATTAGTATTGGTTAGCTATAGCTTTTCAGGTATAGAGCGTTGTCGACGAATATGTATTGAAATACATTTTTTTGCTTTTATGTGTGTTTTTTGTGCTTGTGTGTTTTGGAAATGTAACTTAGTTAAACAAAGCAGATTGTACTATGTTTTCTTTAATGTTTTTGTTGTCTTCTAATGTAACTTTGACATTTATTGATGTGTTTATTGGTAATCGTTATTCGATTACGTGCGCAATTGACCGACTAAATTGGTATGTCCAAATAAGTTCTAGGTGTTGCTTTTGTGCAACTAATAGGAATAATTAATATCCCAATACTAAAAGAGAGAACAAATAGAAAAAATTTGTTTGAGTTACACCTTGAACCTTGCAACTCTTAGATTTACATATTTATTGCAATTATTGAATAATGTAACCGCATGTAAATGTTATGTATGTGGAGGACAATGTTATGTCATGGGATGACTATGACCCAGGGAACATGGCTTCAGCAAATCGAAAACTCATGATAGCGTAAATTAAATTAAAAGAAAAAAAGACAAACTAAAAAAAAAAAAACAAAGCAGGAAAAGGGTGAAATTTAATAGAAATAATAGATCCCGTCTTTCAGAATCCCGACAACACATGGTCCCGACAAAAATCTCGCCAATACACAATTCAGCCATAACAAAATCTCGATATAACGAAATCCCGGCAAGACAATATTCCGAAAATACATAAAGGAATATACAACACAATTTATAAAAAAATTTAAAAGAAAACACATAAAATGTAAAAAAAATCAAAAGCAACAAAAAAAACCAAAAAAATTTATTTAAATATATAAAAAGATTTCGACCAAAAACAATTCAAAAATATTATAAATAAGGAGGATATAAAAATATGTATATTTAAAAAAAAGTATACATACGAAAAAAAAATATTAAAAAAAATATATAACAAAAAATATTTAAAAAAATGTATACAGAAAACTATGTAGAAGAAATATTAAAAGATGATATAGAACAAAAAATATTACATAATATTTAAAAAATATACAAAATAATATTAAAAAATTATACAAGAAATATACGAAAAAAATAAATAGAAAAATATATGAAAACTATAAAAAAATATTTAAAAATATATTAAAAAAATATTTGAAAGATATATATAAAGAAGATATAGAACAAAGAATAGAATATAATATTTAAAATTTATACAAAATAATATTTAAAAATTATACAAAATGTATAGAAAAAATAAAAATTATTATAAAAGAGATAATAAAGCAAATATAAAAAAATATGTGGGATAAATATGTAAATAAGATATAGAACAAAAAATATAATATAATATTTAAAAATATACAAAATAATATTTAAAAATTATACAAAAAAAGTACAAAAAAAAATGTATAGAAAGATATTAAAAAATTATTTAAAAAAATATGAAATAAAAATCTTTATCATACTTTACAATTAACAAAAATCAGCACATTAAAATTTAACAATCCTCACTTATGCCAATTCAACTAATATCATTTTGATTGTTTAATTACTACTTTGTATTGTCGTTCGCACACACACAATTAAGCATTTGGCAAATGTCACTTTAACAACCCTCAACGCAGTGTTTTTGCATTTTTTACTGCTTTTATGTGACCATTTACTGTTGTGCGCTGCTGTGCTTTCATTATATTTTTCGCTATGTATTAATAAGCAATTACCGCATAGCTTGACAGCCACTTTGGGTGCTTTGTGTATGTGTTTTGGTCTTCTAATCAAACACAAGCAAACACTAAATTAGCCTTTAGGCAGTCACTAACAGCCATTTCAGACTGTTAGTTTTACCATATCAAGCTTTTCTCTATGTACCGCCCACATTTTTGTATATACATATGTTTGTATGAATTTTCTAATGCTTGTGTCTACATTCATACATATGTATATATCTACTTAGTTGCTCAATCTATTTGTTTTTGTTTCCTTTAATTCGTTTGGATTTTGTTGTGCTGATTTGTCTACGTTTCTGTCATTACCTGCCTGTTTATTGAACTTTATGTATATGGCTGCCTTTAGAAAGAGACATACAAATGTAAATATTTAGTTAAAGTAATGCATATGTATGTTTGTACGTAAACGACGATTTGTGCTTGACCAAGTGACTCAGTCAATTGCATTAGTATTGGTTAGCTATAGCTTTTCAGGTATAGAGCGTTGTCGACGAATATGTATTGAAATACATTTTTTTGCTTTTATGTGTGTTTTTTGTGCTTGTGTGTTTTGGAAATGTAACTTAGTTAAACAAAGCAGATTGTACTATGTTTTCTTTAATGTTTTTGTTGTCTTCTAATGTAACTTTGACATTTATTGATGTGTTTATTGGTAATCGTTATTCGATTACGTGCGCAATTGACCGACTAAATTGGTATGTCCAAATAAGTTCTAGGTGTTGCTTTTGTGCAACTAATAGGAATAATTAATATCCTAATACTAAAAGAGAGAACAAATAGAAAATATTTGTTTGAGTTACACCTTGAACCTGAATAGAGTCAGTTGCAACTCTTAGATTTACATATTTATTGCAATTTTTGAATAATGTAACCGCATGCAAATGTTATGTATGTGGAGGACAATGTTATGTTATGAAGGAGGACTATGACCCAGGCAACACGGCTTCAGAAAATCGAAAACTCATGATAGCGTAAATTAAATTAAAAGAAAAAAAGACAAACTAAAAAAAAAAAACAAAGCAGGAAAAGGGTGAAATTTAATAGAAATAATAGATCCCGTCTTTCATAATCCCGACAACACATGGTCCCGACAAAAATCTCGCCAAGACACAATTCAGCCATAACAAAATCTCGATATAACGAAATCCCGGCAAGACAATATTCCGAAAATACATAAAGGAATATACAACACAATTTATAAAAAAATTTAAAAGAAAACACATAAAATGTAAAAAAAATCAAAAGCAACACCAAAAAAAAAAAACCAAAAAAATTTATTTAAATATATAAAAAGATTTCGACCAAAAATAATTCACAAATATTATAAATAAGGAGGATATAAAAATATGTATATTTAAAAAAAGTATACATACGAAAAAAAATATTAATAAAAATATATAAAAAAAAAAATATTTAAAAAAATGTATACAGAAAACTATGTAGAAGAAATATGAAAAAATGATATAGAACAAAAAATCTAATATAATATTTAAAAAATATACAAAATAATATTAAGAAATTATATAAGAAATATACGAAAAAAATAAATAGAAAAATATATGAAAACTATAAAAAAAAATATTTAAAAATATATAAAAAAAAATATTTGAAAGAAATATATAAAGAAGATATAGAACAAAGAATAGAATATAATATTTAAAAAATATACAAAATAATATTTAAAAATTATACAAAATGTATAGAAAAAATAAAAATTATTATAAAAGAGATAATAATGCAAATATAAAAAAAATATGTGGGAGAAATATGTAAATAAAATATAGAACAAAAAATATAATATAATATTAAAAATATACAAAATAATATTTAAAAATTATACAAAAAAAGTACAAAAAAATGTATAGAAAAATATTAAAAAATTATTTAAAAAAATATGAAATAAAAAGCTATATAAAAACTATAAAAAAAATTGGAAAATTATAAAAATTAGGTACAAAAAAAAATTGTAAATTATTTAAAAAATATACAAAATATTATAAAAACAATATACAAAAATGTAAACAAGAAAAATGTATAGAAAAAATATTGAAAAAATTATATTAAAAATATTAAAAAAAATAATTATATAAAAAATATACAATAAAATATGTACAAAAATGTATATAAAGAAAACATACAATATAAAATTTATATGTTTTAAAAGTATTTGAAAAAAAAAAACAAAAAATACAAAACAAAATCAAAAACAAAAGAAAAAGTGTTATTTAAAAATTTAAATAAACAAATATTATGTTGGAAAATTGAAAACAAAATTTTGGTTCAAGTGTAAAGAATTATAAATAAAACATATATAAGATAATAATGAATAAAAAAATATGAACAATAATAATAACTAAAGACAATGGTTCCAAATAAAATCAGCAGCTATCTGCGATCTCTTGGCTGTGGGAAGAAAAAATATGCACTGAAAGAAAAAGACTGGTAAGATCAACCGAAAGTTCTGTTAATTTTTATCCATCGCAACGAGATGTTGAATCAACTGCGCACAAATCGTTGATTCATAATTGACCGTTTTAGTAGTCAAATGAACAAAAAAAGTTGTTGCGACTGCTTTGTATGAAAGTACCTATGGTAGGTAGGTTGAACTGGCCGGTCCATGAGGACCTCACATAGACTGATTGAGCCCGTAGTGTTACCAGAAGTTTGTTTTAACGACCAAACTGAAAAACCCTATCAAAAACCAGGACCTATGTTATAAAATAACTCCGTCCTCTTGGCAAATACTAGAAGCTTCCTAGGACTTAAGCCACTTGCTGCTTCTAGATCTGACAGCTGTATCACTCCTAATAGCTGGAGTCTTAGCCTGGCAAGTGCAGGGCACGAGCACAGAACGTTCTCGATCGTTTCCTCCTCCAACCCGCACTTCCTACACCTGCTATCACTGACCAAGCCTAATTTAAAGGCATGTGACGCCAGAAGGCAGTGTCCAGTCAGAATACCCGTCATGAGTCTACAGTCCTCTCTTTTTAATGATAGAAGCAACTGTGTTAGTCTAAGGTTGTAAGACCTACACATAATCTTCGACACTTTACAGCCCCGCGCTTGAACCCACGCCTTTTCTGCTTGGTCGATCATGTGCACCTCTCGCCTTCGCTTAATCTCGCCCAATCTAATTGGGACGTCTACGGAGCAAGCTTCAAGGGATGCGCCCTTTTTAGCTAATTCGTCCGCTTTTTCATTTCCATCTATTCCCATATGCCCTGGGACCCAATATAGATGTATGCTTCTCCCTGTCCCGATTCTCTCCAGAGACTGCTTACACTCTAACACGCATTTAGATGCTGTGCTATGCGAGATTATTGCCTTAATTGCTGCTTGACTGTCAATATAAAAGTTAACACGGTTGCAGCTTAAGCTATTCTCTTCCAGGGTTTCTACTGCTTTGGTTACGGCTAATATTTCCGCTTGGAAAACGCTACAGTAATCCGGCAGCCTGTAGGATCTGCTTAATTCCGGATCAGCGCAGTATACCGCAGACCCTACTCCTTCCACTATTTTGGAACCATCGGTGTACACATGTATCGCCTCGTCCGCCATTTGCGCACCCTTGCGCCAACCGTCCACCTCTATTGTGGCCTTAAGATCTCCCTCAAAGTGCAGGTAGGGAATCATGTAGTCTGTTCGTCTTGTGACTGAGGACGCTATACTACTATGGCCATATGGTCGGCGCTCAAGCTGCCCCGAAGCATCGAGCCTGGTTGCGGTCGTTAACGCTTTGTTCTTTGCTACCAGGTCTACAGGTGGAATGTGCAGAATGGCATACAGTGCAGCAGTCGGGGTTGTTTTCAGGGCTCCCGTAATGCAAAGCATCGATAGTCTGCATACCCCCTCTAATTTTTTGAGGTATGTTGTTTTTTGTGTGGCTTTCCACCAAACAAGAACTCCATAGTATAGAATAGGGCTTACAATCGCTGTAAAAACCCAATGAGAAAGAGAGGGCGATAGGCCCACGTACACCCCAGCATTCTTTTACATGCATAGAGTGCCGTTGAGGCCTTCTTGACCCTCTCCTCCACGTTGAGCTTCCATGACAGCTTACTGTCTAGGATGATTCCTAGATATTTTGTGCAAGGTTTCTCCTGTAAGGTCACCGCTCCTAACTTAGGCCTGGTCCAATTTGGGACCTTGTACCTCTTTGTAAACAAGACCATATCCGTCTTCTCCGCATTGACTTTCAGCCCGACATTAGATGCCTAGGTATGAATATCCCGAAGCGCCCGATCCATCAAAGAACTAATCGTTGGAAGGCATTTTCCACTTATGACAATTGCAACGTCATCTGCGTAAGCCGTAAGTTTTACGGGTCCCTCATCGAATTGCCTGAGCAGTTGGTTGATGACCAGTGTCCACAGCAGAGGTGATAGCACCCCTCCCTGCGGCGTGCCCCTGTCCACTGATTTCGTGGCCTCGTACAATCCCCATTGTGATGTAATCTTCCTCCAATTTAACATGCAGCCGATCCATCTGATTAAGGCAGGATGTACTTTAATGTAATTAAGACCATCCATAATCGCCCATTTTGCAACATTATTGAAAGCCCCGGCAATGTCCAAGAAGACTCCTAGAGCATACTCCTTATATTCCAGGGATTTCTCTATGCTTATTACCACCCTATGCAATGCGGTGTCTACCGACTTGCCTTTGGTGTACGCATGCTGTGTTGTGGAGAGCAGCTTTTCATCCACGTTGGACTTTATGTACACATCTATCAGCCTCTCAAAGGTTTTGAGCAGAAATGATGTTAAGCTAATTGGTCTATAGTCTTTGGGATACACGTGACCGATCTTCCCCGCCTTTGGTAGAAAAGCTACACGAGCAGTTCTCCAAGAGTGCGGTACATGATTCAGTCTTATGCACCCATCGAATATTATTTGAAGCCATTCCACGACCGCCCTACTTGAGACTTGTAGCATGGCCGGGAATATACCATCTGGGCCCGGCGATTTAAACTTAGAAAACGTCTTCACTGCCCACTCGATCTTGGTATCGGTCACCAAGCCCGGCACCACTAGCTCCGTGATCGAAGTGTGAGTGATGTCTGCTGGTTCTTCTAAACCGTCTCCCGATGGGAAATGTGTATCGAGAAGCACCTCAAGGGATTCCTCACTATCACGTGACCATTCCCCGTTCTCTTTCTTTATTAGTCCCTGGACTATGTTTCCCTTTGCTAGGACTTTTTTCAACCGTGCTGTTTCACTGGAGCACTCTATGTCCGTACAGAAACTTTTCCATGAGTTTCTCTTCGCCCTGGTAATTTCACGCTTGTAGATCCTCAGTAGATCCCTGTACTCGTCCCGACACGCTTCGCTTTCCGCGGTCTTTGCGAGTTTAAACATTTCTTTTACCTGTCTTCTTAGAAGACTCAACTCATTGCTCCACCATGGCGGCTTTGCTTTTCCTCTGAATCTTCTTAGAGGGCAAGCTTTGTTATACGCAGTCATAAGCGTCCTTGTTAGGAATTCATTCGACTCCTCCAGTTCCTCTACATTAGCAACCTCTTTGGGTTGTCCCAGTTTCGTTTCTACATGTTTCTGGAATTTAGTCCAATTCGTTGCCCTAGGGTTTCTAAAGGTTCCTCCCTTCTCTACCCTCTTTAGTGGGATGCTGAAGCTTATATACGCATGGTCGGAGAAGGATGGTCTATCGAGAACCATCCAATCATACCTTGATATATCACGCTCGTAGCTCAATGTAATATCCAGAACATTGCTGGATGTTGGACCAATGTATGTAGGAACATTTCCCCTGTTGGCTATCTGCAAATTGGTTTGCAGGATGTAACAAAATAGAGATTCGCCTCTCTCGTTCGTATCTGCTCCTCCCCACGCATTGTGGTGCGCATTTGCATCTGCGCCTATGACCAACCGCCCTTTGCGCCCTTCCTCCTGTACTAGCCTTTTGCACTCCATCGGTGGAACTTCCGCTGCATGGGCCATGTAGCAGGACGCCAGGATAAATGCCTGCTTATTCTTTTGCTCAACGGCCACCGCTACGAGATCCTCGGTGGTGTAATTAGGCAGCATATATGAATGCAGCTGTTTCCTTACCATTACTACAGCTCGCACCCGTCCTTCCGTTTGTGCGTAGTAAACGCCAAACCCGCGCGCGCTAAGTCCAGAAACCTTTCCTCCCGATGAGAGCCACGGCTCCTGGATCAGCGCCACGTCAAACGAACCCTCCTCAAGGGTTAGGAGGAGTTCGCTCGACGCCACTTTACTGTGTTGGAGGTTTATCTGTAGGACTCGCAGCACCATTGGGCTGTTTGTCCCCCTCCAGCACCTTCGTCTTGACGTCGTCGTCCTCCTCTTGCCCTTTTGGTTTAGAGTATTCGCGGCGCCCTTCAGCCCCTCGTGAATGTTGTGCCGTGTGTTCCTCTGTGCGAGTCACAGCACCATTTAGCGTTTGGTCCTCTTCTAGCACGTTCGTGGTGACGTCGGGGACCTCCACCTGTCTTTTTTCCCTTAGGCTTCTGAGGTCCTTTTCGACTTCGCCCACCTCCAGCGTGTTAGGATTTTTATCCTCGGGACTTCTTTTCCTGAGTCGTATGTAAATTTTGCCAGTGCCAAAGGACATTTTGCCAAGCTGCGTGTACAAAATATCTTCCGCCTGCTTGTTTATTTGGAAGATGTAGAACTGACCATCCTCGGTAGGCCGAGATACAGTAAGTACCTTCCAATCCTGTGTCGGTATGTTCGGAATCTGATTCTGCCTATGCTGCCATATAAATAAATAAATGTAAGGCGCGATAACCTCCGAAGAGATCTAAGGCCGAGCTTTTCTTCCAACTTGCGTCGTGCTTCTCTTGATTTTCCCTGCAAATTGGCCGGACGGGACCCACATGTTTTATGCCGACTCAGAACGGCATCTGCGAGGCAGATGAGTTTTCACTGAGAGCTTTTCATGGCAGAAATACACTCGGAGCGCTTGCAAAACACTGCCGAGGGCGACCCCGCTTAGAAAAATTTTCTTCTAATTGAAAAACCTTATTTCTAAAATTTTGATGTTGCTTTGTCCGGGGTGCGAACCCAGAGCATACGGTGTGGCAAACGGAGCACGCTATCATTACACCACGGTGGCACTTACTAACCGAACGTCAATTGGGCTTACATCAAATTTGCTGGCACACATTAAACATTATACACTTTATTATTTTGTTTTATTAAACGGACTTTCACCACGCAAATAGAAATGAAAATAGTAGTCACAAGACTGATTCTCAATTCTTTCGGTTGCAGCTCAGCTCATTCTCAATTTCTTCTCTCGCATTTAGTTGCCACACTTGATTATTTCGAACAAAACTTGTATAAATGTTTGACATAACATTTTAAATAGAGAACTTGTAAGTTATAGAAAAGTAAAGAATCAAATCGCTAGAAGGTAATTCACCACTGGAGTAACTTTACATGTAATTCGGCAAGTTAAATTTTCGTAACACTTTTAACAACTCAAACTTTTATGTTGTCGGAAACGTTAACATTAAAAAAGGATGTTTTTTATTATCTTATTAAATTCGTTCGCGTGAGTGAAAATTTGTAAAAACTTGAAGAAAATATTACAAACTTTGTAAAAATCCCGTTCGTTCAAACAAAACTTTTAACACAAGAGCGCGCAATTTTGCATTTAGCTTGGAGGAGAAGTTGCAAAATTGTACCCGATAAATAGGTGTCCCGGTATCTCATAATTTTTTGCACAGTCAATTCAAAAAAGGGTTTTTCGTTTTGTATTGATAACTGAAAAACTAGTTTTTGTTGTTTTCCCATTTTGTGTGTTTTTTCGATTCGGTGGTTTTCTTATTTTGGTATTTTTTTTTTAAACAAGTGGCACCATCGTCATAAGTACAAAGTAGAGAGCGCAGTGAGCGTAAAATTCTCTTTGAAATTTGCTCATGTATTGAATGTTGATCGCTGTTGAAATGACCAGTGAGATCAGTTGTGTTAACAGAAAAATCAGTTAGATTGACCAGGAATCTGTCAATTTTACAGAGTTTTGTTAACTTAAGAGCGACAATTTCCCTTCTGTTGAAATGACTAAACTAATTTGTTCGTTCGACAAAGAACTCGGTCGAATTAACCGTAATTCGACCAATTTCACCGAATCTCCGTTAAGTCAAGAACAACAGAACTGATTTGCTGATTTTACTAGCACCATTTCTTTCAGTGTGTTAACATATAGACTAATACTTTTTGATCCTGGGAGAGGAGGCAAGGCAGAATTTTTATTGTATCAAACAATTCAATACAAAATTTCAAAAAAGAATTATTGCAAATAAATAACACGTTTTTCTACATCGTTACACAGAACAAGGTTATAAACTTTTTACGGGGGCGACCTCCGTCGAGCAAACGTTTGTAATATATTTTCAAGCCTGGTGCTCGCAGCTATTGCTCTTAGAAATCTCTTTCTGTGTGTTTCATTAGCTCATTAAATTTAATTTCAAACTTTACTTAACTACTTGCTCGCACGAAAAAAATTTGAATGCCAGTTATCGTTTAATTGTAAATGGAAAAAGTTCAATTGAGTTCAAGGACTCGCGCAGTCATAAAAATACTAATTGAATTTTATTACTTTTCGTTAATTAGCAGTAGCATATAAAAAGTTAGTATAGTTGATGTTTAACAGTTAAAGCTTACGGTGGTTTTTGGTTAACGCACTTAATGAAATTAGCATATGCTTAGGTGCAGCTAAAGTTTAATGAATAGATCAGCGTGTGATAAGACGATTTTCTGTGCGTTAGCTTGAATTAGTTTTAACGTAGTGCTATATTCAATGAGTACAGTTGATTTTAGTAGGAGCAGGTTATATTCCGTTTATATATACCCAAATTCATATTCGTAACATACTCAGAACTGATCGGCATTAATCATTTACAGGCTTGAACATGAAAATAGCAGTGGCTGGTTTTGGCTACTGTATTCTTCTTTTTTATACCCAGCTGTACTTGTAGACAGGGTATTATAACTTTCATTGGATAACAACGGTTGGTTGTACAGGTATAAAGGAATCGAGATATATATAGACTTCCATATATCAAATCATCAGTATCGACAAAGTTGATTGAGCCATGTCCGTCCGTCCGTCCGTCTGTCCGTTAAGACGATAACTTGAGTAAATATTGAGATATCTTCACCAAGTTTGGTACACGAGCTTATCTGGACCCAGAATAGATTGGTATTGAATATTAGCGAAATCGGATGATAACCACGCCCACTCTTTATATATAAAACATTTTGGAACACAAAAAAACCGATTATTTAGTAAATAATACATGTATAATGTTGAAAATTGACGTATGGGCCCTCATTGAGACTCTTGATAAAAATTTGAAAAAATGTGATAAAATGGGTGCGGCACCGCCAACTTGTGATAAAATAAATTTTCTAATATCATTGATCTTAAATCAAAAATCGTTTAACCTATCGTAACAAAATTCGGCGGAGAGGTTGCCTTTACTATAAGGAATGCATTGAAGAAAAATCACCGAAATCGGTTAAGGACCACGCCCACTTTCATATAAAGATTTTTAAAAAGGGTCGGGGAAGAATAAAATAATTTATATCAATGGTATTTCATTATCCAAGTGAATTTATAACAGTAAATAGGAAAAATTTCAAATATAAAATAATGGGTGCGGTACCGCCCCTTTTATGACTAAGCAATTTTCTATGTTTCGGGAGCCATATCTCGAAGAAAAATTACTTCAGAATTGAACCATATGTATATTGTTACTAATATTAGCAACACTAAGGGGTACTGTCTCTAAGCCATGCTAAGCAGTGACTTGTATGCACATCAATAGATGAATCATTATGTCTGCACATATGTACGTACACGCAGCGGAGAAGAAACGCACAAACACATGCAGATACCTTATCTGAGATGCTCCCAAAAGTATGCAATTATAATTGTGGAAGTGTAGCTCACAAATACACGCGCATATGAGAAGCTATACACGTGCATCTGTAGTTATAATTATATAGCAGTAACTAAGTAAATTCTGGAAGAGCCTAGAAGTATGCAAAGGAGAAATCACAGAGTATAAAAGGCCGCAACAGTAGAGGCGCGACAATCAGTTTCATTTAAGCAAGCTATTGGTTGTGAAGTATCAGTGCTATTGTGAAGTACTTTAACATAGGCCATTTTGCTTTATTAAATATTGGAGTTATTTATTCAACAGTTTGGCGATACGAACGTTAGTAGAAGGTTGCGATTAAAATGATTTGCACTAAATTTGTTACAATATGTATTATTGCGCAGCCTTGTAACACTATTGAGCACACAAAACAAAAACAACAACAATATTTCAAGTGTACAGCTGGGTATGTAATGTTTGGTTTCAACCGAATTTAGACTTCCTTACTTGTTTTATTTGTGAAAATGAAAAAAAAAATGCAAACCAATTACTTAAAACGTTTTTCTTTCAAATTACTTAACTTTCACATTTCAGTTTCACTTGACCTTCATTTTTTATTGCATGCTGATTTTTACTTACTTTTCATTGAAATTTTTTCACACAGGAATGAATTTTTTATTCACATTTTCACGCATTCAGGCTTTAAAGTGTCGTTTTAAATTTTTTTAGCGCTGATGTTTTTGCTTTTGAATGCAGGCCGTTAGGCAACTCGCGTTTTTTGTGTATATAAAATTAAAACACACACACATTTAACAAATTGCTATAAATTTTATAGCTCACAAACATGCACACATACATATAAAATAGCTTGTGAAACTTTATTTTCTTCATTTATTGCCTATATTTGCTTGCACTTTTTTCATAATTTTTCACGCTTACAGTCAAGATCATCCCACAATTTTTTTGATTATTAAAATCTCTGTAGCTCATTGCGTTTTAATTAAGCTAAAATTTTCCTTTTTGAAAAAAACAAAAAAAAAATGTTTTTTTCGTTGCACTTTTTTATTAATTTCTTCTTGTGGAAGCTGTAAAATTATTATATAAATTCTTTTAAACAAAATTTTAAAAAGCGAAATTGCTTTAAATTAATTCGCTTCTATTTTTTTATTTAATTTTAAAAAATTCCAAAAATGTGTTTTTTTTTAGCTCAACTTACTTAACCCGAACTAATTTCAAATGCAATACAATATTCGTGCCAGCTCGCGTTTCACAATGAAAGCCATACGCCGTAAGCATATTGGTTAAAGCTAGAAATATTGAATTTCATTGTATTGCTTTTTCTGTTTTTTTTTATACTCAGTTGAGCAGAGCTCACGGAGTATATTAACTTTGATTGGATAACGGTTGGTTGTACAGGTATAAAGGAATCGAGATAGATATAGACTTCCATATAACAAAATCATCAGTATCGAAAAAAAATTTGATTGAGGCATGTCCTTCCTTCCGTCCGTCCGTCTGTCCTTTAACACGATAACTTGAGTAAATTTTGAGGTATCTTGATGAAATCTGTTATGTCGGTTCTTGGGCACTCATCCAAGATCGCTATTTAAAATGAACGACATCGGACTATAACCACGCCCACTTTTTCGATATCGAAAATTTCGAAAACCTGAAAAAATGCGATAATTCATTGCCAAAGACGGATAAAGCGATCAAACTTGGTAGGGGGGTTGACCTTATGACGCGGAATAGAAAATTAGCAAAATTTTGGCCAATGGGCGTGGCACCGCCCAGGTAATTTAAAAGTTTTGCAAGCTGTAATTTGGCAGTCGTTGAAGACACCATGATGAAATTAGGCAATAACGTTACTACTATTACTGTATATGTGCTAAATAAAAATTTGCAAAATCGGATGAAGAACACGCCCACTTTTTTAAAAAA